>NC_050504.2:2762500-3062500 GCF_012460135.2 Molothrus ater | reverse complement strand
CTCTCAGTCCAGCACTGCAGGGATTCTCCCTCCCACAGGGCTGAGTGTCCCAAACACCCCCTGGCTGTTGGGGTGCCCACCCCACAGATCCACCTCAGCCTGGCAGGGGTCCCTAGGGGACCAAGCCTGTGCTCCTGGGTGCCCTCTTCATGCTCCTGAAGCTCTGGGAATTGGGGTGCCCACCTCAAATCCACCCAAAATCCAGGGGGGCATGATTTCCCACCCAATGCACCCTGAAGGTGTTGGGGGGCTCTGGCATCAGGGTGCCCATCCAACACACCCCAGGACAGTGAGGACTTTGGGCATCAGGGGTGCCCACCTAATGCACCCCCAAATGCTGGGGACTCTGGCATTGGGGTGCCCACCCAATGCACCTCCAAATGCTGGGGGTTGTGTGCAAAGGGATGCCAGCACAAAAATCCCCATGGACACCCTCTGGGCATTGGGGTGCCCACCCAATGCACCTCCAAATGCTGGGGGTTGTGTGCAAAGGGATGCCAGCACAACAATCCCCATGGACACCCTCTGGGCATGGGGGTGCCCACCCAATTCCCCCCAAACCTGCAGGGGATCTCTGGCATCAGGGTGCCCACCCAACCCCTCCCCAGGACAGCGAGACCTCTGAGCATTGAGATGCCCACCCAACAAACCCTCTGACCCCCTGGCCACCGGCATGTCCATCACCCCATTACCTGAGGACATGAGCAGCACAGCCTGGAGCAGGGCCACCTCGGTGTCATCCAGGTTGAAGGCAGAGAGGGACTTGCCCAGGTCGAAGATGGCATCGGAGACGACGCCGAGGCCGCCGTTCTTGAGCTGCTCCCGTTTCACCGCCATCTCCCCGCTCAGCGTCAGCGTCTCGCTCTCGGGGTCGTAGCGCACGGCCGCCCGCAGCGACATGATCTCCATGCAGCACCCCTTCAGCAGGATGATCTGGTCCTCACAAGGCAGCTGGGGGCAGTTTTGGGGGGGGTTTGGTGTGATTTAGACACTGGGCTGAGCACCCCACACCTCCCAACGTTCCCAGCCTGCTGTTACCTCTGAAAACATGGGCAGTTTTTTGGCAAAGTCGACCACGCGGGTGATGGCCGGGGTGATGATTTTTGTAAACTCGCTGAACGCCTCCAGGTCGACTTTGTCCCCGTCAGGCATGGAGGCCATAGGGGACTGGCCGATGTCCTCAGGCTGTAGGGGACACAGTGGTGTTGGGGGGTGTCATGTCACCATGTGTCCCCTGGGACCACCACAATCACTGTGGTGTGATTGTGTCACCCCTGGGACCCCACAGCACTGAAGGCATTGGGGGGTGCAGTGTGACCGTGTCCCCCATGGTGGACATTGGGGTTTGGGGGTGTAGTGGGATTGTGTCACCCCTGGGACCCCACAGCACTGAAGGCATTGGGGGCTGCAGTGTGACCGTGTCCCCCATAGTGGACATTGGGTTTGGGGGTGTAGTGTGATTGTGTCACCCCTGGGACCCCACAGCACTGGGGGCATTGGGGGCTGCAGTGTGACCGTGTCCCCCATGGTGGACATTGGGTTTGGGGGTGCAGTGTGATTGTGTCACCCCTGGGACCCCACAGCACTGGGGGCATTGGGGGGTGCAGTGTGACCGTGTCCCCCATGGTGGACATTGGGGTTTGGGGGTGTAGTGTGACTGTGTCACCCTCTGGGACCCCCACGGTGGGCAGTGGTGTTGGAAGTGTGATGTGACCATGTCGTGCCCTGGGACACCCATGGTGGCACTGGGGGTGTGGTGTGACCATGGTGTGACCAACCTGTGCCCCCCACAGTGGTGTTAGGGGGTGCAGAGTGACTCTTTCCCCTCCATGACCCCCACAGTGGACAGTGGCACATGGGGGTGCAGTGTGACCATGTGCCCCCTCTGGGACCCCCGTGGTGGGCAGTGGTGTTGGGGGTGCAGTGTGACCCTGTCCCCCCTCCCTGGGACCCCCGGGAGGCTCTGATGTGACCCTGCCCCCCCTCCTCTGGGGCCCCCATGTCACCGGGAGCAGCCGTGGCAGGGCCAGTGCAGCAGCCAGGAGAGGGAGCTGCATGACAGGGACAGTGACAGGGCCAGCGGCAGGGCCAGGCCAGGGCCACCTGCAGGCACAGCTGTCCCCTTCGGTCACTGCTCACCCCTGAACCCTTTGGGGGCGACCAGCTCAAGGACGCTGAGCAATGTCCCAACCCCCCTCGACTGCCCAAGGACACGGTGACATCCCAAACCCTGGCACTGCCACCACGTGCTGAGTGCCCAGCAGATCCCAGCTGGGGCAGGGGTGGTGACAGAGTCCCCCCCACCGCATCCCCTCACCAGGAATTTCCGCTTCTGCTTCCAGTGGCTGCCCTGGGCGTTGGTGCTGCGGTGGGCTTCTGTCACAACGTGGATCAGCTCCCACTCCTCGGCGCTGGGGTTGGGGCGGTGCTGCAGGGATTTGATCATCTCCTCCTTCCGCCGCCGCTCCCGGTTCTCCTCGATCAGCTTCCTCTTGGCTACCCGCTTGGAGTCATCCAGCACCACTGACGGGACCGCCAGCATCAGCGGGGATCCCCCCACCCGTGCACCCCACAGTGACCCCCCAGCATCAGCGGGGATCCCCCCACCCGTGCATCCCACAGTGACCCCCCCAGCATCAGCGGGGATCCCCCCACCCCTGCATCCCACAGCTGCACCCACACTGACCCCTCAGCCTCCTCCTGTGGCTGCTCCAGGCATCCCAACTCACCCCACAGCACCACGGCCCCAGTGCACCTCCCCAAAGCCCCCCACTATCATCTGGGACCCCCACAATCAGCTAAGACCCCCCCCATTCGTGCATCCCACCCCACTGCAGCATCTGAAATCCCAGATTGCTCCTGCAGCTGATCTGGGTACCCCAAAGTGCCAGGACCCCAACCTGCCCTGGGGTTCTGCAGCTGATCTGGGTACCCCAATGTGCCCCACCATGCCAGGACCCCAACCTGCCCCACCAGCCGAGCCCCCCCAGTGCCCCCCAACTCACGGTCCATGGCCATGCCCACGGAGATGCACTTCTTGAAGCGGCACAGCTGGCACTGGTTGCGGGTGATCTTGTCGATGACGCAGCACCCATCGTATTTGCAGGAGTAGGTGGGGTGCAAGTTCTTCTGGATGGTCCGACGGAAAAATCCCTGGGGAGGGAGAAAAGAGGGGACACAGTGAGCCCTGCTGAGCCTCCCCTGAGCCCCCCAAACCCCCCCCTGCCCCAGCTCACCTTGCAGCCCTCGCAGGTGATGCAGCGGTAGTGGTAGCCGGTGGCCTTGTCCCCGCACACCACGCACTGTTCATCTTTGTCCAGGTAACTAGGGATGTACCCTGGGGGGACCCCCGAGTCAGGGACCCCCAGGGCACCCCGGGGCAGGGCCCCCAACAGCAGGGACTCGTGGGGTGCTCCATGACAGAGACCCCCAGAGCACCCCATGACAGAAATTCCAATGTCAGGGATGCCCAGGACATCCCAGGGCAGGGCCCCCCCACAGCAGGGACTCACGGGGTGCTCCATGACAGGGATTCCCATGACAGAGACCCCCAGAACACCCCATGAAGAATTCCAATGTCAGGGACGCCCAAGTCAGTGGCCCCCAGAGTGCTCCATGACAGGGTAACCCCAAGTCAGGGACCCCTTGAGCACCGTGCACCAGTGACCCTCCCACAGAGCCCACATCAGGGCCCCCCCAGAAACCCTGAATCAGGGCCCCCCAGAAACTCCAAATCAGGGACCCCTGGAGCACCCTGCACCAGTGACCCTCCCACAGAGCCCACATCAGGGCCCTCCCAGGAGCCCTGAGTCGGGGACCCCCTGCACACCTCACATCAGAGACCCCTGGCACATGCAGCATCACCCCCCATGCCAGGGATGCCCAGTACATCCTCCCCTCTCCGTGCCTCAGTTTCCCCTCCGTCTGCACCCAGCGCTGTCTGTCCTGCCCCTGCCCCTGTCCTGGCACGGGAAGGGTTAAGGCTGGGGGTGAGTGGGGGGTGCCCGAGCCCCCTGCACCAATAAAGCCCCCATTATCCCATTAACCGGCAGCGGGGGGGTCCCTGTCCCCGTGGCACACAAAGACACACTGTCCCCGCTGCTGTCCGGGGTCCCCCTGCCTGGCAGCCCGGCAGAGCCCCCCCAGCACCAACTGCTCAGGGAAACTGAGGCACCGGGTGGTCCCCAGCACCCTCCTGTCCCCCCCAGGAGCCCACCCTCGTGTTTTGGGGGGGGGGCAGGACGTGACAATCCCCGAGGGGTGGGGGAGATGGGGAGGGGGCTGAATGCCTGGGTGCCACCCACAATTCGAGGGGGGTCCGGGACTGCCGCACCCCCCCGGGACCCCACAAACGCAGGCGTGGGGACCCCTCGAGCGCTCTGCAGGTGCTGGATGTGGGGGTCCCCGGGTGTTTTCCCCACTCTGGGAGCGGGGAAGGTGCAGGGGATGGGCGGGAGCTGCACGCCCGGGTCCCCACGGCCCTCCCCCGGCAGGTCCCGCCGGCGCCGGCCGCTCCCCGCCGGGGAATGGGGCAGGGCGGGGGGCAGCGCCCGCGGGGCCCCCCTTATCGCCCACCCCAGGGCGCTGCCGCCCCGATAGCACCGCCCCGACCCACGGGGAGCCGGGGGGGACGAGACCCTGGGGGACCCTGCAGGGATGGGGGTGCAGGGAGGGAATTTGGGGTGCCCGGGATACGAGGGAGACCTCGGGCTGCCCACAGGGACATGGGGTGTCCGGGCAACGACATGGGAGCTCCTGGGGTGCCCACAGGGGACACGGGGTGTCCGTGGGACTCCGGGGAACCCAGGGGGGTCCGTGGGACATTGAGCAGACACAGGAATCTTGGGGTTCCCATTGGGGACGAGGGGTGTGCATAGACTTTGGGGGACTCAGGTGACACACGGGGGACCCTGGCAAGGATTCGGGGTCCCCAGGGTGGCCCATGAGGTGCCTGGGTGAGCCGGGGGTGCTCAGCAGGGCCAGGGGGTGCCTGGGTGAGCCGGGGGTGCCCAGCAAGGTTCATGGGGTGCCCGGGGGGTTTCAGCAGGAGCCGCGGGTGCCCCCCCGTACCTGACATGCTGCTCTTCACCAAACATTGGCTGCTCTTTCTTTTGCGCTTCCCATCCAGCCACCTGCGGGAGCGGCGGGGGGGGGACAGGCTGGGACCGTGCCCACGGATTCCCGCTGCCGCCGCCCCCCCCCAAACTTCCAAGAGCACCCCAAAATCCCCCTCGGACCTCTTCCCTGCTGGGAATGGGGCACCCCCCGCCCGGGGTCTCAACGCGGCGATGTCACGGGTGGGGTGCGGCTGGGGGGGGTTGGAGAGGGCCCTGGGGAACCCCCCCCACCCAGAACAGCTCTGCCGGGACCCCCCCACCCCCGGGACACGGCACCGCCCCGGGGGGTGGGATCGGGCTGGGGGGGGGGGAAAGCAGGGGAAGGGAAAGGGTGGCGGGTGGGGGAGGGGGAAGGGAAAGGGTGGGGGGAGTGGGGGAGGGGCGGGGGAAGGGTGGGGGGAGGGGCGAGTGGGGGAGGGGCTCATTCACAGTCAAAGACAAAATGTCCTTTTGGCTGAGCGGGGAAGTGACGTCATCGGGGGCTCAGCCAATGGCGGGCGGCGGGGGTCCGCGCGCGCCCGGCCCCGCGGGGGGGGGAAGGGGGGCACCTGCGGGAGGGGGGGGGCGACCCCTGGACCCCGCACCCACCCCCAGCTCAGGGGGGGCCTCAGCCCAAGGTGACCCCGGGCCGGCCCCCCCCGCCCGAAATAGCCCCGGGGGGGGCGGGGGGGTGAGAGGCCCCCGAGGGGAGAGGCACGAGTGGGGGGGGGCACCATGGAGGGACACAGGGACACCTGGGCATGGACACACCTGGTGACACGTGGGGTGCAGGGGGACACCCAGGACACGTGGGGATGATCCCCAGAACGGGAGGGACGGCTGGGGACATGTGGGTTACGGGGGGGGGGGGGGGGGGGGACGGGACACCTGCGGTGCACAGGACATGGGGACACCCAAGGAACGTGCGTGGGGACACACGGCGGGGACGGGGACACGAGGGACACCCAGGACAGAGGGACACACGGGGCATGGACACATAAATGACCGTGCAGGGGGACACACCAGGCACGAGGGACACACCAGGCACGAGGACACAAGGGACACAGTGGGCACAGGGACACACCGGGCACAATACAAGGGACAGAGCGGGCACAGGGGTGCAGCAGGTATGGGGACACTTGGGGACACACACGACATTCGGACACAGAGGGCACAGGGACGCGCAGGGATACCCCAAGCAGTGCCACACGTGTCCCCCGCGTGTCCCCGCGCTGGGGTGGGGGCTCACCGGGTGTCCTCTGGCTCCGACAGCGGGTCCAGGGTGCTGGGCTTCTGTTCCATTCACCGCAATTCCATCAAGGAGCGCTCAGCACCGACCGGGGGGTGGGGGGGGCTCCGGCGCCACGCGGGGGCCACGGCGGGGTGGCCACGGCGGGGCGGCCACGGCGGGGGGGCCACGGCGGGGCCTACGCCGCGCACCCCATGGTGCCCCTCAGTGCTCAGCACCGCGCAGCATCCCGGGCCGGACCCTGCGGGACGGCGGCGTCAGCCCGGAGCACCGGGAGGAGGGGAGGGACCAACCCTAGGGGACACAGAGGGGACCCCCAGGGAAGGGTGGGATGTATGGGGCACCCCCAGGAGGTGTGGATGCTGATGGGGGGGTGGGTGTGAGTGTGCAAGGGTGTGTGGAGTGTGTAAGGGCGCCCAGGGCTGGGCAAGGGCATGAGGGACGTGTGAGAACTCAAGGAGGGAGCGACGTGCAGGGTGTGACAGCAGCAGGGCTGGGCCAGAGGGCAGAGCGGGGTGAGAGTGTGCACGGGGAGGGGGTGAAAGGCACAGGCGTGGGAAATGCACAGGTGTGCAAGGCTGTGGGAGCACTGAGGGAGGGGAGGAGTGTGCAGGGTTGGGGAAGAGCGTGTAGAGACGTACGAGAATGTGCACAAGTGTGTGAGTGTGTGTACGGGTGTGCCACGCCATGGGAGAGCATGCACAGGTGTGCAGGGCACGCTGTGAGTGTGTGCACGGGCGTCCAAGAACATGTACAGGTGTGTGAGAGCGTGCACAGGTGTGCAAGAACATGTACAGGTGTGTGAGGGTGTGGCAGCAGGGAAGGCGTGTGTGAGAGTGTGTGCAGGGTTGTGCACAAGGCTCTGTGAGTGTGCACAGGTGTGGGTGGGTGTGCAAAAGCTCACCCAGGGGTGTGAGAATGTGCCCAGGGCTGTGAGTGTGCAGCAAAGCACAAGCACACACAGATGGGAGCTCCCCACACCTTTGGGGCAGGGCTGGGGGGGCCCCCAAGAGGTGGGGAGAGCGTTGGGGAGGGGGTGCAGAGGGCAGCCCCTCCCCAGCCAGGGAAGCCCCTCGGATGCTGAGCCCTGACGTGTTCACTGCACAGCTGACCCCCCCCAAATCTGGGGCTGGGGGTGACTCTTGCTCAGGGGGGTGACCTATGGTGTGGGGGGCGATTTATGGGGCAGGCGGTCACTTACGGGATGGGGGGCGCCGGAGCTCCGGGCGTTCCCTCCTCCGCGAGCTCTGCTGTGGCAAACACACGATGTGGGGGGGGGGGGGGTCAGAGCACGGGCAGCACCGGGGGGCACCCCCCGACCCCCCCGGTGACGGCAGCAGCACCCCCGGCTCTCGGTGCCCACCCCATTCCACATCCCAGGGGTACCCAGCACCCGATGGGGTAGGGGGCCCTGCTCACAAACCCCCCCCCCCCCCTCCTCCGTGACCCCCCGGTGACCCTCCCGGCTGAGAGGGGCGCGGGGGGCCCTCAGCCCGCGGCGGGGGGGGCGCGGGGGGGCGGCGGCGGGCGCGGTGCCCAGCCCCGGGCTCCTCCGCTCCGCGCGGGGACAGCAGAAAGTAGGTCACGTTTGTCTTGGCCGCCACAGAAATTCCTCCGGCGGATTTAAAACGCGGCGGACGGGGCTGGGGGGCCCCCCCCAGACACCCCCAAGCCGGCCCCCTTTGCTGCCCCCCCCCCTCAGATGAGGAAACCCCAACCAGCGAAGGATGGGGGGTGAGGGATGCTGCACCCATGGGTGCACAGAGCACCCCGCGCGCCGCACGGGGGGTTTGCGGGAGGGGTCCCTGCAGAATGAGGAGGGGGCGTCGCCAGCAGCAGCTTCTTCAGGGAAACTGAGGCACCGCAGCGCACCCACCAGCCCGGGGTACACTCCGCACCTCGGGGGCGGGGAGGGCTCATGGGGAATGGACACCCCTCGCCGCAGCCTCAGGCCGGGTTTGGGGCCGGCGGTACCTATAGAGCCGGGGGCTGCAGCAAATGTTTGTTCCATATGGGAACGGCGCGCCGAGAACTTCCAAGTATAGGCACTGGCAGGGATCCAGAGCTGCGCGGCCCCCGCCGGGCACCGGCCCCCCCCGCCGCCCCCCGCCCCTCTCCCCCGGGACCCGGCAGAGCCCCGACACGCTCGGTGCATGTGTGGGGCTCGGGGTGCAGCGACGTGGCGGTGGAACCGCTGTGGGGTGGAATATGGGCTGTCCCCAAAGCCGGCGTGCGGTGTGGGTGGGCTTGGCCGCCCTGCCTCAGTTTCCCCACTGAGGTGGCCTGGTGGGTGCAGCCCCAAACGAGAGAGGTTTAGGGCTAAAGGCGGGGGGGGGGCGGCGGCGTTTTAGGACGGGGTTCGCCACCCCAGCGAGACCCCAGCAGCCCCCTGACACCCTCGGCATCACCGGCACCCTGGGATCGCCCGGCGGAGCTTGCGGTGCCGCTCCAGGAACCGTCACTCGAGGAATCCCGGGCGCGCTGGGGCGGCCCAGACAGACAAACACGGGAGGCGGCTCTTCTCGTCCTCCTCCTCCTCCTCTTCCTCCTCCTCCTCCTCCAGCGGGACACGTGTGATGAGCGCAGTCAGGTCTCAGCCCACCCTGCGCCGCCGGCACCCAAACCTGCGCGTCCCACCTGCAGCACCAGGTGCTGCTGGGTGGGTGCTGGGTGCGAGCGGGGTGGCAGCCGGCGGGAGCCCCCCCGGCGCCCCCCCAGCCCAGCCCCACGCCCAGGGGAGCGTTTCTGCTGAGTCGGGTGGTTGCAGGCGGCTGAAAACAACCCGGGGGCAAAGTCCGGGGCTGGGCCGACGGCGGGAGCCACCTCGCCCCAGCGGGGGCACCCAGAACCCCGCTCCCCACGGACCCCACCCCCGGGGACCCCCCAGACAATGGGACGCCCCTCCACAAAGGCACTGACCGCCTGCGTGGGTGCCGGGGCCGCCCCACTGGGCCACTGCCGTGTCCCTGCCCCCCAGCACAGATGGGCTCCGAGGGTCCCAGCGCCCCCCCAGCCCAGCTGCCAGCCGGGTCAGGGAGGTGAGGCCCTAAGCGCTTTAGCCACGGTGCCAATTAGCGTGATTAGCACGGGCTGGGGGCAGGGCAGCCCCGCGGCCGCCGGCCAGGGATCCCCGGCCATGCGGGCACCGGGGCAGCGTCACCGCGGGCACCGGGGCAGTGCCATGGTGAGCACCGGGGCAGTGTCACACTGGGCACCGGGGCAGTGTCGTGGTGGGCACCGGGGCAGCATCACGGTGGGCACCAGGGTGGCACAGATCTGCCTGACAAACCTTGGCTGCACCGGCTGGCACGACCGTGCTGCGGGAGTGTGGCCAGGCACAGGGCACCTGCCGTGCCACGGCTGGCGGCACCCGGCACGCGCCGATGCCCGTGTGTGAGGCTGTGCCAAGTGCCACACGCGTGTCTGCGTCTGGTGCTGTCACACACCTGTGCCAGTGCCCGGCACACCATCACGCCCAGTGCCATGCGGTGCTGTGGGCACGTGTGGCAGTGGGGACAGCGTGCTGTGCCGTGCTGTGCTGTGTCAGGAGGCTGCAGGAATCCCAGGCATGCACAGCAGCTGGGCAACCCGAGCAAGGGGGATGCCACGGGCCTGACATCAGGGCAGCCCACCCAGTGCCATGGGGGCGCTGCATGGTGCCCCCTCCCCACACAGGATGGCTGAGCCCAGGTTTGTGTCCTCCCTGTGGCTCACGGCGCATTGAAGCCACCACTCGTAGGACAGCTGGTGGCTGCAGGGCTGGTGACCTGTCCCGACACTGAGAGGGCACCCAACGTTGTGGCCTTGAGCCTCTGACAGGTCCTGTGTCCGACAGGTCCTGCATCACCACAGAAGGACCTGCACCATGACCCAGCCCTGGCCCTGCAGCCCCCACAAAGCCCCCAGGATTGCCAGGAACTCTGCATCCAACCAAGGCCCCCAGGATTGCCAGGAACTCTGCATCCAACCAAGGCCCCCAGGATTCCCAGGAACTCTGCATCCAACCGAGGCCAAACCAGCCACTCCTTCCTGCCGTGTGTGAGCATTCAGCTGTGCCTCCTTTTCCCCATCCCACCGGAGCTGCCTGGCAGAGAAAGAGCCACACTCCCATATCCCCAGCAGCGTGTCCCCTGTGCCAGCACACAGGATGTGGCTCATCCCGATGTCACTGGTTGTCCAGGCTGCAAAGGTCACCCAACAGGGTGACCCCCGAGCGCTTGGTGTGTGCTGAGTGTGCCCAGGCTCAGCTCTTTGGGGTGGCTGCGGGCCCCGAGCCCCGCGGGGTGCCCCTGGCCCCAGGAGGTGTGCCGGGACGCCGGGAGCTATTCTCAGCCCTTGGCACGGCATGGGACGTTTCTAAATCGGGGGCTCTGGTTCACGTGCACGGGGACGAGCTCCTGGGTCCCCTCCCCGCGGGGCCCTGCTTGAAGGGGGGAGGTGGCCGCCACGAGGTGCCCAGCGCGGGCACCCACGAAGGGACACACAGGGACAGGCACCGGGACACGGCACCGGGACCGCCCGTGGGGAGCCCGTCCCCCTTGAGAAGGGGACACAAGGGACAGCGCTCGCAGTGTTCCTGCAGTCACCCGACCCTGTCCGAGGGTCTGCAGCGCGGGGGACATCCCGAACGGCACCGCCCCTGGGGGCGCGACCCCGCTGCGCCCCCCGCCCGCATCCAGCCTGAGCGGGGCCCTGGCAGCGCAGCCCGCGCCCGCCTTCGCCTACACCGCGCCCCCCTTCTCCTCCTCCTCCTCTTCCCCCCCAGTCCGGAGGGGGACCCAGGCGTCCGGCCCCGCCCCCACGCACCGGCGGCTGCGCGGGGTCCGGCGGGGCCGGGGGTCCGCGGGATGGGACCCCCGGGGCTGCCCCGCCGCTGCTTCGGTCTCCGCTGACCCGGGAATGCGCTGGCGGGGCGAGGAGCGGAGCCGGGGGATTGGGGGGAGGTCCCGCTTCCTGCAGCCGCCGCCCGTCAGGAGGGGTCCGGGGGTGCGCCCGCAGCCCCCCCCGTGCCTGCTCCGCACGGTGCGGGACACCGGGCGCGTACGGCCCGCGCTCCCCTCTCCGGGAACCCGTGCGCGGGGCGACCCCGCGAAGGTCACGGCCGCGGGAGGGAAAGGGGTGCCGGGGAGAACCCCCACGCGAGGATCCCGCTCCGCCGGCCCCGGGGCCCGCACCATTGCGGGGGGCACACGCAGCCGCACGGAACTGCCCTGGGGAGGGGGGGACGCGCCGCGTCCCCACCCTGCGCCAAGACCCCCGGGCAGGGGAGCCCCCCCAAACCGGTTCCACCGGGGTTTGCCCGCGCCCCACGGCGGCCCCAGCCCCCCTAGCGCTCCAGCCGAGCCGCGGGGGTCCCCGGTGCTATCGGGGGTCAGGCGGGGTGAGGCGCAGCCCGGCCTCCCGGTGCGGCTCCGGTGTCGGTGGCAGCCCCGGGCGGGGGGGTCACGGCTGAAGGTCGCGATCCCGGGGTGACCTTGGCCGTGGCGCCCGCCCGCCCCTGCCTCAGTTTCCCCTCATCGCACAGTGGGGACGCGCCAGAGTCCGGTTGCGACCGCATCCCTAACCCCGGCGGCGACACCGGACCGGGGGCAGGATCCGCCCCCCCAGGGTTGGGGTGGGGGACATCCCGCGGGACCGCGGGGCGCCGTGCAGAGGGGAGCCCCCGCCACGCCCCGCGCCCCGCTCAGGGCGAAGCCCGTGGTGCGGGACTCGAGCCCCCCCCCCAGCCCCGCCGCACCGGGGACGCCCCCCCGCTGCCCCCGCCCTAACCGGGAGCGGCCGAACCGCCCCCCCCCCCCCCGCCCCCCCCGCGCTCCGCTCTCGGCGCAAAAAAAAAAAAAATTAAAAAAATATTTTAAAATTTAAAACATAAAAAAATCGCAGCATTCCTGCCGCTCTGCGGGGTGGGTTCGGAGGAGCGGACACAGGGGCCCCTAAAACCCTCACGGACACCCCACGGCGCCGTCACGGCCCGGCCGTCCACGGTTCCTCCCCCCCCAGCCGCGACAGGGCCACGGCCTGCCCACGGCCCGGCCCCGCGACCTGCCCACGGCGCGGCCCCGCGCCCATCACCGCAGAGCCACGCCGCGGCCCGGACCCCGCCACGCCGCCACGCCACGGCCACGGGGGGGCCGCGGGGCCGGGGGGCCACGGCCGGGGGGGGGCTGCCCCCGTGGCGTGGCGTGGCGGGCGGGGGGCAGCGCCGTGCCCCGCATGCAGCAGCGGCGGGTGCAGTAGGGGTGGGGGGCGCGGTGCACCCCCCCCCGCCCCCCACGGGGGAACGCGGCCCCCCCGCCCCACGCCAAACGCCCGGATTTTCCAAGAGAAAAAAAAAAAAAATCTTTGCCCGTGTTTTTTCCTCGCGGTTCGCGGCCCCCGAGCCCTCCGCGGGTCCCGAGGCTCCCGAGGCGATCGCCCCCCGCCCCCCCATTCCACGCACCGAACTGCGCCCGTGCTCAGCCGGGGGGGCCCGGGGGGGGCGGCGGTAAACAACCGGGGGGTGGCGGAGCCGCTCGGGCCGGCGGGGCCGCTCGGGCCGTACCTGAGGTCGACGGCGGCGGGCGCGGAGCGGCGGTGCGGGGCTCGGAGCGGGGCTCGGAGCGGCGGTGCGGGGCGCGGAGCGGAGCGGGGCGCAGCGGCGGCGGCGGCGGCGGACGAACGGCGCTGGCTCCTCCCTCCCCCGGCCCCGCCGCCCGCCCGCTCCGCTCCGCCGCGGCCGCAGCCCCCTCCGCCGGCCGCAGCCGCTCCCTGCAGCCGCCGCGCCCGGCCCCGCGTGGGGACCCACGGGGGAGCGGCCGGGGTCCGGGGGTACCGGGGGAGGGTGACCCCGGGATGGGCAGCGCGGGACGCGGGGATGGCGGGGTGGGGACGGCGGCGGTGGCAGGGTGTGTGATGGGAGCCCTGGCGGTGCCCACGGGGATGTGGTGACAGTGACAACGAGGACGGGGGGTGGTGAGCGCAGGGTGGGGGGCTGTGTGCAGGATGGGCGAGGGGAAGTGCCCAGGGGGTTGGGGATGGCACCCACGGGGAGCTGGGGACTGTGCCCACAGCGTCCCCGGGGTGGTGCCCGTGGCCACAGGAGTTTGGGACGGTGCTCACGGGGATGTCGTGACAGTGACAACGGGCATGGGGGATGGCGACCACAGCGTGGCGGGCTGTACCGGAGGGGGAGCGGAGACGGTGCCCAGGGAGGCCCAGGGGGATGCCCGTGGCAGGGTGGGGATGGTGCCCGCAGGGACTGGGAACAGCACGGGAGATGATGTGACAGTGACAACCTGGTGTCCACGAGGGCAGGACACGGCTGGGGACGGTGCCCATGCTGTGAGAGTGACAGGGCGGACTGGAGAGGCTGCCCACAGGATTTGGGGACAGCACCCAGGAAGGGCTGGCACGGTGCCCTCGCTGGGTGGCGGTGGGGTGGAGATGATGCTCACGGAGATCTGGGACGGTCCCCACGGGGGTTGGTGACAGTGCCCACGGGGCAGGGGGCAGCTCCGCACCCCGCGGTGCCCAGCTCGGCCCGGGGAGGGGCACACACCAGACACGGGGGTCCCGATCAGATCCACACCGCCCCGGGCAGGATCCGGTCCCGCAGGACACCCGCCCGTCGGGGGGCCCTGCCCCTGCGCCCCCCGGGGGATGTGTGGGACGGGGGAGAATGGGGGTCGTACCCCACTGTGGGGCCGCACCCGGAGCCGCTCTGGGGCCGGGGATGGCGGCGTGCACCGCGAGCCCGGGGGGATCACTGGGGAAGGCGCTGAGGGTCGCCCCCCGGAGCCCCCCGTGCCACCCCACCCCCCTTCCCAGCAGCCCCTGCTCCCAGCCCCCCCTTTTCCTCCCCGGACTACACGTCCCGTCATGCCCGGGCTTAAAGCGGCTCTGCCACCCCCCGCCCCCGCCCCGAGCCCCGCAGCTCGGCCCTGGGACCCCCGGGGGGGTCGGTCTGGCCGCCCCCCACCCCCCAGCCCCGTGGGTACCCCCCTCCCTGGGCTGCACAGGCGGTGCGGTGACACCCAGGGGATGAGGGGGATGGGGGTCTCCCGGGCAGGAAGGCTCCCAAGAGAGGAGGGTCCCCAAGGGATGAAGGCTTCTAGGAGAGGAGGGTCCCCAAGGGATGAAGGTTTCCTTGGCAGGGGTGTGCCCAGGGGATGCTTTTCCATACTCGGGGAGCGCAGGGAAGGGGGGTCCCCAGCGGCTCTCAGGGCACGGTGCTTCTCAGAATGAGGACAACAAGGGGACAGTGCTAGCCGGGGAACGGGGATCTCCAGGGGATGGTGGTGCCCAGGTGATGGGGACACCCAGGGGAGGGAGGACAGTGACACCTGGACTGCTGGTGGCTGCCCCCACAGACCCCGACGGACCCCCCAGGACCTCCTGCTGCCGCTGGTCCCCACAGCCTCGCGTCCCCACAGCCCCCAGGGATCCCCCCGGTCCCTGAGTCACCCTGGGGCCCTCCTCCACTGCCTGGCGGTCCCAGCGTGGCGGGGCAGCAGCAGCGTGACGGCCCCCCCGCCCCTCCCCGCCTGTTCCGTACACTTTATCCTCAGCAAACACGGCACGGCCGCGGCCCCCCGCAGCCGTCTGCCCGCGATAAGGCCGTGGCCGAGCTTGCCTGCCCCCAGCCCGTGGGGCTCAGCCGTCTCAACACCACCTCATGTCCCCAGATCCCCCTGCCCGAGGCAGCCCCCATCGCAGTGGGGAAACTGAGGCAGGGCTGGAGTTTGCTTGCGGCCCCTCTGGAGCACATGGACAGGCACCTCTCGCACTCATCACCAGCTCCCTGCCCCCTGTGAGGTGCCCCCAGGGCCACCACAGGTCTCTCTGCACTGCCCCAGCAGGGTGGGGACCTTGTGCCCTGTGGCAGACCCTGATTTGGGGGGATTTGGGGGGGATTTGGGATTTAGAGGGGCTGTGCTGCTCTTGAGGCGCAGACACAGCTGAAACACTCTGGATACAATTCATCCCTCTGCTCTGCTGCAGAGACACTTAATACAGCCCCAAATCAGCACTCGTGCCCCCCCAGGACCCCCAGGAAGGGGATGACACCCAGCACCTCCATCCCCAGCATTGAACACCCCCACGGGGCAGCACCCACCACCAGCTGGGGGTGTCTGGACGGCCCCACGGGATCAGATCCTTCACACCCCACCAAACACCCGTCACCAGCCATGTGCCCCCCAGCAGGACGTGCCAGCAGAGCTCCCAGTGCCCCCGTGGGAAGGGGAAGCCCCCCACGCTGGCCCCCGCTCGCCCCTCGCCTGCCCCCGGCGCTGGGAACGGCCCCGGCCCCTTCCGGCCCCCCCGGCCCCGGGCCGGAGGCAGCTGTGCCGGGGCGCCCTGCCAAGGCACCGAAGCCTCGACGCCTTCCCCCCCAACCCGGCCGCCCCCGCGGCGCCCCGGGGAGCTGCGACCCCCCGAGCTCACCCTGCCACCCCGCCAGCACCCCCAGCACCCCCTGCCCCCTGACTTTGGGGATGCCGTGCCAAAGGGGGGGGGGGTCCAGCAGAGCCTGGAGACCCCCGTGGTGTCTGTTCCCCGGCCAGCTGTGGAAAGTGGCCCCCCCTGCACAGGAAATCCCTCCTCATGGAAAGGGCTGCCCCCGGCGGGACCCCCCCCTGCTGCCGGGGTGTCCCCCCCGCTGCCGGGCCCCTCGCCGGCTGGGCAGCGCTGCTCGCCCGCCTAATCCCGGCCCCGGCACGGGCGGATTTGCTGCGCCCCGGCCCCATGAATGATTAACCGGGGAATTAAGGGGCCGCGAAGCCCCCCCCGATCCTCCCCGGAAAATGGGGGCAGTGGGTGACTGAGCCCCCACCTCAGCCCCCTGGGGGTCTTCACCTTGCTCCCGAGCCTTGGGGGTTCCCCTGGGGGTACTGACAGTGTTGGGGGTGCTGAGGGTTTTGGGGGGGGGGGGGCTGGGTGTGTTCTGGGGGTGTTGGGGTTGCAGGGGGTTCTGGGGGTGCTGGAGGTGCTGGGGGGCTATTGGGGGCCTTCTGAGGGGTTGGTGTGCTGGGAATACTGAGGGGGGGGCGCTGGCAGTTCTGGGGGGCTGCCCCCCGGCCTTGCTCCCCATCCTCCCGTTGCCATGGCAACGGCTGGCACCATCCCTGGGGATATTTTTAGCTGCTGGTGCTGCAGGGAGGGGGTGGGGGGCAGCCTGGGCCCATGGCTGTGCCACGTGTGTGCACACACGTGTCTGCAGCACACGGCCGTGCACACCCGCGTGTGCCCACTCCTGCACTGGGCCCTGTGTGTGCAACACCTGCCCGGGGGTGCTGGTGTCTGCACACGTGTGCAAGAGCACACTCATGCGCACACACACGCAGAGTCCTGTGCATCCACACGTGTGAACTCACCTGCCTGTGTGCGTGCACACATTTGCACACCTGCACACACACACACACAGACGTGCTGGGAGACCTGTGCTGCCACCCTAGAGCCTTTGCACACTCACCCCTCTGCACCATGGTTGCACATCGCTTGTTTTTACACTCACCCCCTGTTTGTACATCCCCTGTTCTTACACTCACCCTTTGCACGACTCCTCCTTTTCACATATGCACCATATTTGCACTTTCCCCCCATTTTTGTACTCCCCCACCTTTCCACATCCCTGCTAGTTGCACACCGCCCGTTTGCACACCTCCGTGTTTGCAACCCATTTTCACCCCGTGTTTGCACACACACCCTATTTGCACACTCACCCCCGGTGTTTTCATAGTTCAAGTCCTATCTCCACACTCAGCCCCACGTTTCAACACACACACACACATCCGCGTCAGCCCGCTCTCCCCCGTTTGCTCACCCACACGTTGTTTGCACTCTCACCCCGCTGTTTGCACACTCGCCCCCCGTTCCCACCCTCCCTTTGCACACTCACTCCCGCCCCCGCCCGGCCTAGCCCGTCCGAACTACAACTCCCATCACCCCCCGCGCCCACCCTGCCCCGCCGTCCAATCAGCGTGCGGCTTGTTGGCAGGTGCCGCAATGGCGGTGCCCAGGCGCTGAGGGCGGCGCCGGGCCGCGGTGAGGGGCGGCGGGACCCGGCGGGACCCGCAGGCACCGAACCTCGGGGGCTCCGGGGGGTTCCGAGGCGGCTCCGAGCTCCTCCAGGCCCGGGGAGCAGGCAGACCCCCAGCTGCGGCCCTCCGAAACCGCTGGGCCGCTTCCCTTCGCTCGCCGGCCCGTTCTGGGGTTAGGGCCCCGTCGCCCTCGCCTTGAGCTGTCCGTCCGCAGGGTGACCATGAAGGTGGTGAACCTGAAGCAGGCCATCCTGCAGGCCTGGAAGGAGCGCTGGAGCGACTATCAATGGGCCATAAACATGAAGCGGTTCTTCCCCCGCGGAGCCACCTGGGACATCCTCAACTTGGCAGGTCTGGGGGGAGGCGAGGGGTTCTCCCTCCTTACTGGGCACACTGGGCTCTTTTGGGGGTCCCCACGCGTGTATTTGGGTGTTTCCCCCAGTGTTCCCCCCCTTTGGGGTATTATGGGGTGCCTGTTGCATTTTGCTCCCCCCGCCCCCCCTTTCCTTCCCACAAATTCCCATTCCAACCATGTCAGCCCATTCCCAACTGTCCTGAAAACTGGCTCCGTTTTGGGGTCATTCCCTCCTTTTTCCCCATGGGAGGGCTCAGGAGTCAGCACAGCGTAGCTTTTGGGACAAGAGAAGCAGCTTCGAGTTGAGCCAGGAGAGAATTAAGTTGGAAATGAGGAGAAATTTCTTCATTGAAAGGGTGGTTAGGCATAGGAACAGGCTGTGGTGGAGTTACCATGTGGATGTGGCTCCAGGGGATTTGGGTTATGGTGAGATGCTCCTGGAGGTCTTTCCAGCCTTAATGATTCCCTGATTTCCTGATTCTAGCACTGCACAGGAGCCAGGTGCTGCTCCCAAGGCTGCTTCCCAGCCCAATTCAAGGGCATTTCACAGAAATCCTGCCAAAAGCTAGGACTGGTTTAAAGATTTGCCAGGCTCTCCTGCTAATTATAGAAACTTGGTGCTGGGATTTTCCCTGTGCAGCAAGTCCCGGGATAAATAAACAGAGCTGCTGCTCCAGGGGGTTTAAAGGAACCAGCCCCACACAGGCAGCACCTCTCACTCCTCTGAGTGTGGGGATCTTTCCCCTGTGCATGTTTTCCCCTTCTCCCCATCCTCCCATTGGGTTTTCTGTCAGTGCCTGTTTTTTGTCACACCCTGTCCCCGCTGCTGAGCTGCCCCTGCTGGGTTTGTCATCTCCGAGGTGTGGCTGGAGGGGCCAAATGGAGCTGTGGCTGTGGGGAGAGGGATTTGCTGGGGGTGGATTTGCTGAGGGTGGGGGTGGTTGGCTCCAGGGCCAGCCCTGCTGCTGCCCAGCTGGTCCCCAGGGCTCCCAGGTGTCTGTTGCCACCCTGGTGGCACCGGCTCCTGCTCCTCTGGCAGCGAGGCCTGCGGGGTGCTTGGCTTGGCCTCATCTGTGTATCCCCAAAAACAGCCACAGAGAGGATAATTCCCTATTATTTCTGCAGGAATGGGTTTCTCCTGGCCCACATTTAGCCAGGGCTCAGTGGTTTCTTTGGGGCAGCTCCTGTGCCAGGAGGAGAAGGAGCTGTGTCCCCTTTTCCTTTTGGGAGCCACACAAGCAGGATGCTGGCCCTGACTCTGAGCATTGTTTGCACCCAGGGAGAGCCCATTCCCGAGGTCCTGATGGCTGGAACAGCAGCTCCCTTCCTCACCACAGCCCCCAGAGCTGTCCTTTCCCAAGCTCAGCTTGGAAGTACAAAGGAGGGAGAGCTGGCACGAGCTGCCAGGATCACGGCAGGCCCTGGCAGATCGCTGCTGACACGTCTGCAGCAGGGAGCAGCATGTGGCTGGCTCGTGGTGACACTCTGGGATGGGCTGGGGAGGGGATGGCTGCCACCAGCCTTCTGTCCTCATCCCAGAGCCTCTTGGCCCGAGATTCAGCCTTGGAGTGACACCCAGGGAGTCTCCTGCACTCAGGATCCGGTGGTGCCTCCTCCTCCTCGGCTTTGGGGTGACAGCTTCCCACCCGGCTGCTGCTCCCCCTTTTACATCTGGGTGCTCTGACCTACTTGCAGGCTGCTCTGCAGCCCGGGGCCTGCTCAGGGAGGTGCTTCCTGCACTCTGCCATGGCTCAAATGGGCAATTAAAGGCTTGGCTGAGCAGATGGGACGGGCAGAGCCCCTCGGGCCACCAAGGTCCAGACGGGCAGGGCTGCGCCCAGTGCAGGGGACTGGTGGCCCCAAGCTCAGCCCCAGGTGCCTGGCTAAAAGACACTCAGTGGAGGCTGCAGGAGCCTCCTGGCAAGAAGTGGGAGGGAGGAGAATGTGGAGAGCAGCAGCAGCAGTTTCGGGGCTGGAGCAGGAGGCTGCGAGCTCTGCCTGAATTATTCAGGGATTAGAAAGTTGTGGGATTCAGTGAATTTAGGAGAAAGCTGGTTTGGAGTCTCTGTGGTTGGTACAGTTGGACTTTGCCAGCTTCCCTGTGGGATGAGGGGAGAACAGAGCATGTGTGTGTGTCCCCATGTGCTGACCTGGGACCCTCTTTCCTTGCAGAGGCTCTCCTGGAGCAGGCCATGATCGGGCCATCCCCAAACCCACTCATCTTGTCCTACCTGAAATATGCCATCAGCTCCCAGGTAAGGACCTGCTGGTGCTGCTGGGGGTCACCTTGCAGCCTCAGTGAGGTTGGGCAAAGCAACTGGAGTGTTGGTGGGGCAAGCACCCCAAACCCCCATGTGAGCCTCTCCTGGGCTGGGCAGACACCCTAAACCCCCATGTGAGCCTCTGCTGGGCTGGGCAGACACCCCAAATCCCCCATGTGAGCCTCTCCTGGGCTGGGCAGACACCCCAAATCCCCATGTGAGCCTCTCCTGAGCTGGGGCAGGCAGTGGGGGGCTCAGCGTGTGCCCTGGGCAGGGATGTTTCCATAAATAGCCTCTGCCATCGCCCAGGGTGGCAATTCTGCCCCCCAAGAGGCTCTGCACTCGCTGTGTGCTCCACAATTCCATATCCTGGCATTTAATATCGCCTAAAGTTTGTGTGAAATGCATCAGCCATCACCTAAAAATGTCTGTTTGGATTTGTGCCGGGTCAGTGCCCCAGCCCTGGCCCCGTCTGTGGTGACAGGCAGCGGGGCCGTGCCCTGACCTTGCTGTTCCTCAGCAACGAGCCCCTGTGACACCGCGCTTGTTTTGGCTTTCTCTCTTGTAGATGGTGTCTTATTCCACGGTGCTGATGGCCATCAGCAAGGTAGGGCTCTGACAGGTGCTCTCAGAGGGTTCACTCTTCACCCACAACCCCACAAATCCCTTTCCCTCCCCACAAACTCCCACCAAATATAGGTCAAGTGGAAAGCGACGGCCCGGGCTGAGTCAGCAGCAGGCAGCCGGCGCAGATTAACGCCCAAGCCTTTCTGTGTCCCCCTAGGGATAGGCTGCCGTGGGTCCCAGGGGGTTTTGGGGGTGTCAGTGCCTTGTCCCTCTGCCCTGGGGGGGCCTGGCAGGCTCCTGCCTGTGTGTAACCTCATCCCAACTGCTGGAAACCACATCCCGCTGTGGCCGGCGGTGCTGGCAGCGCTGTGGGGATCAGAGCTGGCCATGGAGGAGCTGGGCCACAGCCACACACCACACTCAGCTGTGCTCTGTGTCCCTGTGCTGCTTCCATGGGGACACTGAGCACCCTCCATGGCTGCCTCTGATGTTGGGATGCTCCTCACAGGCTATGACAGACCCCCCCCCACTCTCCTCCTTGTCAGGGTCACCTCAGGCCCCCTACTCAGGGTGACCAAAGCAGGAATGACTTCAGGGAGAATGATTTCTGTTGTTGTTATGGGGATGGGAGGAGAATTTTGCTGGCAGACAGCATTGAAAATTTTGGGGGACTGCGGGCTGAGCTTGGAGCTGTGCCATGAAGCCCTGGTGAGGTGGGGACCCCTCCAGGGGTGCCAGCACCGATCCGGGGAGGGGAGTAGAGCAGAGCCCAGCCCAGCTGTGCTCCGAAGGGCTCGGGCTCGTTGCTTTTAGCCCGTGCCTCGTCTCTGCCCGTTCGGAGGGGCGGGCACAGCGCTGACCTTGACAGCCGAGCCTTCCTCCTTCAGCGCAGCGTGGGCCCAGCGCGGAGCTGCGGGCAAGCTCCGGCCCGGCGGGGCTCCCCATCTGCTCCGGGAGGAGGCGGGGGGGCCGCGCTTCTGCTGCCCCCCGCCCCCAGCCCCGCGGCCGGCCGGGCTGTTGGCGCTGCCAGCCCCGCCGAGCCGGGGCTGGGCAGGGGGCTGGCGTCCGGCCACCACAGCCCCGGCCTGAGGCTGCGGAGAAAACCCAGCCCCGGCCCTGCTGCCGCGGCCCCACCGCCTCTCACAACCCCGGGAGGGCACGACCTGGCCGACAGACAGCCCTGACCTACTTCTCATTCAAGTGGCTTCTGGGCAGCTGCCAGGGGGAGTGTCCTGTGGCCGCAGAGCCTGGCCCGGCCCTGGAGGAAGGGCTTGAGCTTGTGTGGAGCTGCCGGAGCAGTCCCCATCTAAAGCCTCTCTGTGTTGCCCTGCTCTAGTTCGATGACTTCTCCCGGGATTTGTGTGTCCAGTCGCTCTTGGAGATCATGGACATGTTCTGTGACCGCCTCAGGTACTGTGTGGTGTTCCAGCACTGCCAGCTCTGCCCTGGCTGTGCCACGGGCAGAACCAGGAACCAGCAGAGCCTGGGAGTCCTGTCTGATCCCAGAATACTCACCCTGGCAGAGGAAGGCAGGTTCCTCCTCCAGCTCTGTGTCCCTTACCAAGTTGCTGCCTCGTGAGTGCCAGCACAGGGACAGCAGAGGGAATCCAAACCCCACCAGCTTTGTGGGAATCTGCCAGAAAACCCCCCCTATTCTGAGATAAACCTCACTGTGGTTTTCTTTCCCAGTTCAGCTGGATGGGGTGGGTGTAAGACCCCATGGTCCAAGGGTCTCTATTTCCTTTCCCTCTGCACCTTCCCAGGCCCCAGCTGCATGTCCCAGTCTGGTCCTGCCCTAGGCACTGCCTTGTTTTTTTCCTTTATGCTTTTCCGCTGGTGTTGCAGGACCCAGGGGAGTCCAGACAATTCAGGCCACAAAAACTTTTTTAGAAAGCTCAGAAATCTTCCTGTTAACCCCTGACAGCCTCTTCTGGGAGGCAGGAGTGTGTGGCAGGGACAGTGAGAGGAGAAGGAGGATGAGGAAGGCTCTTCAATGAGATGAAATGAAGCAGCAGCAATGAATATGCATCAGTGGCAGATGTTGACAAGGAGCTGTCGCTGGCCAACTGCAGAGCCAGCCCTTAATCCTCTCCTGCCCGGTCTGATCCTCTGCTTAATTTGATCAAAACTTCTGGCCCCGATGATTTGTGCATCAGGAGGGGAAAGCGTTCACCTCTCGCAGCGCGCTGATCAATGCTGAGCCTCCCTTAGCAAGATAATTTGATTAAAAGCTTGGAAAGTTTCCCTGTAGTGGAGAGGCCAGCGAGGAGGCTGCATGGTGGGGGCTGGGGGTGTCTCCTTCCCCCTGGCACAGCAGGAATTCTGGCGGGATGAGCAGATTGAGATCTGCAGCAGAGGAGTGGGCTGGGAGCACAGGACCTGGCTTTGGGTTCTCCAGCCTACCCAGTGTCCGTGCCTCAGTTTCCACACTCACACTGAGCATATTCCCACTTGTCTCCTGTGCCAGCTGCCATGGCAAGGCTGAGGAGTGCATCAGCCTGTGCCGGGCGCTGCTGAGTGCCCTCACCTGGCTCCTGCGCTGCGCCACCTTCTACGCCGAGAAGGTGAAGGATCCGCTGGAGCAGGCGGCGGCGGAGAACCAGCTGAAGATGTGCCTGGAGAGGCTGGAGAAGGTGCTCAGCAGCACCAAGAACCGTGCCCTGATCCACATTGCCAAGCTGGAGGAGACCTGTACGTCCCTGTCCCTGCATGCTGGCCCTGGAGAGATGTCATTGGCACCTCTCCCTTCCCCCTGCCCGGCTCCTGCCGCATTGTCCCTGCGGCTCCAAGCCCATCCATCTTCCAGCCCTGTTGCTGGAACCGTCTCCTCCCTGGCTCTGTGCCACTCTCTGCCCCCTCCCCTACGTGCTGCCTTTGGAAGAGGAGCAGAATTAATGTGAAGGCTGCGGGAGCTGTTCCTGGGTGTGCTGTGCTCCCACAGCCTGGCACAGCCCCACGCCTTCATCTCTGTCTGGCCAGGAGGCTGTGCCAGGCTGGGCTTGGGGTGGGACCTGCTGGGAGCACACAGACCCCTGGGTTGGGCTCGCATCACTAGTGGGGACTCCCAGCCTCTTCAGCCTGTCTGGGCTGCTGTGGGCCTTGGAGCTGGCCTGCTTGGTTCCCCATGTGTCCCCTCACTGAATCCCTGCCTTCCCTCCCCAGCCTCCTGGAGCACCGTGGAGCAGTCCCTGGTCAAGCTGGGAGAGAACCTGAACAACCTTGGCAGCTCCCCGCTGCGGAGCCAGGCTGATGACTGCGTGTCCCTCATCAAGAGGTGGCTGTGTGCTGCTGCCCCATGGGCTCAGGGGGTGAAATGGGTCTGAGCCTCACTCTGAGTCCCCCAAACTCCTCAGAGGCTCCTGCCTGCCTGCACACTGGCTCCCTGCTTCCCCATCCCTTCCCTGCTCCAGCAGGGGCTGCCCAGAGGAGAGAGGACAGAGCTACTAGTGACTTGCTGCAGGGGAGTCTTACGCAGGGGTTACTCCTCTGGTGACCCTGAGACCTTTTACTATCCCTCAGCTGCTCTGGCCCTACCAGGGCTGCTGTCTCTGCTCTGGATCCCCCTGGAATTGCTCCCAGGGCTCGAGGGCTTGGCTGAGCCTTGGAGCTCCCAGGTGTTGCAGTGTCCTGCCCCGGGGCAGCAAAGGTCAGGGGTTTGGCCAGGGAATGGGAGTGGGACAGGAGGAGCAGGAATCTGTCCCTGCAGGGCTCCAGTGACCCTGGGCTGTCCTCTTCCACCCAGCATCCCCACCATGCTCTCAGTCCACTCAGAGCAGCTGAACAAGACAGGTTTCCCCACCGTGCACGCCGTGGTGCTGCTGGAGGGCACCATGAACCTCACAGGAGAGACCCAGCCCCTGGTGGAGCAGCTGATGATGGTGAAGAGGATGCAGGTACAGAAGTGACAGTGTGTTCTGCTCAGGCAGCCTGGGGCTGTGGGGCCAGGCCATGTGCCTTCCCCGTGCTGGTCCTGCTCCAGGGGAGCAGCAGGAGCCCATCAACACCTCAGCAGGGCTTTGGCTGTGGTGGGGGATGTGCTCTGCTGCCAGCCCAGCACTGGGAGGGTTTGTGTGTGTGCCCCACAGCGCATCCCCTCCCCTCTCTTCGTGCTGGAGATCTGGAAGGCCTGTTTTGTGGGCCTCATCGAGTGTCCTGAGGGCACAGAGGAGCTCAAGTGGACAGCCTTCACCTTCCTGAAGGTAGGGCCCAGCTCCAGCACCAAATCCCTGCCTGCTGCTCTCCTTTCCCTGTTCCTGCTGAGGTCTGAGCTTTGCCAGAGCAATCAATCCTTCTTTCTTGTAGTGTGCTCCTTAGGGTGCCCACACCCCACAGTGTGTCCCTTGGAGTGCCCTCACCCCATAGTGTGCCAGTCACCCCACTGTGTGTCCCTTGGGATGCCTTCCAATCCCACAATGTGCTCCTCACCCACTCAGAATTCCCCTTGGGTTACCCCCACACCCCAAAATGTGCCTCTTAGGGTGTCCCACTCCTCACAATGTGGTCCTCAGGGTGGCCCCCACTCTCCACCATGTGCCCCTTGGGGTCCACCCCACCTGAGCCCACTCCAGCCCTCCTGTCACCCCCTGAGCATCAGCTTTGCTGTCAGGAGCCTCTTTTTGGCCCAGCCTCATTTTGTTTGGCTGAGTGAGTTTTCCTGAGAGGTTATGGGGAAAATGTGGCTCCAGGTGATGGTGGAAGGACACTGCAGAGGGGAACAGGGGCACAAAGTCCCCCTGCTCCAGAAATGCAGCTTTCCTGGGGCTGGGAGAGCAGCTGTGTGCAGCTCTGTTGGTGTGGGCTGGTGCTGCTGGGGGGTCCCAGCTGTGGAGTGGGGTCTGCCCTCATGTCACTCTGTGCCCTGTGTCTTTCAGATGCCCCAGGTGCTGGTTAAACTCAAGAAGTATCCCCAAGGGGACAAGGTGAGGCTGATGGTGCCTGGCTTGCACGGGGAAATGTTCCCTGTCCCAAAAACCTTCCCTGATGGAGCAGGTGGGGACAGGGGGAGGTGGGCCTGTGGTGAGCTGGGTGCCTGGCTTTGTGTTTGTCAGGATTTCACTGAGGATGTGAACTGTGCCTTTGAGTTCCTGCTGAAGTTGACCCCTCTGCTTGACAAAGCCGACCAGCGCTGCAAGTGAGTGAGTGCTCAGCATGGCCACAGCTGCCACAGCCACCCTGTCCTCAGTGTGGGCAGCTGGGGCAGCTCCTGGCAGGGCTGGGTTAGTTTCTGATCCCATTTCTTCTTCCTGAGGAGCTGCTGCTGCTGCCACATGAGGCAGTGAGGGTGTGACAGCTGAGTCACATGTGTGACACCCAGAGCTGCCCTGGACCCTGCAGCACCCTTGGAGGGGTGGGACAGGGCCAGGAGGGCAGCTCATGATCCCCCTGCCCTGTGGCACTGTCTGGGGTGACAGGAATGCTGTCCTTGGGGCTCCAGCTCTCCTCTCTCTTCCAGCTGCAACTGCATGAGCCTGCTCCTGCAGGAGTGCAGCAAGCAGGGGCTGCTCTCCGAGGCCAACATGAACAACCTCATCGACAAACGGTACAGCCACCCCACAGTCTGGGGAACCCCACAAGGGGGGCTCAAGCACCTGGTTTTGGGGGGGAGCATGAGGCAGCAGCTGTGCTGACACTGGGGGACTGTGACTGGGACATGGTGACCTGGGGGGACGGGATGCTGCTTTTGGGACAGGTTGGGTACAGGCAGAGTCTGTCCCCTCAGAGAGGCAGCTGGTGGTGGCCTGAGGCAGTGGCTGTCCCTTGAGGGTGCCATGAGTCCCTTGAGGGTGCCATGGGTGGAGAGAGGGAGGCAGGGTGATGGATTCTACACACTGGCCCTTCTTTGGGGTCCCCCAGGGCTGCAGACAAGGAAAACTCTCCGTCCCTGAAATCGGCCGAGAACGCCAACATCCAGCCAAACCCTGGGCTCATCCTGAGGGCTGAGCCCACTGTCACCAACATCCTGAAGGTCAGTCCCTTCTGCAGCCCTGCTGGGCTGGCTGGGCTCAGGCCTGGAGCCCTTTGCCAGCAGCATCAGTCTAACCAGGCAGCCAGGGTGCTTGGGATGCGCCGGATTTCTCCCTGCCCTGGGGTGGAGCTGTGGAGGAATCACTGGAGCCTTGCTGCTCCATTGTGGAGATGAGGAGCTCCCCTCCTCCTTCCCAGGAAGCTGGAGGAGCTGTCAGGTGGCATGTCATCAGTGCCAGCAGCCTGAGCCCAGCCAGCTCTGCCCGTCCTGCTCAGCTGCTGTCTGTATCTCCCCCTGTCTCTGTGTCACTCTAGTTGATTCGCTGCTACTGAGTGACAGGGGATGTTTTCCTGCTGATGGCAGGGGCTCAGAGGTCTCCATCCCACCTCTCCCAAATCCAGCAGGTCCCTGCTCCTCGAGGTCTCAGGGACAGCTCTTGCAGCTGGTCAACTTTGTACCCCTGAAGCTGGAGTTTGCTGCTACTCTGTAGCACACATCCCCATGACTTCCATTTCCTCTTACTTTTTTGCTTGTAGACCATGGATGCAGATCACTCCAAGTCCCCTGAGGGCCTGCTGGGGGTCCTGGGTCACATGCTGTCTGGGAAGAGCCTGGACTTGCTGCTGGCAGCAGCAGCAGCCACTGGGAAGCTGAAATCCTTCGCTCGGAAGTTTGTCAAGTGAGTGTCCACCTTGGTGGCACTGTGACTGGTGACCAGGGGGCTCAGGGGAACAGGCAGCCCCTTGAACTGCCCTCTAGACAGGGCTGGATGTGCCTGTGGAGCACTGGGGAGGGCTGGGATCTCAGGGATGCTGCACCCCACAGCACCCCATCTTTGCATGAACAGGACAGAGAATTGGAGCCAGGCTGGTCTGGGGTGTTCAGAAAACTGAAGGCTGTGGCTGAGCCCTGCATCCAGGGCAGCGTGTCCCTGCCTTCTGCAGACACACGTGTCCTGCTTAGTGCACACACAGCAGCACACACATGGGGCTGTGTGATGGGCTCCCCCAAGGTGGCTTGGGGGGTCTGTTTGGGGATCTGTGCTCTGAAACACCCACAGAGCTGGCTCTGGGGAGAGCCCCTTGGTGTGGGGTGAGCAGCTTGGCTGGACCTGTGTGACCACAGGGAGCAGAGACAGGGAGGAGGTGACGTCCCTGTGGTGCTGGAGAGGTGACGTCCCTGGTGTCTGCAGAGCTGGGCCTTGCATCTCCTACCCCTCTGTGCTGGGCTGGAGTTTGGGGGGGGTTCTGCAGGCCAGGCAGCCCCCTGCTTGTGTCAGGGCTGGGAATTGTCTGGTTGGACTGCTCATGCTTTGCTGCCACTCTCTGTCCCTCCAGGCTGAATGAATTCACCAAGCAAATCACCGGCGAAATCTGTGAGTGCGTGTTCGTCCGTGCGTGGGGTGATTGGAGCTGTGCCCCCCCTGCTGCCCCTGCTGGGGTGCTCTGGGGCCTGGCTGGGTTAAACTGGGACTGGCTGTGGCACCAGAGCCAGCTGAGCTGTGCCAGGCCCGGCTGGGGGTGCTGGCAGGGAGGGGCTCTGTGCCACCAGGGATTTGGGGACACGCTGCCTTCGTGTGTGTGCGTCCATCCCAAATCCGGGGTGTTCCCGTGGGCTCCCTCTCCCCTTGGGAGCCTGGGGGCCCCTTGGCTCCCTCCCTGGAAGGGGTGATGTGTCAGCACAGCCCAGATAAGGACTCTGACTCTGTGTGATGAAACTTGCAGAGTGCTCTGACCTTCCATGGTGAGGGAGGCCCCACTTGGGCTGGGGCTGCCCAGAGGGAGGCCAGAGCTGCTCTGGGGGCTCAAGCAGAGGCAGATGAGGTGGGGGGAGGCACTTGGAACATCCTCTGGGGGGGTTAGAAACTGTGTGGGGGAAGCAGGGCCCTGCCCCCCTTGTTTGTGGGGTTCTGCTTCTCTCCTCCTGCTGAGGCCAGAGAGCCCCAAGGTCTTTATTTCTCCTCCCTCAGCCAAGAGTGGCCCAGTCCGGGCTCTGCTCTTTGACATCTCCTTCCTCATGCTGTGCCATGTGGCCCAGACCTATGGCTCAGAGGTAAGGGTCCTTTGGGGAGGGATGAGAGGGTGGGATTGGATCCTGTGAGGGAGGGGAAGGATGAGGCTGGATCCTAAGAGGAGCTCTCAGATCTGCCAGCTCAGCCCCTGCGCTGCTGCAGCCTATCAGCCTCCTCTAGTGGCCGACCTGCCACTGTCCCCACTGTCCCTCCTGTCCCTGCAGCCACTTGATAGCCCAGGGCACAGCACCTGGTGCCTGTCACCTGGAAATCTGTCCCTGGGGCTCTCTCTGGGTGCCAGGTGATGGAGCAGGACTGGCTGTCACCTCCCTGAGGACTTGGGCTGTGCTCCATTGGTGGGACCAGTGGGAATGCTGCTTCCAATGGCCTTGAAGCTCACCAGACTGCTCCCAGTTTGTCCTTCCAGTTTGGCACTGGTTGGCATGGCCAGGCAGTGTCAGCTCTCCCTGTCTAAGGAGGAACTCCCAGCCCTGCTCAGGAAACCACTTTTGGTTGCATGAAAATTTGCCAGGTTTCAACATCTGTGTGTGCTGGGAGGCGAAACGATACCGAAACCCTGGGAATGCAGAGAGGGGGAGAGAAGGGTCCTGCCCAGCCAGCCCAGGGAGCAGGGAGGGGAAACCAGGCAGGGATGGATGTGCCCAGGGCTGTCCAATGAGATCTCATCCCCCCCCTCCCAGCCCAGCAGCTTTCCTGCCCAGCTGCTGCTGAACAGATGTGTGAAACTTTTTTGGACACAAATAGTGTCCCCTGGGTGACACAGGCTGAGGGCAGGAAGTGACGTGTGGGGTTCCCAGCTCATGGCCCCCACAGGACCCTCCCAGCTGGGCTGTGTGACCCCAGGGACCCCATGCATGGCTTGGTGGGATGAGGGAACAAGGGACTTGTTTGAGCTGGACACTGTGACCCCGTGGCCACGCTCACAGCTGGCCTGGCATCTCTGCTCTGAGCTGGGCTGTGTTCTGCTGGGGAGCAGCCTGGTATTAGGGGAAACCACAACCCACAGAGGGGAAACCAGTGCCTCAGAGGGCCTGACCAGTGCCCTGCTGGGGCCTGCCCGGTGTCTGTCCCTCCCTCCGGGCCACAGGGCGGCGCTGTTCCCACGGCCATGAGCACCCCGGGGTGGGGACAGACCCCAGGGTGGGGGTCCCCAGCAGGATTCCCACCTGGGGATGAGGTTGCAGACCCCGTGTTGGTTCCTTTCCAGGTGATCCTGTCAGATTCCAACCCTCCAGGCGAGGTGCCCTTCTTTGAGACCTGGATGCTGACCTGCATGCCCGAGGAGGGGAAGATCCTCAACCCCGACCACCCCTGCTTCCGCCCAGATTCCACCAAGGTGGAGTCCCTGGTTGCCCTCCTCAACAACTCCTCTGAGATGAAGCTGGTGTAAGAGCCCACCCGAGTGCCCACCCTCCAGGTCTGGAGGGAGCCCCCAGCCCCACAGCTGGGTCTGAATCCCCATCTCTCTCCCTGACAGGCAGATGAAGTGGCACGAGGTGTGTCTCAGCATCTCAGCAGCCATACTGGAGATCCTCAATGCCTGGGAGAATGGAGTCCTCAGCACTGAGTCGATCCAGGTGGGGCTGCTGAGGGGGCAGAGTGGAGCTGAGGAGGGGCCAAGGGTCCAGAAGCTCTGGGGTACCCTGTTCTCCTGCCCTGATCGCTCTGGCAGCTGCCTTGGAGCTTGGAAGTGGGAAGCTGATGTGGCTCCAGCCCCTTGTTCCTGCTCCAAAGTGCCCTGTGGGTGGCAGTGGGACTGGCAGGGACCAGTGTCACCCGTGGAGGAGAGAAGGGCTTGGACCTTACAGTCAGGACCCACAGCCCTAGGAGGTGATGGCTGCACACCCACCTGGCTGTGCTTGTCTCCTCTCCTAGAAAATCACAGAGAACATCAAGGGGAAGGTGTGCAGCATGGCAGTGTGTGCAGTGGCCTGGCTGGTGGCCCATGTCCGCATGCTGGGCCTGGATGAGCGGGAGAAGTCCCTGCAGATGATCCGGCAGCTGGCCACGCCCCTGTACGGGGAGAACACGCTGCAGTTCTACAACGAGCGGTGAGCTCGGGGCCCCGGGCCTGCTCCTGCCCTGCAGCTGTGTCCCAGGGCCAAGCTCCTGCCCTGCTTCCCCTTCTTCACTTCCTGATCCTGTGCCATCTCCTGCCCTGCTTCTGCTGCCAGCTCCATGCTGCCTCCTGCCCCGTTTCCACCTTCCAGTGCCAGTGTCTCCTGCCCTTCTTCTTCTTCCTGGTGCCATGCCATCTTCCCTGTTTCTGCTTCCCAGTGCCATGCCATTCTCTGCCCTACTGTCCCTTCCTGGTGCTGTGCTGTCTCTATACCCTGCTGTCCCTTCTCAGTGCTGTGCCATTCTCTGTGCCCTGCTGTCCCTCCCCAATGCTGTGCCATTCTCTGTGCCCTGCTGTCCCTTCTCAGTGCCATGCCATTCTCTGTGCCCTACTGTCCCTTCTCAGTGCCATGCCATTTTCTGTGCCCTGCTGTCCCTCCCCAATGCTGTGCCATTCTCTGTACCCTGCTGTCCTTCCCAGTGCTGTGCCATTCTCTGTCTCTGTGCCCTGTTGTCCCTCCCCAATGCCATGCCATTCTCTGTGCCCTGCTGTCCCTTCCCTGTGCCCTGACCCCATCTCTCTGTCCCAGCGTGGTGATCATGAGCTCCATCCTGGAGCACATGTGTGCGGATGTCCTGCAGCAAACGGCCACACAGATCAAATTCCCCTCCACTGGCATGGACACCATTCCCTACTGGAACCTTCTGCCCCCCAAGAAGCCCATCAAGGAGGTTCTGACCAGCGTGTTCACCAAGGTGCTGGAGAAGGGCTGGGTCGACAGCCGCTCCATCCACATCTTCGACACCCTGCTGCACATGGGGGGGGTCTACTGGTTCTGCAACAACCTGGTCAAGGTATGAGGGGGCAGGAGGGATCCCTAGTGCTGGGCAGGGTGCTCAGGCCAGGAATGGTGGGTCTAGTTTGTGTTCCCAGTGTCCTGGGTGTCCCTGGGCTGGGTGCTGGGACAGTTCTGGCACTGGAGAATGGGGCAGGGCCACCTCTCCCCTCCACCCTACAGGAGCTGCTGAAGGAGACAAGGAAGGAGCACACACTGCGGGCTGTGGAGCTGCTCTATGCCATCTTCTGCCTGGACATGCACCAGCTGACACTGACACTGCTGGGCCACATCCTGCCCAACCTGCTGACAGACTCCTCCAAGTGGCACACCCTCATGGACCCCCCTGGGAAGGCCCTGGCCAAGTAAGATCCCAGAGCAATGGAGACTGTCTCCTCAAGGCCTATTTGGGGAGATGGGGGGATGATCTGTGCTGGGATGAGGATCCCAGCTACCCAAATCCCACCCTGGCTTTGGCAGTGCCAGCAGTTCCCACTCTGGTCTCCATTCCCTGCTGCCCCCTGAGAAGGAGGAGGAGGAGGAAGCTGCTGTGTGCCACACCCCATTGTCAGGTGGGCTGGCAGCACCTGGCTGTGTCCCTGCTCTGTCTCCAGGCTCTCTGTTTGGTGTGCCCTGAGCTCCTACTCCTCCCACAGCAAGGTCCAGGCCTCAGCCCGGCAGAAGAAGAGGCACAGGGAGGACATTGAGGTGTGTCTGGGTGGAGCAGGGGCTGGCTGGGGGCTCTCTGTGCCCAAAAGCAGCAGTGGCTGGGGAAGGTGAGGGTGGCAGGAGTGGGTGGGTAAATCCAGAATCCCTGCCCAGCTTTTCTGGGTTCTCTGAGGCCTTCCAACCTTAAAATTCAGGATTCTCCTTTCTCTTTCCTGGGCAAGGGGCTGTAACAAGCTGCTCAGCATGTGTCCAGCCCAGACTGGGTGAGCAGAGATCAGATCCTGAGCTGTGGGGCTGTGCAGAGCCCAGGGTGGGTGACCAGCCCTGTGCAGGGTGAGGGGCTGGTGGGGCTGACCCCTCTGTCCCCCCAGGATTACATCAGCCTGTTCCCCCTGGATGACACCCAGCCCTCCAAGCTCATGAGGCTGCTGAGCTCCAACGAGGAGGATTCCAACATCCTCTCCAGCCCCAGTAAGTGCAGGAGGGGAGGGGGGATGGCTCCCCTGCCTCCCTGTCCCTTTTGGCTGTGAAATGTGTATTTGCACAAAACCCCTTCCCTTCCCAAACTGACTGGGTGAGGGTTTAGAGCTCTCAAGTGCTTTTTGAGTTATCTTGGAGTTCTTGCATTTGGGAAAAGCTGATTGCTTTATTTTTCTGATCACAACAACTTAAAAGGATGACATTACCCTTTCCTTTCATACCAGCACAGGAGCTCAGGGGATTTTTGTGTCCCTCCAGCCACCCCTCATGGGACCACAGCTGGAGGTGACATTCCTGGTGTCTGGGGCCAAATCCTGACATTCCAGTGCTGTTAACAAGGCTGAGGCAGAGTGGAGGAGGCCCCTGGTCACATCCCTGTCCCTGCAGTGTCTTGGGTTGCGACAGCTCCAGCAGGGATTTGCTGGGGGGTCCATGTCCTGCCCAGTGGATGCTGTCACAGTTCCCACATGCATTGTCCACACTCCTGGGCAGTGAGTCAGGACATTCTCAGGTCATTATTTCTCCCTTTATCCCAAGTTACTCTAGATATTAGTTTTCGACACATCCATTGACCTTCAGTTTCAGTTTGGTTTCATTACTGTTGAAATATGGGATTTTCCCTTTATTTCACTTATCTTCTTTTACCTCCTGAGGCAGTCCCACCTCTTCCCAGTGACATTCAGGACTTTTTTGGGCTATTTGCTGCAGTGATGTGGAAATGCTGCTTCCTGCAGCCAGCATGTAACTCATGTGATTCCATGAGAAAAGTGTGGGAGGGCTTTCTTTTTCTGGTGAGCATCCTCAGTGCAGCACAAGGTGGATCCTGCAGATTTAGGCAGGGGCTGTGGGATGTGAGCAAGATCCTTCCCAAAAGGATTCCCATCCCATTGGAGCAGACCTGACCCAGTTCTTCCCACAGAAGTGCCCAGCAATGCTTCACATCTGGGCTCAGCTCAATCCTCCTGGTCTGTCCCAGGATTTGCTGCTAGATTTGGACGTGCTTCAGCTCTGATAGCTGCATTGCACCCTGACAGTGAGATGGGAGGGCTGCTGTGCAGCTGTTGAACATCTGGCTCGCACACAGGCTGTGTAATGTGTGTGTGTTGCTGCTGTTCTCCTCTGCTCCTGATCATGACACTCATGACACCACGTGTCACACCCCAAAAGCAGCGTGGGAAACCTGCCTGGGCTCTGTGTAGGCTGGCAGAGGGGACAGGGATGGGGCAGAACCACCTGTGCTGTGTTTTTGGGGTGCCCCACTGGCACAGACTGTCAGGTACAGGGGTTCTAAACCTCTTCTGCTCCACAGTTGCCTCATGGCAAAGCCTCTCCCTGAGCTTGGTGACCTTGAGTGGCCAGAGCTGGGTGACCTCGGGTGGCCAGAGCTGGCCAGCCTGGGCACAGTGGCACAGCCAAGGGGGCCATGAGGCTGTTCCTGACTCTGCTCCTGCCCACAGATCGTTCCATGAGCAGCTCACTCTCTGCCTCCCAGCTCCACACGGTCAGCATGAGGGACCCTCTGAACCGGGTGCTGGGTAAGGCGGGGATGGGTCCGTGGGGTCACGTCTGACCACTGGGACACCCTCAAATGTCACCTGACTGTTGCTCTCTCCCTGTCCCCACAGCAAACCTCTTTCTGCTCATCTCTTCCATCCTGGGGGCCAAGACAGCTGGCACCCACACCCAGTTTGTGCAGTGGTTCATGGAGGAGTGTGTGGAGTGCCTGGAGCAGGGCAGCCGTGGGAGCATCCTCCAGTTCATGCCCTTCACCATGGTGGGTCCAGTGACACCCCTGTCCCTGCTTGGGGAGTGCCCCAGGGGCCCACAGGATGTGGGACACACTCACCTGTGCTTCTCCTCTGTCCCTGGGCAGGTTTCAGAGCTGGTAAAGGTGTCCACCATGTCCAGTCCCAAAATTGTCCTGGCAATCACTGACCTCAGCCTGCCCCTGGGCCGCCGCGTCGCCGCCAAGGCCATCGCTGCCCTGTGAGCTGGGCTGCTCCAGCCAGGGGGATCCCTGCTCTGGGGGGATCCCTGAGGAGCCCAGGGATCCCTGAGGAGGAGCCCAGGGATCTCTCCCTGCTGCTCTGCATGGCTGGGATGGCCACTGTCGCTGCAGCTGCTGGAGGGCTGCTCCCTCAGCACATGGAGCCATCTCCTTGCTCTGCCTCATGGCACTTTTGAGACTGAGACACCCCCTAATTTTTTTTTTTTTTTTTTTTTATTCTATAAACCAATCCTTTTGTACAACCAGCTTTTGCCTCATCTCATTTGGGCTTCTGGGACTCCCCAAAACCCCTTGATCCTGGGGGTGATGGGGAGGCAGTGGCCAAGCCCTGTGCTGGGCAGGAGGGGAAATTTCCCTCACCCTGTCCTGGACCTGAGAGTGGCTGGTGGGCTGCCTGTGCTGCTCTCACTGGGTGGGGCAGGGATGCTTCCCTGCTGTGCTGTCAGCCCCAAGCAGGATCTTGGGAATTCTGCCACATGAGTGTGAGGTCTTGTTGGAATTCCTCTCCATGAGTGTGAGTTTTTGTTGGAATTCCTCTCCATGAGTGTGAGTTCTCATTGTGATTCCTCCCTGTGAGTTCAGTCTGTGGCCTCACCAGCACCACACCAGCCTCGTGCTGGGACAGGCTGCCCTGGGACTGTCCCCACACCCTGCCAGCTGCTCCAGCAGTGAATCCTCCAAGAGCTGTCATGAACTCTTGTCCCCGGGGCAGTGGCAGTGCCAGGGCGGCTGCACCTCTGCCCCTTCCACTGGTGTTGACTCACAAGAAAGGGGAAAGTGGGGCCAGCAGGTACCAGCCCTTCCCTCAGGGCACTGTGACTCCAGTGGGGTTCCCAGCCCTGTTTTGGGAGGTTCTGAAGGGAGATGGAGCACAGAGGGATCCTGGTGCTGCTGCAGGGGTTGGGTCAGTGCTGGCCAGGGAAGAGGCAGTGGGATGGTGACTCAGGGCCAGGCTGACCCCATCTGATCCCAGGATGAGCTCAGCTCCTGGCAGCCCCCAGGCTTTGCTGGAAGGAGAGACCCCGATGCCCTTGGGGTAGCTGTGGGTGTTGCTGATCCTTGGCTTTCGCACACAGAGCATCCTCCCCTTCCCCCTGCCCCTGGTCCCCATCCGGGGCAGCCGGGAGCAGCTGCGGGGGCTGGGTGGGGCTAATGGAGCCCTGCACACACCGGGCTGGGCTGGGATGAGCCTGACGCTGGTGTGAGTCCCACCCTGAGCTGGCACCGACCCCCCCGGGCACCTCTGCTCGCCCAGGGGCGGCTCTTTACCGTTAGCCCGGAGCAAAGAGCGGGACCTGGCGTGGCCTTCCCAGCTCTGTCAATATTTGCCGAGGCAGCTCCATGCCTGGCGTTGGCACTGGCGCTTCCCTTTACAGGAAGGGGCTGGAGCAGGAGAAGGGGGATTTCTGTAAGCACCCATGAGGCGGGGCAGGAGGGAGGGAACTGCCCACCCCGAGGGTGAGGGCTTCCCCCTGCAGTTTGTGATCCAGGGCTGGAAGTTGGGAGGCAGGAACTGGGAGCCCTGGCACCCCCCAGCACTGGGCTCTGTCCCTGTGTGGCTGGGATGAGTGTGGTGAGGGATGCTGGGGTGAGGGATGAGTGTGGTGAGGGGTGCTGGGGTGAGGGATGAGTGTGGTGAGGGATGCTGCTGGTCATGGGATGTGAGCGTGGGCCCAGTGGCAGGAAATGGGGCTGGTGAAGCTGGGACAGCCCAGGGTGGGCAAACACCCACTGGGGAGAGGCTGGGGGTGCCCTTAGGGGCTTTCTAGGGCAGGGGAGATGCCCAGGGCTCTCTGACATTACTCATCCACGTTGGGGGTGCCCCTTTTGCCCATCCACTCTGCCTTCCTCACTGCTGAAAGCCTCCTCCCACCATGGCACATCCCTGGGCACTGGGAGGGCTCCTGGCACATCCCTGGGCAGATTCTCTGTGTCACAGCAGCAGCACAAGGGTGGCTGGGGTACCCCAGTGCCACCAGCCCCAGGATGAGCCCACAAACCAGCTCTGGGCACGGTGCTGGTGCCCTCGGCGGGCGCGGGCGGCTTCCGGAGCTTTCTAGGAATCGGCTCTTGCCCAAGCAGCCCTACGGGTGTGGGAGGAAGTGGCCATCCCACAGCACGGGCTCAGGCCGTGGGGTGGGGGCACTGGGGGGGCTGCATTTCATCTTTCTGAGCTGACACCAGCAGCTGCAGCCTCGCCCCAAAGTTCCATTCCCTCATCCGTCCTGTCTCTGTCCCTGTGTCCCCACAGCCTGGCCACTCTGCCTCCCTCCCACGCAAGCAGGAGACAGCGGAACAGAGAGAGAGAGAGAGAGTGCAAAAATAGAGTTTATTTCCATTTTTATCACATAGAAAAAAGCGGGTGTTTCTTGGGGCTCACCCAGCTGCAGCAATAAATACAGTACAAAACCCCCCACGCCCAGAGCTCCCACACAACCACGGGACTGGGGCTGCGTCAGGCTCAGGAGGATGGGAATGTGTCCAAGTGGCTCCTTCCGGCCAGGGATGGGCACAAATAAGTTAAACTGCAATCAGTACTCTGAGTTTAGCAGGGAAGGGGGACAGAGCAGAGTTGCAGCTCCCCAAAGTGCTGGGGCTCCCCAGAAAAGCCTCATCCTGGTGAGGCTGCTGCACCCCTATGGTTCTTCCATCTTCCCTCCCCTCCCTCCTTAATGGCTAATAAATATTAATTACTAGAAATAACACCCATCAGATGTGTCCCTGCAGGCTGCAGCCCAGACAGGGAGATGCTGCTCTGGAGCATCCTCATCCTGGGATGCTTTCCAGTGGGATGATGCAGCAGCCCCAGCAGTGCAAGCCATGGGGAAACTGAGGCACAGGCAGTGCCAGCAGCAGCTGTGGGGGCTCAGCCCAGCTCCAGAACCTCATAGCAGAGATACGCTTGTGTTTAAATATTAAACAAGGGTGATGCTGCACAGGGACCTGTGCATGGATCCACCACGGGATCCCCTGGCAGGGGGAGCATCCCCAGACAGATAAATATTAAATAGCCATAAATATTAAATAAGCAGGAAAGGGGGTGCTCCCGGGATGTCCCTCAGGTGGGACATCCACGAGCAGGGGTCAGAGGCTGGCGAGGTGCCGCAGTGCCCGGTACGCCGTCTCCAGGAACCGCTGGAAGTTGGCCAGGATGAAGAAGCCGCCGACTTGGTGGTGGAATTGGGAGGAGAAGGTGGGGACAGGGTCCTGGTGCTCTGTGGGGTACGTCACCGTGGCCAGGCCCAGGTCTTCCATCTGCAGCCAGGCAGAGGCAGAGGCATCAGCTCCAGGCCTGGAGATGCCCCCCTGCCCCAGTGTGCCCCTCCTGGGCATGCAGCCCCCACCGTGCCCACCCAACCCTGTGAATACAACCCCTGCCATGTGAATGCAGCTCCCACCATGCCCACCCAACCTTGTGAATGCAGCCCCTGCCATGCCCACCCATCCCTGTGAATGCAGCCCCTGCCATGCCCACCCATCCCTGTGGATGCAGCCCCTGCCATGCCCATCCATCTCTTGGGTTACAGCCCCCACCATTCCCACCCATCCCTGTGGATGCAGCCCCCACCGTGCCCACCCCTCCTTTGGGATGCAGCCCCTGCTTTACCCACCTGTCCCCCCCACAAAGCCCCCCCTTTGCCCCCTCACCTGCTGCTGGATGTTGGAGGACAGGTTGGCCATATCCAGCTGCAGGGTGTCCACCAGCCCAGCGTGCCCGGGCAGCAGGGCCCGGATGGTGGCCAGAGAGCCGTGGTAGACGCGGAGGCCGGCACGGATCTGGCTGAAGCAGGTCTCCTGTGGTGGGCATGGTGTGGTCAGTGGGGCTGGCCATGGCCTGGCCACCAAGACACGGAGGCTCTGGGGTGGCCCGAGCCGTGACAAAGCCGAGCAGCTCATGGCAGGGGTGGGCTGCCCGCACTCACTGCCTGGAAGGTGCGCCTGTGACACTGCTCCAGCGGCGCCTGGGCGATGTCCAGGTCCTGCCGCACCAGCAGCAGCTCGTCCTCCTTGCACAGCTGGAGGGTGTCACACTGTGGACAAAGAGGACAGAGTGAGGATACCAGAGGACCCTGACACACCCAGCACCCCCAACATCCCATCCCTGGGCTGTGGGACCCTGGCGTGGACCCGGTGCCGTGGGGATGGAGGTGTGGCTGTTGTGTAGCCAGGAGGGTCACCACATGTCCCCGGTGGGTGCCCCAACACCCCAGGGCTGAGCCTTGGGCAGTGCAGGGGACACTGCTGGCTCCTGGCCCTGCAGTGCCGATAAGGGCAGGGAGGGGGTCACCTTATCTGTGACCTCGCAGTGGCTGCCATCCCCCCTCGGCAGCGTGTGGAACTCACCACCAGGCGCTGCAGCGCAGCCGCGTCCCCGCGGATCTTGCGGGTGAACTCGAGGTTCCTCTGCAGGAAGAGCTGGAAGTCCTGGTCCCCTGAGAGCTCGGTCAGTGGTGCCCCATGCAGTGCCCACCACGGTGCCCACAGCAGCACAGCCAGCAGCAGTGCCAGCCCACCTGTGGGGACAGCAGGTCAGCACCCACCCCACAGAGCCTCAACCCCACAGCTGGGATGGGCTCAGCAGCCAGGACCACCCTGGGGATGGTGGCAGCAGCAGCGTGGCCTGGGGACAGGGCAGAGACCCCAAAAGGGGAGAGGGACCAGTGCTCCCAGTGCCAAGGGCAGCAGCAGGGGGCTCTGGATGTGTGGGTGCAGCAGGTGCTACAGGTAGGGTGGGTTTAGGGGTGCTCTGGGGGCAGTGGGGGCAGTGGGGGCAGTGGGTTTTAGGGGTGGTTTGGGGGCAGTGGGAGCAGTGGGTGCTGTGGTCTGGGGGCAGTGGGTCCTATGGGCAAAGTGGGTTTTAGGGGTGGTTTGGGTGTAATAGGAGCAGCAGGGGAAGCGGGTGCAATGGGAGCAGTGGGAGATGGGGGTGCTGCATGGCTACTCACGGGTGAGGAAGCACATGGTGGGTGCCCGGCTCGGTGTCTCCTCCTCTGTGCAGAGCGGCCCTGCCCAGCCCGGCCCAGCTCCTCTCGCTCCTGCCCGGCTGTGCTCATTGATCGGGTGGCATTTATAGCGCACGGGCCTCGGGGATTCTCACCGATGAGGCAACAGCGCGATTGCTTCACTGCCTTAATCACAGCATGCAAATCTCCCGGACCGGGTGCTCGGCCGCGGCCACAGCCTGGGGCTTTCCCGGTGCCGGTGGGCAGCGGTGCCCCTCGGTGTGGCTGCAGCCCCGGTGGAGCCCAGGCAGCGGGGCAGGTGCCGGGACAGGGCAGGAGGTGCCTCGGTGACTCATTAACCTGCTCGCCGGGCTCCCACCACGCTGGCCAGGTGGGGCAGTGCCCAGCACAGCAGGGTCATGTGCGGGGTCGCTCACAGGGTCACTCGCAGGCGGCTGGCCAAGGGGATGGTGGCTTCTCGCTGCTGCTGTCACTCTGGGGTTGTCCCCATCCCCGGCCCACGTGGGCAGCACCGCCTGGCAGCTGCCCCACACATCAGGGTGGGTGCTGGTGGTGTGACCTTCACGGTGGCGGCACCAGCTGGAGGTGGCCAAGGCGAGACCCGGTCCAGGCAGGTGCCCAGGGCTGTGGCTCCCGGGGGCAGCACCACGGGGCCAGGTCCTGCCCTGCTGGGCACTGTGGGGCCGGGTTGTGCCCAGTGCAGCACCAAGCACCGGCCCCATCGGGCTGACCCCACCCGCGAGGGGCCAAGCCCCCCCTCTGCCCCTGCGGGGAAGAGGCTTCCAGGGCAGCCCTTGGCACGGGCTGGCTGCTGCCGGCCCCGTTGCGTTGACGAGGGAATTTTGGCTCGTGCCGGTTCCCGCAAGCCCTTCCAGGATCTGCTGGCCGGGTGCCAGCTGGCCGGCTCCTGCCCGGCACGGGCCGCCCGGGGCACGGGAGGCACCCGCTCCCCTCACAGCCCCGGCCAGGGTGAGCCCAGGGCAGGATTGGGCTGGGGAGGCTCATTCTGCACCCCTGACCCCTGCCTGGGTCCCATCGCTGCCCTCCTGGGGGCTGTGGGGACAGGGATAGGGATGGGGACAGGGATGGGGACAGGGAGCCCGGTCTGAGCAAGTTGCAGGTGTTGGCGGGCACTGGGATGGGCCACACACCCAGCAGGGTAATTTGTGGGGTACAGTTTGTGGGGTACAGTTGGTGGGTACAGCACCAGTCCCAGAAGCTGGAAGTCCTGGAAGTTTCTGCCTCCAGCTGGGAAATAAACCCCCATCAGCTGCAGCCAATCCATGAGTACCAAGCAGAGCCTTCCTGGCACAGCCAGGTGTGAACTCTAAAAATTACTGCTGACCTCCCTTCGAACCTGGCAGCACTAAACGTTCTGCCCTCTGGGTGTGTGAAAGGACCTTGCCAGCAGAGAACGTTCATGGGATTTTTGGGAGAAACAGCCACCCCAGCTGTGCCTGTCCCCACCGTGGTGGCCATTGAGGGGCTCAGTGTGGTCCCCTCAGTCTGGGCACTCACGGGACCAGCCCGGAGGGTGAGGATCTGCCCTCTCAGCAGGATGGTGCTTTCAGGAATTGTGCTGGGGGCGTGGGGGGGTTGAATCAGTGCCCAAAGGCCCTGTCAGCTTTCCAAGGAAGGAAGTGGTTTCAAATCCGAAACTGGGGGTGTTGGGGGATGGGGGAGGAGGTAGGCCCAGCAACCCCCCCAACCATGGGGCTGGAGCTGCTCGGTCCAGGGACTGTTCCAAGAACCCACCCCGCTCTGTTCCAGCCTCGTGGCCACCCTTCCTCTTTACCCTCAGCCTCTTCCTGACATCTGCCAACTGCCCAGTGCTCCTGGGATGTCCCTGTGTCCCAGTGCCAGCCCCAGCCCCTCCTAGGCTGGGCTCTTGCCTTCTCTGGTGTCCCCCAGAAACCCCCAGAGCGGGAATGGGCTGGGACAGCCCCGCTCTTGACCTGCAGCCCTGGCTGCCCTCCCGGCCTGGGCGGGGCTGGGAGATTCCCAGATTTTCTCAGAGAACCATCCCAGATGCTGACGGGACCCACCTGGAGTGGCTGTATGGCCCCTGTCCCCATCAACCCCCAGGGCTGGTGGGGCACAAAGCGGGCTCTGTGCCTTTCCCAATGGAATCCTCCTGGGATACCATCCTGGAGGCCACTCCCAGCACCACTGAGACAAAGCTCCAGGATGGCCTGACCCAGATCCAGTCCCATCTCTGGTGCCTAGCCCCAGGGAGAGAGAGCAGAGACCCCAAACCAGCCCCATGCCGCTTCCCCATCCCAACAAACCCACAGCAGGAGCCACCATGGCTGGTGTTTTTCCATCTTTTATTTTAAAAGTCATAATTGAAGTTTAACAAAGTTTGACCCCATTGTGGGAGCTGGGAGGGCACCAGTGGAGACCCCACTCCTGCTCCCTCCAGCCCCGCTCCCCTCGCTGTCCCCCGGCATCGGCTCCGATGTCACCACAGGGATCCTTTTAAGGATGTTTTATTGGGGAGGGGGTCCCACCACAAGTGCAGGTGGTCAGGGGGTGTGGGCCCAGGGAACCCCCTGTGTCCCCTCCCACAGTACAGACATGCAGGGATTTATAAAAGGGGGTCTGTGGGGGACGGAGGGCCCTGCTCAGCCACCATCTGTCCAAGGGACAAATAAAAAAGCACAGCCAGGGCCCAGGGTCACGGGAAACCGTCGTCATCGTCCTCTGCCATCTCCTTGGCAAACTCCAGGTCCTGCTGCTCACGCTCCCGGCGCTCCTGGAAAGCAAAGGCCGAGGTTGGTGGCAGGTGGGGACAGGAGCCACATTCTTCCCGTGGCCGTGGTGGCCGCAGAGATCTCACCTCTGCAGATTCCAAGTCCTTGTTGTAAGATTTGGGTGGGAACCTCATGGCCTAGAGAAAAAGAGGAGGAGCAGCTCAGAGCTGAGCCAGCCCTGAGCCACGTCCTGCTGTCCCCATCAGGGACCTGGGGACAGGCTGTGCTCACCTTCACCGACATGTTGTGGATGTCGAGGCAGAAGGAGATGCGCTGGTGGAAGGCCAGCTGGGGCTCCCGCGTGGAGTAGATGTCGATCATCTCCTTGGACTGCACGTAGCCCTTCTCGTGGTTGATGCTGGCCTCGATCACGCCGTCCCGGATGGCCTGCGAGCCCGGGCACGGGGCAGGGCACAGGGTGTCCCCAAGGGCTCACACAGAGCGGGCACGTGGAGCCCTGAGCGTCCCCCAGCTCTCCCTGGAGGAGCCTCAACCCAAACCCAGCGGTGCTGCAGGGAGGGGTGTGGGGGAACGGGGCAGGGTGGGGGGCTGGGGGCACCCTGGGGTCCCACAGGGAGGGGATTCCCTGTGCTGGTACCTTGGCAACGATGAACTCGGCATCCTCGGGGCTGTCCAGCTGCAGCTTCTGGGCGATGTCAGCCAGGGAGATGCGGGAGTAGGAGAGGCTGATCATGCGGACACCTGCAGGAGAAGGGAAGGGGATGCAGCCCCTCAGGCCTGCCCAGCCTGCTGGGGGTCCCCAAACACCCTCCTACCTGTCTTGATGACATTGTGCCTCAGCCGAATGATCAAGGTGTAGGTGCCATCGGCCTGGAACTTGTCCCCAAACTGGTCAAGGACTTGGTTGAACTTGGCCAGGTTCCCTGTCCTGACGGCTGGAGGGAAGAGGGTGGGAGTGGGGGAAGGAGAAAGGCTGGGGAAAGCGAGTCAGGGCCGGCTGACTTCCTCCTTCTCCTCCTTCCCAAGGGGCATCTGCATCCAACTCCCATCAAGAGAGACAATTCCCACTGGGTCCCTTCCCACTGAGGATATTCCATGATTGTATGACACTGCAGGAAGGACAGACAGGCAGGGGTGGGCAGCCATACCCTGGGTCAGCAGGAAGTAGGGCATGAGCGAGCGCTTGAGCGAGGGCTGCCGGAACTGGAGCCTGTCCGGGATCTCCCCGAGGAGCAGCTCCACCACGATGAGCAGCTTGTGCACCTGGGGCAGAGCAGGACTCTGAGTGAGTCCCCATGGAGCCTGAAACCATCCCTGTCCCTGTGCATTCCAAGAGGTCTTGCACTCATCCCCGCGGGGCACAAGACTCCAGGAGATCCCAAACCTGTTCCTGTCCCTGTGGGGCCTGGAAGGTCCCAGATTTGTCCCTGGGAAGTTCCAAACCTAGGAGGTCCTGCACCTGTCATCCCTGCAGGGCCCAACACCCTGGGAGGTCCCAAACCTGTCCCCATGGGGCCTCACCCTGGCAGATCCCACACCTGTCCCTGCGGAGCCCAACCCTGGGGGGGTCCCAGATCTCATCCTGAAAGGTGCCAAGCCTGGGAGGCCCCAGAACCATCCCTGTGGAGCCCAACCCTGGACCTGAGCCTGGGAAGTCCCAAATCCCAGGGGACCTGACATCCAAGGAGGTCCCAAACCTGGGAGATCCCAAACTTAACTCCATGGGGCCTGACATCTCAGAAGGTCCCAAACCTTGGAGTTCCCAACCCAAGTTCCATGGTGCCTGACATCCCAGAAGGTCCCACATCCAAGCCCTGTGAGATCCCAACACTGAGGAGTCCCAAACCTGGGAGTTCTCAAACCTGGGAGTTCCCAAACCAAATTCCATGGCGCCTGACATCCCAAAAGGTCCCAAACCTTGGAATTCCCAAACCAAATTCCATGGTGCCTGACATCCCAGAAGATCCCAAACCTTAAGAGTTCCCAACCCAAATTCCATGGGGCCTGACATCCCAGAAGGTCCTACATCCAAGCCCTGTGAGATCCCAAACCTTGGAGTTTCCAACCCAAGTTCCATGGAGTTCCCAACCCAAGTTCCATGGTGCCTGACATCCCAGAAGGTCCCACATCCAAGCCCTGTGAGATCTCAAACCTGGGAGTTGCCCAAACCAAATTTCATGGTGCCTGACCTCCCAGAAGGTCCCAAACCTTGAGTTCCCAAACCAAATTTCATGGTGCTTGACAACCCAGAAGGTGCCACATCCAAGCCCTGTGAGATCCCAGCCCCGAGGGGTCTCAGCCCCAAGCCAGGGGGCTCCTGCCCCCTCCTCACTCACCGTCTGCTTGAAGCCCACGGCCGTGTGCTGCGGGGCCTTGCGCAGGGCGTTGGTCATGGTGCGCCGTGCCTCCGAGTACTCCAGCTGGATGGCCTTGATCCGCCCTGCGCCCACACGGGGCGGGTGGGGAAAGCCACCCAGTGAATCCAACCTGACCTACACGGATGGGGCTCCAAATCCTGCCTGGAAGCCCCACCTCCAGCTGATCAAAGGGGTTCTCTGAGGAACCGGAGGTGCCGGGAGGAAGGGCAGGCACCGAGCCTCGCTCACCTGTGTAGTACAGGTACCGAGCCCACTCGTTGTTGTTGGCCTGCTCGGGGAACACGGATTTGGAGACGAGTTTTTCAGCCTGGTCGTAGAGGTTGTAGTGGAGGTAATTCCTCAGGAGCAGGTTCAGGAGCGTGGCCTGGCCGTCGGCGTCGTGGCGCAGCGTGGCCGTGCGGAGCCGGGCGTGCAGGAAGCTGCGGGGTGGGACAGGGAGTCAGGGAAGAGGGAGGAAAACAGGGGGATCAAGCTCAGGGACAGCCCCCCACAGGAAGAGGGAGGAAAACCAGGGGGAACAAGCCGCAGGGATCCTTTTAAGGATGTTTTATTGGGGAGGGGGTCCCACCACAAGTGCAGGGTCAGGGGTGTGGGCCCAGGGAACCCCCTGTGTCCTCTCCCACAGTACAGACATGCAGGGATTTATCAAAGGGGGTCTGTGGGGGGACCGAGGGCCCTGGAGTTTAGTTTGGGATCTCCTCCCATAGGAAGAGGGAGGAAAACAGGGGGATCAAGCTCAGGGACAGCCATCCCACCTGCGGACCACGTCGAGTTTGTTGAGGAATTCGTAGATGCGGGAGTGGTAATAGTAGCACTTGGCCACCACCAGGTCCAGGGCCCGGCGGTTCTGGGAGCTGATCTTCTGCATCAGGTCATCGGACACCTTCTGAGCCTGAGGGACAGCAAGGGAGGTCAGAGCAGGGGGACTGATCCCAGGAGGGGCAGAGACCGCCCGGGCTGTGGGGAACAAGCAAACACTGCTGGGATGAGGGACAGCATGGGACAGAGGCAGGGGATGCTGAGGGGGGCAGCTCAGGGTCTCACCTCGGGGTACCTCTTGCTGTTCATCAGGTAGATGACGAGCAGCAGCTGCAGGTAAGCCTCCACCTCTGGCAGGAGAGGGGCTGAGGCTGCTTTTCCTGTCCGTGGGCGGAACTGCAGCTCAGCTTCTGTGTCCATGGACTGAGGGGAGAGAGAAATTCGGGATCACTGTCCCTGTGTGGAGACAGCTCTGCTCCAGGTGTGACAGCAGCCAGCCCAGGACTGCAAGGATCTGTCCCTGCTCACAGGTGTGTCTGAGCAGAGGGGCTGCTCATCCCCAGTGTCCCCAAACCCCACTGCCCTACTCCAGAGGCTCCTTGGAGAGGGAAAGAATCATGGAATTCCAGGCTTTTTTGGGTTGGAGGGGCCTTGAAGTTCATCCCTACCCTGCCATGGGTAAGGACACCTTCCACTAAATGAGGTTGCTCCAAGCCTTGTCCAACCCAGCCATGGACACTTCCAGGGATGGGGCAACCACAACTTTCCTGAGAAATCCATTCTGGTGCTTCACTGCCCTCACAGGGAAGAATTTCTGGCCAATATCCCATCTGATCCTGCCCTCTGTCAGTAGCAAGCCATTCCTCCTTGTCCTGTCACTCCAAGCCCTTGCAAATAGCCCCTCTCCATCTTTCCTGTTGCTTCTTCAGATACTGGGAGGCCACAATTAGGTCACCCCTAAACCTTCTCTTCTTCAGGCCGAACAATCCCAATTTTCCCTGTTCTTTCTCACAGCTGAGCTGCCCCATCCCTTTGATTATCCTCTGGATTCACTCCTACACCTCTACATCCTTCCTGTGCTGGGGCAGTGTCGTTGCAGGCTCCCAGCTGGGTAATAATTAGCATTGACTCTACGATTGCAGAATGCTGATCAATTGTTTTATTCTACTAGATTATACTATACTCATTAAGAAGCTCATCACCTTTACAGACAGTCTGATACAGCTTTGACTTAATTGGTCAGTCTCTTTAAACACCACCACCAGTCTAATCAAGAAATCCCCCCTTGGTAAATAATCTCCATAACACATTCCACACGTGCACAACAACAGGTGCAGCAAGTGGAGATAAGAATTGTTTCTCATTCTTTTCTCTGATTTTCCCACAGGAAAATGCCTGGGGAAGTCCTCAGTTGCTCTCTGTGGCCAGAGAGCTGCTGCCACAGGGGGTAGGGGGGTGTCACCAGAGCAGGGCAGGGGTGAGGGCAGCAGGTGTCCCTACCTCCTCCAGGAATCCCAGCAGGAAGTCCCTGACAGTGCAGTTGGAGGTGAAGAAGCCGTGGATGGCCTTGTGCAGCACGTTGGGGTTGAGGCGGCGGGAGGTGGAGGGCAGAGCCCGCAGGGCCCTCAGGACGTAGCGCGGCTCCTTCCCCGACACCGCCTTCTCCAGCTGCTTCACGTGCTCCTTAATGTCTGTGGGGGCACACACGGACACCCCTCAGCCCAAACCCTCTGCCAGCAGCACCCCAGAGCAAAGCCAGGGCTGCCCCTTCACCCTGTCCTGCTGTTCTGAGCTCCCTCTGCCCATGCCCTTGGTGTCCCCAGTGACCCACCTGCCCTGTTTGGAGCTTCACATGCTCCTTAATGTCTGTGGGGGCACACATGGACACCCCTCAGCCCAAACCCTCTGCCAGCAGTACCCCTGAGCAAAGCCAGGGCTGCCCCTTCACCCTGTCCTGCTGTTCTGAGGTGCCTCTGCCCTTGGTGTCCCCAGTGACCTGCCCTGCTCTCAGGGCTGGCCCTGTTTGGAGCAGGGGGGTGGTGAGGCCCTTGCAGTTTTCTTCCTCCTTGCCTCTCTCTGTCCCCTCACAGCAGCCCCCCTGTCCCTCACAGTCTGTCCCCAAACACCCTCACAGAGCCACCCCAATTCCCTTCTACAGTGATGCCCCCAAAACACAATTCCATCCTCCATTCTCCAGTGACCCCAAAACCAACCTCCCCCTTCCTTTCCCTCACACACTGCCCCAATCACCCTTCTCCAGTGTCTCCCGCACAGAAAACACAGCTCCCATCTCCATTTCCCTCCCTAAATCCCTTTCCCTATACTGACACCCCCCAAACACACCTCCCCTCTCCCTTTCCCACACGGTGCCCCCCATCTCCCCTTCCCCAAAGTGTCCCCTCCCCTAAACTCACATTTCTCTTTCCCTCAGAGCCCCCACCACTGATTCCACCATTCCCCTCCTCCATCATCTTCCCAGCCCCTTTCCCAGCCTCCCTCAAGTACCTCCACCCTGACCCCCTCCCCAACCCCCTCAGGGCTTCCTGTACCTCCCCCAGTCCCCCTCCTCCAACACCCCCTCTCAGGGCTTCCCCCGATCTGTGCCAGGCCCCAACCCCCCTCAGTCCCCCCCTCATCCCCACAGACACCCCCATTACAACAACAACCCCCCCCCTCACCCTCCAGCGTGATCGCGTCCAGCTCCCGCTGCGGCTGCCGCTCTCCGGCCGCCTCGGGGGCCACCGGCGCCGCCTCCTCGTGCATCTCGACGTCGGGGGGTGCGGGCGGGGGTCCCTCCGGGGGTGCCTTGGCCTTGTCGCCGCGGCGGCGGGACGCGCCGTCCTGCTTCATGGCGTGACACTGCACAACGGGCCGCCAGGCGCGACCAGCCGAGCGACGAGCGACACACGATCGTCTCCTTCCGCCTTTCGCTCGGCCGTTTCCGCTCGCGCTCGGGTTGTTCCGTCGCGCTTTCGGATAGCTCAGGCACCGCTCGGAGAGTTCCGTCGCGCCCGCTCGTGGAGTTTCGTGATGCTCTCGGGTGTTTCCGTCTCGCTCGTAGATTTTCGCCTGCATTTTCGGGCGTTATTGCCGAGCCCTCTCGGAAGGTTCCGGTATCGATCGGCTTCTTTCGCCTCTCTCCTTCGGGAATCTCCGTAGAGCTTTCGGGCGTTTCCGCCGGGTGCTGAGCTGTTCCCGCCTTTTGGGGGCGCGGGCGAGTCTTCGCTGAGGTCCCGTGAGGGGCTGGGCTGTGAGGGGGCATCCTGTGAAGGGTCCTGTGAGGGGCTGGTCTGTGAGGGGGCATCCCGTGAAGGGTCCTGTGGGGGGCTGGTCTGTGAGGGGGCATCCCGTGAAGGGTCCTGTGAGGGGCTGGTCTGTGAGGGGGCATCCCGTGAAAGGTCCCGTGAGGGGCCCCGCTGGGACCAGGTCGGGGGTCCCGTGAAGGGTCCAATGAGGGGCTGGGCTGGGATCGGGGATTCTGTGAAGGGTCCCATGAGGGGCCAGGCTGGGACCGGGTCGGGGGTCCTGTGAAGGGTCCCATGAGGGGCCGGGCTGGGACCGGGTCGGGGGTCCTGTGAAGGGCTTGTCTCTGAGGGGGGATCCCGTGAAGGGTCCCGTGAGGGGTTGGGCTGGGATGGGGGATTCTGTGAGGGGTCCCATGAGGGGCCGCGATGGGATCGAGGATTCTCTGAGCGGTCCCTTGTGGTCCATGTGGGGTTGGGCTGGGACCGCGAATCCTGCAAAGGGTCCCTTGTGGACTTGGGGATCCTGTGAGGGGCTGGGCTGGGATCGGGAATCCTGTGAGTGAGGAGGGGGCTGGGAGCAGGGGTCAGGTTGAAGCTGGGGGTTCTGTGAGGGGTCTGGTCTGGGACTGGAGCCAAAGGGTTTCATGGTGGTTCCAGGTTGGAGCTGGGCTCCCCTCGTAGCTGTTGCAAGGCAGAGCCTGGTCACTGGTGCTCCCAGAGCCGTCAGTCCACACACAGGTGAGCAGTGCTGCCCTTGCTGCAGGCACCCATGGCCTCCAGAGACCCTCCCAGAGCTCCACAGCCTGAGGGACTCCCCTGACTTCTCCCCAGGACTAAGTGCCTGTATTTTTCATATAGCATCCTGAGCTTGCCAGATGTGCTGTGGAACCAAAACTACACAAGATTAAGAAATTGACTTTGAGAACACCCAATTGTGTATCAAAAAGGTCCTCTTTATTTATAGAGTGATAATGAGAGTATGCTTGCTCTAAAGTGCTCCATGTGTCCATTGAACATCTCAGGGATGATGGCAGTGCTGGGACCAGGGTGATGTAAGTAAAACAAATCCACTTTGATACCCAACCTTTAGTACCCATAATGAATTTTCTAGCCTTAAATTTCCCTTTGCCAGCCAAATCAGCCTTGATTATTAACAAGGATGATATAGGGAGAGAAAACTGGCTTGTCAGTAGAGATTTCACAAGACCTCAGAGGGGTTCCCTGGGCAGGGCCAGGGACCTGGAACCACTCAGGAAGTTAAGGGCATACAGGGCCACAAACAAGGCTGCCACGGCCTCAGAGGGTTTATCCCTAGGGGTAACTGATCCATCTTCCTGGAGCTGCACTCCACTAAGCTCCACCAAGGCAATGGTTAACATCTGTTCCTCCTCCTGTGAGAAGAGCACGTTGGCATCCACAAGAAAAGTTCCTCCCCCCTTATCCAGGTCGTGTTTCAGGAGATTTTCAACCTTCACAGCAACAACAAAAAAAAGCAAAATCAGAATTTCAATCAATTGTCAACTTGTGTCATCATTATGGAAATGTTGCTAGAATTAACATATCCCCTGCCTCCCCTTGAAAGGAGCCAAGCGTGATGTGTGTTCTCACCAGGTTCAGCTGTTGGGACACAATCTTCCTTTCCAAGGATTCCAGCAGCAGCAGCAGCTGATCCTCTGTTAACTCTGCAGAAATAAACTGGGTTTGGATCCAAACCCTCCCACCAAGGTGATGGAGGTTGCTGGTGGCATAGGACTGGTGAGCAGGATGGGAAAGAGTGAAGAGGATGGGAAGGGTGATCATTTCTTGTAGGAAATGCTGCTTTGGTCCGAGATTCTTTGGATGTTTTAATAGAAATGCTTTGTGCAGGCTCACTGTGAGAGTGATCTGGCTGTTCCTCACAATATCCAATATGGAATATGGAGTTGGGAAGGATCTAGAAGGATAATTGATGTCCAACTCCTGTCCCTGCACAGGACACCCCAACAATCCCACCCTGTGCTGGGAGTGTTGTCCAAACCCTGCTGGGAGCTGTGTCAGCCTTGGGGCTGTGACCATTCCCTGGGGAGTCTGTTCAGTGCCTGAGCACCCTCTGGGATAAGAACCTTTCCCTGATATCCAACCCAGCTGTCCCAGACACAGCTCCAGCCATTTGCTTGGGTCCTGTTGCTGGTCAGCAGAGCAGAGATCTGGGCTGCCCTTGGGAGGAAGCTGTGCCCAGACTTTGAGGGAGCAGGGAGCCCTGGATGGGTGCAGAGGGGGTTTCTCTCCTCTCCCCTCCCCTCCATGGGACTTGGATGTTGATTCCACTTGAAGAGGAGGAGGAGTATGAGAGGAAGGCAGGAGGGAATGGCAGGAGTGGGAGTCATCCCTGCCTTGATTTCCCTCTTGAAGCCCCAAAGCCTCACCATGCAAAGCGTCAAGGATGTAGGTGATTCCTTCTGCCAGCAGAAGGAGATGATGTCTTGGGGATTGCTGTAAGATGCTGAACAGTTCTTTTAAGTCTGGGCTCTCAGTTCTCAGCTCATAACCATCATTTTGCTCAGTAACTTCTTCCATCTGTGAGGAAGAAGGAAAAGAAATGTCAGGAATTGAGGGCAGAGGCTGCTGCTTGTCCTGAGCAGGGAGATGTGCTGAGAGAGGGAATTTTGGATGGGCAGTTGTGGCACAGGGCAGGTGACTTGTGGGACAGGAGGAGTGGTGTGGATGTGTCTGTATTATAAATTGTGGCAGTGAGAAAAGCCTCACTTACTTTCTGGCTGAGCTCTTGAAGGAGGTTCTTGTCTCTCATCACAGCTTTGATGGTGTTTAAGATGATGAGCAGCAGGTCAGGAGACAACTCGGGGAAAATTTGGCAGAAATATTGAACTTCTGTCATCACTTGTCCTAATTTTCCTGCTGAGGGACCTGCAAACCAGAATGAGTCCAAATCTGTCACTTGAGTTCTAGGAGTGGCAGCTCTAGGCCTAGAGTTTGGAACACTCATTTGAAGTGATCTGGAATTGGGGCAGTTGTGGTGTCTCAGGGAAGAGGCAAATACATCTCTCCTGGTGATTTGTTTTATGCTGGGAGATTCCATCTTACCCAAAGCAGCCAAAAGTTGTGCATGTGGAAGCAGTAAAATACATTACTTACCATCAGCTACATAAGTTTGCTTTCTCACAGCTTCTGCTGGGAAATAATCCAGATCTAAAAGAGGATAAAACAACAGTTTTCTATACCAGCCTCCCCAGTGGTGGTCACCCACTCAGCCTCCTCCCTGGCTCTTCTCTTCTGAGTAGGAAAGGAAAAGAAACACCAAAACTCTGCTCTCTGTGCCATTTATCACCAGGGGCTCTGCAGCTCCTGAAATGTGGATCTGAGGCTCCCTTCTTTCCTTTCTTTACTGGTCCCTCCCCAAAGAGCATCTTTGAACTTGCATGGTTTGTCTGAGCTCCCCCAGGTGATTTCTGTCTCTCACACCGTCTCCTCCTATCTGCAGACAAGCTGAAGGTAGCTCTGGGGGCAAGTGGTACTTCATAAAATGTTCTTCCTCTTCTGGGATGGAGAACTTGCTCATTTCTGGAAGTTGCTTACCCCATGCTCCATCTCTGATGTGTAGTGGGATGGTCCTGAAGGCCAGCGTGCAGCCCTTGGGTATCACTATGCTTTGTTTGTCCTCCCTGTTGCTCTGGATAAAGAAAACAACCTGTCAGAACACCTGGGTGCAGCTGGTGGGGAAGCAAGGAGGGAGAAGCCAAACCTGTGCACAGAGTGAAGCATAAAATTTGGCCTTGAAGCCCCCATCTGCCTTGGTGGATTCCTTGTAGACGGCCTCCTCTGAGGCCTCGAGGATTTCAGTGACCACACAGAGCTTGATGTCTGTTCTCTGGAGCTGTCGGATGAAGGAATGATCCATGTTGATTTCCCTAAAAGAGGAAAAGCATGGAAGGGTTTGGAGCACCAGGAGCAGCTGAGGCATCTGGGGGGATGAGCCTGTATGGGGGAACTTGTTACTCCTTTTCCTGTCCAACCTGGCCTAATTAGAGGAAGTTCATGCCCTAAGTTCTTAATCTTGGTTTTTGGCTGTTGAAAACCCATTGTTAACCTGGTGTGTGCTGGAGGGAGATGACTGGAGCATGTCTGATCCCTTTCTCATTGCTTACCTTTCTCTTCTCAGTGCCTCCAGTGATTCCAGTGATATGCTCTTCTTCTGTGGCATAATGGAAAACTCTTTGGACAAGGAGGCACCTCCTTTCAGCTCCACATTTGTAGGGTCAAATGAAATGCTGAGACCTCCATCAGCTTGGTCAGCACTGACTTTTGTGAGAGTAAATTGGCTGCATTCTTGATGGAGGGACTCTGAAATAATTCCATGCATTATCTTAAACAGCACTACACAGACTCAGCACTGTCAGTGAATCATACACAAGAAAGCTGGAACATGGTAGAGTTCAGCCACAAATGGTTCAAAAACATTATCTATGATATTTAATAAATTCATATTGATAAATTTTGGGTTTACCTATGCTTTTACCATTTTCTCCAGGCAGCAGCACATCATCCAGTGTGAAGCCTGTCCTCTGGTAGTAGGGAGCTCGGTGAAATATGGTTTTTGGTTTGCTTTTTTTTTTCAGTAGATAGAGAGGCCTGAAGTGCTCATTGTCTGCGATGCTTTCGACAGGGACCAGTTCTTTGCATGGATCCATTTGATTTACAATGAATTTGGTGAGTTTTTTAAACATTCTGGCTGTGGCTGAAGTTTTGAAGCAAAGCGAGGTGGATTTGTGCCTTGGGAAAGAGGGAACACAAGCTAAGCTGAATTACTTGAAATAACAGGAGGACATTGTAACAAAGTGTGACTTAATGATTAAGAAGATTTCAAAATAATGACTCAAAACCCCCCTCACTGTCCAAGGACACAAATTTCACAGGGTTGTTTCAGGGAGTCTTTAAAGAGGAAGCAGCAGGAGCTGTGGGTTGTTTGCCTTGTCCCCCTTTGCTGTTAACCTTCAGTGACAGCTGGCAGACCCTCAGGGTGCTGATTTTGGAGACAAATGTCCCCCAAAAACAGAGAGACATCTACCCAGCCCAGCCTCATCGGGCAGGCCTTGGTGGTCTGCAGGGGAGAGCTGGTGTTTCAGAGCCAGAAAGAAATCCCTGTTTCTTTTCTGAGACAGCTTGATTTTATCAAAAGGTTTCAGTTTCAACTTTCTCATGCTTTATGGGAAGGAGCTGGGGAGGGGAAATTGGGCAATCAAGACTGGCATTGATGGGAAGGGACCTTAGGGCTCCTCCCATTCACTTCCCTGCCATGGTCAGGTACACCTTCCAGTCTGCCAGGCTGCTCCAAGCCCCATCCAGCCTGGTTAGAGACACTTCCATGGATGGGGCAGCCACAGCTTATCTGGGCACCCTGTTCTGGGGCCTCAGCATCCTCAGAGGGATTTCTTCCCAATATCCCATCTAATGCTACCCTGTTTCAATTTAAACCATTCCAAAGACAAAAAGCCTTGTATGCTCAAGGTTAGTAGCCCTTGCAGGTCTCATTCCCTTGAAGGTTTCTAAGAAGAGAAGAAAAACTAAACAAGAGCACTTAACAGGGAGCTCTCACCAACCTTCTCCCCTTCCCAAAGCTCTGGGATAATGCACTTACCTGTTTGTGGGGTGGGGGGTGTACGGAGCAGACTGTGGGGCTGCTGAGGTGATGTGGCCTCTGGAGAGCAGCAGGACTGGGGAGAAAATCTCTGGCTTCCCTTTTGCTCAGAGGCGTGGAAGTGTTTGTGAAGTACAGGAGCTGTGAGTTGCACAGGAAGCTCGCACCACCACAACTCCAGAGCAAAGAGTAAATTGATTTCTCTTACCTTGCTAACGGGGCTCCCTGAAGCAGCCCCTGGGCAGGAGCAGTGTCAGACCCAGTCTGTGCTGGAAGACCCCTGGCTGTACCCAGCAGTTTATCAGGAGCTGTTCCCAGCTGTGAGGTCACTTCAGCAATTTTACATCCTCACCACCCACGTTCCGCTTCCACAAATCGGCCGTTGCTTACGTAACGCTTCCTTTTTACTCATTGAGCAGAGTCTGTTACAGGGGCTGTGGGTTCCTGAACTTCTACAGATACAGGAGGTGTAAGTCCACTGCTGGAAGTGTCCCAGACCAGGCTGCACAGGAATGTGTCCCTGTCCCTGGCTGCAGGTGGCACTGAGTGGCTTTAAGGTTCCTTTTGGACAAAACCATTCCATCATTGTGGATTCAGCTTTATAGAGCTGTGTAATGCTGCTGCTCTTTGACAGATGGAGAAATGGACTCAGGAGGGGATATTGGCAAGAAATTCCTCTCTGTGAGGGTGGTGTGGCCCCAGAACAGGTTTCCCAGAGAAGCTGTGGCTGCCCCATCCCTGGGAGTGTCCAAGGGCAGGTTGGATGTGCCTTGGAGCAACCTGGGCTAGTGGAAGGTGTCCCTGCCCATGGCAGGGGGTGGGAATGGCCCATGAGCTTTAAGGTGCCTTCCAACCCGGGCCATTCCATGTCTCCTGGGTACATTGCCATGCTTGTATGACAGCAAAAGCCATCCATGAGAAGATTCCAGGACTCAAGCACAATTTTTTTACCTGAATACTTCACTTTTATTAGTCTCTCTTAGAATACTGTACAAAGGAGTAATAAAAATATTCACACTTTATTTTAGAAAGTTCTCTACATGAGACTCCTGTATCCACAGCAAAAAGAAGGCTATGGGAAAAAAACCCCTAAAACTTTGTACAGAACATTCCTTTAAAAACCCTCCCAACTAATTCAGCTGATTTAACTGATCCAAGGAGGGTATGGACACACCAACACTCACATGCTTAAAAGATATTCTAGGCAATGATAAAGCAACATAAGTCACAAGAAGGAATATTAATGTGTTAACTCACTGCTGTCCCCTCCTTGAGGGCCAGTACCAAGCTTCTAAAAACAACCCAAAATTGAACAGTGATTCTAACATAAAAGAGAATAAGTAGCCCTCCATTTATTTTAATTTTATAGGCTTTTTCCTGCAAAGGTTTGGACTGTTTGCCAGCCTGGTAGCTCTGTGAAAGGACTCCCAGGTGAGGATCCCTGATTCAGGAACATCAGGCTGGGAGGACTTGCTGGTTTTCTGAGTGTCCTGGAGCAGGGGCTGCTGTGCCCCTTGGAAACGTGCGTGGTGCTGACAGTGGCTGAGGGGGCTTTGCCAAGTACAAGATGGGCCAGGCTGCTGCCAGTTCCTGAGAAGGCTCCCAGCCATTCCAAAGTTTTTCTCTTTAATTGCAGAACAAAACAGAGAAGCTTAAAATAACTTACCAGGAGTTGTTTTTCCATCACAGGAGATTTGATCTCTCCAGGTAGGAACTTGTCCTGATCATGATACAGGACCAGTGTGAGAGGGAATCTGTCAAGTGTGATGTGATCAGAATCCCATTTAACATCAGTAACAATCAATTATCTCCTCCCTGCAGCACCACATCTGTTCCTGTTTCGTTTCTCCTCCCACAATGTGGTTCCACCCTTGATCTGTCCCCTTCCAGGACATGTCTGACCACCCTTCAGCCTGCTCATGGTGTCCTTTCACTTCAGACTGCCTCAGGTACACCCAAGAATGGTGGTTTAATTACAATTGACTTCTTGCTTTTTATTTTTGATTAATCCTGACACCTACCCTTAAGTTGGGATCTTAAGGAAGTTGCTACCCGATGTGTAATTGTTCAAATACTTATTAATCATATATAGGTACTCAACTCACCACAATAGAACATGAAATCTTACTTCAACTTGCTTCTTTCCATATTACTTATGTTTCCATTTAAGTTTCCCTTGACTGGATTAACTGAGTCCAAATTAATGTCAGTTATTCCATGGAAAAATGCCACACCTGTGTTGTGAAGTCTCATGTCATGACTCTGCCATTGGCTGTTTTGATAATTTGTGTGAAGGAGAGAAATCAAAAAATATTTACTTTTGTTGCTAGGCAGAGTCCTAATTACAATTTGGGGCTTTAGACTTTAGAACCTGCTTGTTTGGGAAGTTTATAATCCCATTCTGAGTCCCAGCTGATCTTTAATTTAAGTAAACAGGGTCAGATAGTGTCAGTGACCACACAAGTGTTCAAACCCACAGCTGTGTTATTGCTGTATGCCATAAAAAAAAAAAAGCTGATCCTTTCAATTGATAATTATTCTAAATTTACAAATCTGTGATGTGCATATGCTTAGAAATACCCAGCATATGTCTGTCTGGGAGGAGTCATGTTTGAAAGCATCTAGAGGCTGTTTCTGTTCCAAAATGATGGTTTTCCCCATGTTTTCTATGACAATAATTAGTTTCCTTTCATTTCCCCTGGAGATGGAAGTGGCGTCTGGGCACACTCAGCTCTGTTCAGCACCACAATCAACATTTCAAGTTCAGCCTCAGGCACCCTGCCAGGACCTGCCCCTCCTGAAGGAATACTGCTCATGTCTATGTCATTTCCCAGCTGATTGATGAAATATCTCTATTTTTATCACAATTATCATTGTCTAGTAGCTTAAAGAGCCGATTAGGGTAGAGAGTACCTCAGCTAAAGCAGCAGCTCTTCTATCCTAGGTTTGAAGGTTTAAACTGCCCATCAAGGAAATTGCACATCTGTCAATACCCTAGGGTCTCCAGCCAGATTCTCTTCTCCTTCTACCTGCTTGAAAACTTCCTTTTCACTTGGATTTCCACTTTCCAAACACATTAGGGAATGATTCTCCCTGTATTCCAGCAGCCCTCTGAGGTACACTCCAGATTTTCCCTTCCCTGTAGCAATCCCAAAGGAAGTCTGAGAGAGAAGTGAAGCAACTTGTCTAAAATTATGCATGGAGTAGTAACAGATCTAAAAATTCCCCCTTCCATGTCCTATGCTCAGATCATCCAAAACCTCAACATTCTCCCTCACGGCCTCTAAAGCTGGATTTGCTACTGCAAGGACAAAAAAAGAAGATTAAAAAGATTTATACCATTGTCAAAAAAGGTGAGACAATATAAGCACTAAGACAACAAAAATATAGGTTTTCATGGGGTTACAGGGGAAGAGTGAGGGAAAACCCATTCCATCTGGGACACAACCCAAAGGGAAATCAGGTCATTCTGATTTTCAGTACAACAGTAAAAGCTGTCTCAGCCAGGAAACCTAAGCCTGCTTTATTTAGGTGGTAATTTTAGAGGAAAAAGGCTTGATTTTGTTCCTCTGTGACAGGATCTACTGTCAGTGACAAACTGACTCCTTTGCTGGTCAATTTATCTGCTGCTGGTGCTGCTGCTCACACAGCCCTTGGGCATGGAGCTGAGGGACAGATTTCCAGGTAAGCCAAAAATCCAACCCTTGAGTCCATGGAGAACTGGCAAATCCCAGTCACGTGCACTTAAGCAACCAAGGAGCTGAAGTGAGGAGAACAATTCCAAGTCAAGGATGGCTGCCTGCTTGATTAGAGCAATCAGCCCTCCACCTGTACCTGCCCACTGTCTGCCTCTCCCACCCCTGTCCATGTCCATGTTCCAAGGAGCTCCGTGGCATTTGGTGTCAGTCATTAAATCACCTGCCCTCAGCCCTTGATCCAAATGCCCACTGAGCTCCTGTGCACATAAAAACAGCAGTTTGGGGTGGGGAGAGGAGTTACCTGGGCAGATTTGGGTATAAACTGAAAATAACAAGCATGATTTTGGATCTTTCCACCTTTTCCCTGGACCACACGGATGGTGATATAGGAAATCAAGAGCTTTGTCAAACTGCAGGTCACTTCTTCCTGTGCTGTTTTTAGGAAAAGAATTTCCCTTCTCAGTGGTGTCAACGATTGCAAAATAAAAATCTGTCGTTCACTTCCCCCTCCCGCTTCCCACCTAAAACTGGAAATCAGACCCCAAAACAATCCAGTCCTGGGAAAGTCTGGCTGTATCCCTTTGGATTTCCCTCACGTTCTGCTCAAAGCACCCAGCTTCAGGAAGGGAAATGTATTTTAAAGTGCATTTACCACAGCAATAGTACCAGCACTAAAAGCTTTTCCCCTCATCCCTATCCTCGTCATTCCATGTCTGGAATAGATGAGACTCTTCCCAGAATTCATCCTTGTTGTACCTCAAAGTCTCAGTGGTTTTGCATCTATTGATGACCCTGGGAGAAGAGAAATCCGGCGTCGCACGTCCTGCTCCGCACTAAACTCTACTCTGGAGCTGGTTTGGATTTATTGGGCACGAGGATCCAGCATGCGGAATGTGTCTGTTGGGATCTGCTTTTAAACAGCCAAACCACATCCCAGTCTGTGTGGGGGGAGGAAATGGGGCTGGAGAGAGGAATCCCCCCTCAGCCCTGTCCTCCTCCATCCGCTCCGGCCACGCCGCTCAGTACTTGTTGATGCCAAAGATCCTCACGCCGTGGAACTGAGGCAGTTTGGGGATCAGGACGCTCATGAGGGAGATGGTGTTGATGATGAAGTGTACCCGGTCGTACTTGGTGTAAAAACTGGTTAGAAAATACCTGGAGAGGGAAGGTAGGAACAGAGGGAGAGGCAAACTGAGCTGTGGCATTCCAGGTGTTTATCTCCCAGAACACTCATGGGTGCTGAGACACGAGGCGGCTCAGCCAGCCCAGAATACTCACAGGACGATGGGCATGATGGTGAGGAACTTGCGGGACGCGGTGAACTGGACTCCGTAATCCATCTGCTCCCAGTGCGTGAGCAGCCGCGCCTTGCCCTGGTCCGGGGTCTCGAAGGGGGTTCCCTTCACGGTGTGCAGGAAGATGTACATGCTCTGCAGGACACACAGCGTCAGGCACACGGGACCCCAGAAACCCCAGATCCAAGGCAGGGGAGCTGGGCGCTTGCACCCCCGCGCCGCTCCACTAGAGGGATGTGGCGCTGCTGTAAACCCGGAGCGGCCAGCGAAGCGGGGAAAGGAGAGTTGGGAAAGGCCGGGCCAGCTCGGCTGCTCCACGTCAGAAACCTCGCTCGGCTCCTGGGTGTGAGCCAAGGAGGCGGTGGCAAGATTACAGCCCTGGGATCTCTGCGATCGGGAGATTAGCGCCTGCCTGCTGCCTGCAGGCTCCCCGAAAATGTCTGGGAGAAGATCTGTCACCCCCTGATTACCGAGGAACACAAGTCACAGACAAACATTCTGGCTACACCACAGCTCCCAAGTACAGCCACTCCTGGCCTTTAAATTCCTTTTTGTCCCCAGAAACTAAGCTGCCAGGGAAGATGGGTGAGAAGCCAGCAGCTCGTGAGCCGAGTGCTGAGCAGTTCCAGTTTGGGGCTTTGTGGTTGTTTTTATCTCCTGAGCAGCTCCAGTTTGAGGGTTTGTGGAGGTTTTTATCTCCTGAGCAGCTCCAGTTTGGGCGTTTGTGGAGGTTTTTATCCCCCACTAGTAATAACTTACCATGAGGATTCTCAATCCCTGTAATTTTTATCTCTGGAATATTCCCAGGCTGAGATATTATTTAAAATAAAAGATACACAATCAGCTGCTCCATTCCACAAGTTTTTTGTCCCCTGTGCCCAAGGGAATCTATGTGGCACTTGATCTTCAGAGAGAAGAATCAGTTCCTGGACTAATCTTTTACTTTAGGCAGAACAAAATCAGGGGGTAATCTTGTTTTTTCTTAACTCTCATGAGGCTAATTCAGGTTTCACCAACTCCGGGGATGGGGTCTGTCACAGATTCCTTTGGGAAGGGGACACAATGAAGGATTTGCCCTACAGAAAATGAATCCACATCCCCTCTGAGCAGCCTCACCAGGAGTTGCTGCCTCACCTGTACCTGGGCTGGATTTAAATCCATAACCCAGAGGCACCAGTACAGGCCGAGGGCAGGAGATTGAGCAACTCACCCGGCATCTTTGGAAACACAAAGGAATTGTTTCAACAGGAATCTCAGCAGATTGCTCAGAGGAACAGCTGTGCCAAGGTTCCCCGTGCCGCTCCCTTACCAGGTTGTGGATGATGTTGGTGAGGGTCCAGACCACGGGGACGCTGAAGAAGGGGATGCTGAGGAGCACGACGTGCAGCAGCCCGATGCCCAGCACGTAGGACAGCCAGATGCCGCGGCTGTTCATCACCCGCGTGTTGGGGTTCACCTCGCTGTGCGCCGTTCCCACGTTCATCCTGCCTCTCCTGGCTGGCAGGAGCCCCTGCAACACAAACACTGAGGTCAGAGCCCGGATCCAAACTGCTTGGTGGGGCTGAGCACAGGCTGGTTGTCAAGCAAAGCCAAAATCTGCTGTTTGCTATAAAAATCCCCAGTCGGTTCCCTCCTCTGCCCCTCGGTATTGCCATTCTTAGAGCTGACGTCGCTGACTCCGGGAGTGGTTGAGATTTGGGAATTATGTGTGGGAAGCTTGTCTGTGACAGAAGCTTCTTGTGATTTGAGATGTTTTCCTGGAGCTGAGGTGTTGAGGTTCAATCCCACGATTGCCTGACAAAACTCAAACCAATACTTTGAAGCACTTTTAAATCCTCATCACAGTGTTAATCATGGAAACACACAGCACAGGAAACTTCCTGCATGTTTATGGAGTCAGCATGCCTTAAACTTGGGAAGGGACCAGAGCATTTGCAGAGGAAAGGCTCTGTATCAACAGATCTCCTAATTAATTTAACTAAATTAACATGGTTCTGCACGGCTCGGGAGGTTTGCTGGTCTCCTACTCTGGCTCATGTGTTTTGCCTCAGATTTAAGACTTACAGAGGGGAAAAAAAGAGGAACAAAAAAAAATTTCCCCCCAGGGAAGGAATGAGATTCTTCTTGAGGAACGTAAAAAGGGAGAGATAACAGCACAGAGTGCCTTGGGAGGATGTTTCAGGAGGAAGAGCTGGGGAGGAGTTAGCCCTTCCCCTACCTGGAAGGAACAACTGCCATGTAGGAGGAGCACAAAGATGGTTTTCTGGACAGTGCCAGGAGGGAGAGGAAGCAAGAGAGTATCACCCTGTCAGAGCAAGTCCTTGGAGTGGTGCCTCTGAGACAGTGAAGGTATCAAGTGGCTTTCTGGACTGACACAGTGCCAGTGGCAGCAGGAGAGCTCTGGCTCACTGGTATCCAGGAATTACAGAAAACAGCACAAACTAAACCCACTGTAAAGCTGAGTATCTTCACACCAACATCAGGGAAATGTAAAATCATCTTTGTGTCCCAGGGAAGAAGAGCTTGATGAGATGATCCAGTTCATCCTCCTTGGCTGCAGCACACCACAGTGAAGGCTGTTTCCTGATGTCTGGCCTTGTGGCTTTGCTGTTGCTTCCCACAGCTGGAAGCTGTGTTGCTGTTCCCTCCAGCTCTCTGGAGGCGAGCCTGAGCCAGATCCAACATCACACTCTCCTCACTGCCAGCTGTTCCCAGCTCCCTCATGGAGCGCTGGGCCTGCCTTGTCTCAGGAGCTGGCACCATCCCCACTCCTGCCCAGGGCTGGGACTCACAGCCAGCCTCCACTCCACAGCTCTTGGAATGCTCCAAGTAACTCCCAAACCTCTTCCATGCACACAGGCAGCTGTTGCTGCAGATCCTCACCTCACTGTGTCAGGGGCCTCATACCTGGAGAAGGATTTTGTTTCCAGGAAAGTGGCTGCAGGTCTATGGGGTGCTCACTCCCTTGTTGCTCACCTCCCAGGTCACCAATTTATGGATATTCCAGAGAAAAGCCCAAAGTTTGATTTGGAAACAGGACTGAGGGCCAGAGTTCAGCACTTCACCCCTGGCAGAGGGAGCAGCTCTGTCCTAAACCTGCTGCAATTCCCAAAGGCTCTCAGAAGGAAAACTAGGGGTTGGGGTGAAGCATAAATGAGTCAAAAAGAGTCAGATTGTTACAACAACAAAAAGAAAAGCACCCCATGGAATGTGTAAACAGGAGTGCTGAGTGCCAGACATGGGAAATAGATCTCCTGGATGTTGGGTGAACACTGTCCAGTCCTGGGAGGAGCTGGAGAAAATGAGCAGAGGTGTAGGAAAAACATGACCTGCAAGGACAGCTGGAAGGAAATGGGTTTGTTTAGTCTGGAGGATGCAGGAGACAGGAGTGAGGAACAGTTGGATGCTCCACAGAGAGCTGTGTCTGTGGGATTCCAGCTGTGCAGCAGGAGGAACCACATGGCTGGGTCTTGGAGCAACAAAAGGGTGCAGGAAGAGGGATTGGGAAGGGAGTGCCCACAGAAAAGGATCTGTGCTTTCACTGGAGGCCTTCAAATCTACTTTCATCAACAGTTAAAAACCTTCTCTCCAGGAGTCTTTCCTGATCCCATTATCCAAGGGCTGTGGAAGCTCCCTGCAGCCAGAGGTGCCCATGGCTGGTGCTGTGGAATTTCCAACCATGAGTGTAACTTCCAAAAACTAAGGAGCAGCTTGGATTTGGTCTCTGTAAACGAGAGCAGTTGCAGACCCACAACTGGGTGGGAAAGGGCCCAACTTGGAAGCTGTATGTGAAGCAATTCTCCTTCCCGTGCCTCAGTTTCCCTTCCTTGTGAAATTAAGGATAAGAGGGGTGGGATGCTGGAACATACGAGAGGCTGGTTAATTCATTCTTGCAGGACATACAGACACACCAAGCACTCACTGCTGCAATGAGGGTGATTCCACATCTCCAATCTGTCCTTCCCCACCTTAAATATTTCACCAGCTCTGCCCGGGGCTCCGCAGCCCTTGGCCCAGCTCTCACAAATTTTGGATTGCACAAGCTTGGCTGAGGGCACACGAGCTCCCAGAGCCCTGTCCCTACCCCCATGCCACATCCCATGTTTGATTTCTAATTCCACACCAGGATTTGTTCACCTGCAGGACAACAAGACACAGCCCACCATGGGAAGGACTCCAGCCCCCCTTCCCACAGCAGCTGCTGCCAGGCTCTGCTTTCCCACTTTTTTTGGAACAGAAAAGCCTGAATGTTGCACCAGGCTGAGGGTGAAGGTCAGGGCTGTGCTGACATTGGACAGTGGCCATCCAAGGAGGGGAAAAGTCGGAGCTGTGGCCAGTGGCAAAGGGCACAGTGAGGTGGTGGAGCTGAGCCCTCCCTCTGCCTCATCCTGCCTGTCCTGCTCCCTGTCCAGGGGCAGCTCCTTCCTCACCTTTGTCCCCAGAGGAGTGTGACCACCACCTGCTCCTGTTCCCTTGCTTAACACTTGGACTTGATGATCTTGAAGGCCTTTTCCATCCTAAATCAATGATCCTATGATTTGGCAGTGCTGTCCCCCCTCCCCAGGGATTTCAGGATCATGCTCCAATCCTGGCACCCTGCTGCAGGATCTTCACTGGGCTGGGGAGGGAAGGAGGGCTCGGGTGCTTATCTTGATCTTGAGTGTTCCCCGACTGCAGGTGCCGATGATCCCACGGATCACAGATCCCAATCTCTAGCAGCAACAGCTGCCACCTCCCAAACAAATCCTTTAAACCCTTCTGTGCCGCTGGCAACGGATGAACCCGAGCATGGAGGACATGGGGGACGCTGGTGAAATGGGCCGTGCTGGGTGAGAGGTGACACTGGGAACACAGCGTTCCGTGTCCCTCCAGCCTGAGGCTGTGTTGGACGTGGCAGAGCCCCAGCGCTGCCCGGTTCTTCCTCGGGGGCCCGGGGCTGCCGGAGCCCCGGAGGGGACACGGGGAACACGGGGAACACGGGGACGAGGACACGCGTGAGCCGCCCCGGCTGAGGGCGGGGATCCTGCCCCCTCGGCCTTTCCTGGTGGATTTAACGGGAGATCTTGGAGACCAAGAGAAGGCCGAGCTTGGGCTCCTCCGGGCTCACGTGGGGTCCCAGACCCCACTTTCCTCCCCGTTTTCCCGGGACGGGACGGTGCCCCAGGAGGCCGGGGCAGGACCCGCTCCCGGCCGGGCTCTGAACAGCGCGACCCCACCGTGGGGACCCGCACTACCGAACCAGGACCCCCCCCCACCGCTCCCCAGCTCCATCCCAGCACCCGCTTGTCTCTTTTGCGGTGTTTTCCTTTCGGGCCGGGCCCATGCGAGGCACCTTCCCCCGGCCCGGCCGCGGGCCTCGGCCGCCGCTGCCGCCGCCCCCAGGGAGGGCAGAGCCCCCCGGTCCTGCCCCGAGCCCCCGGCCCGCACTCACCGCTCCCGCCCGGTCCGGTCCGGCCCGGCTCGGCTCGGCGGGGCCGGCGCTCGCTCCGCCGCGCTCCCGGTGCGCTCCCGGCGGCCCCTCGGCCCGCCCCGCCGCGGCACGCCGGGAGCTGTAGTCCGGCAGCAGCGGGAGAGGCGGGGCCGCCATGGGAACCGGCGGGAGCTCCGGGCTCCCGAAAGAAGGGCATCGGGGGATGCACCGATCACAGGGGACCCCAGACCCCGCTGGGTGCCTCCAGCCTGCCCGGGGAGGAGGGGCTGCCCCCCCTGCCGCTTCTCCCAGGGAAATCCGAGGGTGGGGGAGCACTGGAGCAGCTTCCAGCAGGAGCTGTGGCTGCCCCATCCCTGGAACTGTGCGAGGCCAGGTTGGACAGGGCTTGGAGCGATTTGGAGTACTGGAATGTGTCCCTGCCCATGGCATGGGGTGGGACTGGGTGTTTTTTAAAGTCCCTTCCCACCCAAACTACTCTGATTCCGTGATAGCATGAAAATCCCAGCGGCAGCATTGTGCAGGCAGCCCGGGCAGGCCGGCAGCGCTGCAGGACACCCAGCCAAGGTCGGGGCTGGGAGCGAGCGCAGGATTCCAGCGCTGGAGCGCGGGGGAGACCATCTGGCTCCGCTTTTGTTTGCACAACCATCAAAGCTCATCGCGTGGGGCTGGCACGGCCCACGGGTGCCGCAGCCATCTGTGCAGGGCTCTGTGAGTGCCTGCTGCCGGCTCTTCCAGCAGCAGAGGGGCAGCGCCGGCACCGCTTTGGGCTGCAAACCCCCTGCCCGGAGCCCCTGGCAGTGTGCGGGGCCCGAGCGAGGTGCTCCCGGCTGCCCGCGGCTCTGCCGGTGCCACTCTGTGCCCCCCGAGCTGGCACAGCCCACGATGAATTTTGGTGTTGGCCCAGGCGGAGTCACAGCGATGTCGAGGTTCCCTGAGTGCCCCTGTGCCTCCTTGTGCTGAGCTGTGTGCCCTGACCCTGTCTGCATCCATCCTGACAGGGCACGGCCAGAGCACGGAGACCCCGCGGGCTGCCAGGGCTGCCAGGGCTGCCAGGGTGTCACATGCTGGCACCGCGCTGCTGCCAGGGCACGGGGTCACTTGCCGGAGCCAGAGCTCAGCAATGTCTGCCTTCAGAGGGCCTTGGGCACGGAGAGACGCAGATGCGGGGTAAAGCAGATGAAAGGCCCCTGATTGCCACCCGCTAGAACCGCGTTGTCCCCGCCCGGCTCCTCTGCGGTGCCCTCTTGGCAGGGCGCGGTGCGGGGATGCCGGTGCGGAGGCGGGGGATCCCACGGGATCCGGTCCTGCTTTGCAGGAGATCCACGCACGCACAGCAGGCTCTATTTTTATCCTGCTCCTGCCTGACTGAGCAGCTCTCAGCGCGGTGACATCTAATTTAGCAGCTTCCCCGCACCCCGCTGGCTCCGCACGTGAGGGGGAAGCACAATGCAGCAGCTATTTTTAAACGCCCATAAATATTCATCGCTCTCCGTGATGCAGCAGCAGCCGCTGCCGGTGGAGCGCGGGGGGGACCCGACCCCGCTCCCCGGGCTCCCCACACCGCGTTCACCCGCCCAGGGAACACCGGCACCGGGGGCGGGGAGTTCCCTGGGGGGATCGGCCCCATCCGCTCACCGCCAGCTGCAGCCGCGTTCCCCCCGTGCTCAGGGGGCTGTTCCCGTGTGGATTCTTAGGCCTCGTTCTCTCCCAGGCCCTGCCGGTGCCGGGCCGTGCTCAGCTCCCGCTCTGCTGCTGCCGGTCCCGCTGCCCGGTCGATGCCGGTTATATTTAGCTCAGTGGTGGCAGCGAGAAGCCGGTGCCGGCTATTTTTAGCCATCCTGCGGTGGGAAGGGTCCGCGTGGGTTGTGCTGCACTGCAGGTTTTGTGCTGTGGGTGCCGTGTCCTCCGCGTGGGACCCCCGTGGGGTGCAGCCCTGGGGCTGTTCCCGCTGCCGGGGTCACCCACGGCCTCTCCGGTCCCAGCTCGGTCCCCTCACACACCTGCCTGTCACCCTGGCCCCGTCCCGCGGCGTGGGGCTGTGTCACCGGAGCCGCCACATCCCAACACGCCCATCCCTGCTCCCGGCGGCGCTGGGAATGGTGATGGGCAGCACGGGGCTGCTCCGCTCCCCGGCCGAACGGGGAGATGCCAGAGAAGCGCTCAAGAGCACCAGCTGTGGCTGCCTGCTGCTGCCTGCCGGTGTCCCGGGACAGCCCTGCCCGGTGAGCCTGGCACCGGGTCGGCGTCGGGCTTGGCTACGGGCATGGAAACATCAAAAAGACCTCTGAGATCATCTCCTCCAACCAACAACCAAGCACTGTCACCTTCACCACTAAACCATTTCCCAAATACACATCCACAGGTTTTTTGAACAATTCCAGACCCAGCAATGGCCTGGCCCCGGGGGAGCGCGGGGGTCTCTGGGGAGGATCTGTCCGCGGCCGGGTCTGGCTGCCGTCAGGTTCCCTTTTCCTAATTGAAGTGAGATCCAGGCCAGGTGCCTCCTAAACGTTTATCCCCGCACAGCAGCGGGAGAACGTCAGTGCCCGGGGCCGGGCTCTCCCGCCGCGGAGATCCGGGACCGGGGCAGCGGGAGCCGCGTCCCTCCCGGCGGCCCCGGGGCCCGGTAACGGCAGCCGCTCTCCATGGTCCTGAGCCAGACTCGCCGGTGCCCCGGGGCGGCGGGGCCCCGAGCCGCAGCCCAGCCCGGCCCGGCAAGCTGGGGCTGGGCTGGGGACCCACTCCGGTTCCCCTGGATCTCGCCCCGCCCGGTGCCACCGCCGCGGGTCGGGTTTCCCCGAGTAAGCGATGCCGGCGCGGGGCGGGGGGGGCACCGTGACCCCCTCGGAGTGGGGGTAGGGGGGTCCTGCTCCCCAAGAAGAGCTGGGGAGGGGATGAGGGAATTCCTGGGGGATTGCGGGGGCAGCACCGGGGGACACCGAGGGTCCCGGCGGTCGGGCGGAGCCGGGCGGGCTCCCACCAGAGTACGGCGGGGACGCGGGGGACGCGGAGGCCATGGAGTGTCCCGGGACGCCCCGGCCCCAGCTGCCCCCGGCTCGGGGGTCTCGGCAGCTCCTCACTGAGTCTCCGGTGTCTTCCCGCGCTTCCCGGTGTGAGGACCCGGGGTAGCGCTTCTCTCCCGTGGGGCGAGGAGCTGGGAAGGCTTCGGGCGCGGGGCCGAGGGTGCTCGGCGCTGCACGGCCCCCCCGGCGGGGCGGGTCGGGGGCGGGGAGCCCCGGGGAGGCCCGGGCGGAGGATCCCGCCCACCGGCCCCGCCGCCGCCGCCGGCTCCGGGGCCGCCGCGCTGCGCGGGGCGCGGCCGCTCCGGCCCGGGGCGCGGGGCCGCTCCGCCGCCGGGGGCTGCGCAGGCAGGTGAGTCCGCAACAGGACCTCCGGTGGGGCGGGAGGCGGGGAGGGGAGGGCGGGCAGCGCCGCGCAGAGCGGAGCTTTCCCCGGGGAAGCACCGGGGCTTCCCTCGCCTGCGACGCCCCCGGTGCCAAGCGGGGCCGGGGGGATCCCCGGGCATCCCCGGGCTCACGGAGAATCCTGGCGTCCGCATTGCCCCCGGCTCCTCAACAGCATCTCCTGGCGCTGGCGGCGACCCCCGTGGTCGGGCTGGGGATCCCGCGCCCTGCTGCGGGCTGGGAAACCCGCGGTGGGGCAAGGGCTGGCTCGCTGTCGTCGCTGCCGTTTCTGGTCCGCGTCCCACTCGCAGGGGTGTCCCGGTTCCGTGGATGCAGCAGCCCCCTCCCGGGACACCGCGTCCCGTCTTATTCCAGCCGTTTCCCGGGCAGTGGGTACCACGGGGGTGGTGTGTTTGTCCCAGGCTACCTCTGTCAGACCTGGGGGGCTGGTGCAGTGTGGGCTCCGGGGTCCCGGTGCCCTTGGTGTGCCCTGAGCTCTGGTTCCCTCTCAGGACCCTCCTGGATCGCGGGGCTCCGGCAGCGCGGGCTGAGCCCTGCACAGGTGTGACCTTGGGGTGTGTCGGCGTGGCAGGGCTGTGTAACAGTGCCCGGCACTCGGGTGCTCTCCTGCCTGTGCTTGGGGACCACCCTCTGCTGGCCGCCTCTGCACCACACCGAGAAGCCCCGGTCAGCACCCGAAGCGGGTTTGCCGGTGTTGGGGTGCTCCGGGGAGCAGAGGCACCAGAGGCAGCTTTGCTGGTGGAATAGCTCGAGGCTCCCGCTGCTGCACTGAGCTCTGCCCGACCGGCTGACACAGGTGCCTGTTAGCGCCAGTGGCTTCGATTTTGGGATGCTGGGAGAGCACCTGGATGCTGCCCCCCAGAGCTGCTCTGCCATGGCCAGCACAGGGACAGGCTGGGACCCCTGAACGTGCTGGGAGCCAGGGCTGGGAGAGCCGGGCAGCTGCTCGGAGCGCTCAGACACGGCCCTTATCTGCTGCCACCACCCTGGGAACTCGTTGCATGCTCAGCTCCAGTGAATTTCCTTTTTCTGTTTTTGTTTCTTTCCTGCTGACGCTTTTCCCCTCCGGAATCAAGGGCTGGATGGGGCCCATGGTTACGGGGTGGTGTGAGCAGCCCGACCCCACGGTGGGGTGGCAGCGGGCAGAGCACAGCAGCACCCAGCACCCACCTGTGCCGGTCCCCTCGGAAGGAGAAAACCCGCCTGCGTGTGCCCCGGGCGCTCCCGGAGAGTGGAGCCGGGAGCAGGGACCTGCTGAGCCGCTGCCTGCACATGTTTTCCGTGCCATTCCCCGGGGGCCGCCTGCAGCGGTCACTCGCCCGGAGCCGGGGCTCGCTCTGGTGCGTCCTCCGGCCGCCGCAGGATGCATCGGCCTCCTGCGAGCAGCGATCGCGGCGCCGTGACCTTGGCAGGGCGGGAGCTCACCCCGCCTCTGGCTCAGCCCGAGCGCCTCCGGTTGTTACAACCCAGCTGCCGGCGCAGGAGACGTGCCCAGCCCCTGGGGCCTGATCCTGCCACGCAGGAGCCTCGAGCGAGGTGATGGCCGGGCATGGGGGAAAGTGTGAGCCATGACAGTTGTCCTGGTCCCCATCCTTGTCCCTGCTTCATGGCCAGGGTCAGATGTGGTGCTCACAGCCAGCACAGTGACAGTTCTGCCCCTGTCTCCCCTAGCCTGACACTGTCTCCTTGTTGTCCCTGTCTCAGATGTGCCAAGTCCCGCTGAAGCACTGTGGGTGTGAGGAAGGCGGTGCAGCACCATGACTGTGGCACAGGGGGTTCTCCTCCGCCCCATCACCATGGCACTGCTCCTGCAGAGCCTCTTCCTCCTCCTCCTCCTCCTCCTGGGCTCCTGCCTCCACGCAGCCACTGCCTTCCCCAAGGGCTGTTACCCCTCAGAAGAGGAGGGGCTGAAGACCTTTCGCTGCAGCAATGCTCAGCTGACCGAGGTCCCCAGGGACATCCCCAACGACACCAACAAGCTCTACCTGGACTTCAACCAAATCCCCTTCCTGCCTCGCGACGCCTTCCGGGACCTGCCGCTCCTGCTGGAGCTGGATCTGTCCCACAATGCCATCACCAGAATTGAAACTGGGGCTTTCCAGAGCCTGGCAGAGCACCTGCACTCTCTGGACTTGTCTTCCAACAGACTGGTGTCGGTCAGCAAAGACGCCTTTAGCAACCTGAAAGCCAAGGTGAACCTGTCCAACAACCCGTGGCTGTGTGACTGTCGGCTGCAGGAGCTGATCCGTGCTGTGGAACTGGTGGCTGAATCCTCGGGGGCATCGTGTGCGACTCCTCCACGCAGGAGGAGCACGTGGGCAAAGCTTTCCTGCAGGTCATTGCCGACACAGACCTCTGCAACGTGTACAAGAAGACCACGGACATCGCCATGCTGGTCACCATGTTCGGCTGGTTCGCCATGGTGATTTCCTACCTGGTTTATTACGTCAGGCAGAACCAGGAGGACGCCCGGCGGCACCTGGAGTATCTCAAGTCACTGCCCAGCAAACAGCGGCGATCGGAGGAGTCATCCACCATCAGCACTGTGGTGTGAGCACAGCATCCTGCAGGACATGGGGATGTGTGGAGCTGGGGACCGGCCGCTCCAGGGGCTGTCACCAACCACTGGCATCACACAGAGATACTCATGGATTTGTTCTCTTCTCCTCCTGGAAGCAGCAGCCACGGCTGATGAGTCCCTGGCTCTGGTGGCTGAGGTCAGGGATGGGTATCAGATATGAGCATGGAGGATCTGCAGCATCTTCCCAAGTTATGGAGGACTGGAGCAACCCGAGCATCCCCCTGGCATGTGGCCATTGCTCTGACTGACTTGGACATTTGGACTTCATCTAAAACTTTTTATATTTCCTTTGCAGAGATCCCTTGGGGTATTATGGAATCGGTGTTTTCATCTCTCCCTGGCTCCCCCCCTGGCTGCCCAAGGGATGGTACGGCAGCCCAGGGTAGCCTGGGCCTGGATCCCTGCTGGGAGGCACTGGGGAGGAGCAGTACGGGTGCAAGGTCAGTGTCCTGCCAGGTCACTGGCCCTGGAGGGTCACGGGCTGCGACCGCAGCCAGCGGGACCAAGAGGTGGGGCAGGGGGTGGGGACACACCGGTTGGTGCCGCCCCATCTTCCGTTTCACCTCCCTGCCCCTTTCCCGGCGCTCAGGCCAGGTGGGGCAAAGGGTCTGGGTGTCCCCACTCGGACATGGGGTCACTGATGGGCAAACCCAGAGCTTTTCCCCCCGGAGTGTGGGCAACGAGAACCAAACGGGGAATGAGCTCCCTGGGGCAGAGCCCTTTGGGGCTGCCAAGGGACGTGGGTGCTGATGGAGGGGCAGCTGGGGGTCCTGGCAGTGGGTCCAGCCCTGCTGGGATGTTGGAGGAGTGGGGTTCCCCTCGGTGCTCTCGGGGGCCATGAGGGAGGGTGCTGGCAGCACCCTTGGCCATCTGCTCGTGTCCCTGCTGGAGGGGAGCTCCCACCTCACAAGCTGCTGACCGGTCACTGTGATGGGAAGCAGGATGGAGGGAGCTGCCACGGCTCCTCCGTCCTCCCCCCACCCCTGCACTGGTGTCAGGAGCCTGAATCTCCCCTAAAATATCCCAAAGTCCCTTCTTGACACTTCCAGTATTGGGCTGCAGGTTCCTGGTGGCAGTGGTGGAGGCCATGCTGAGCACAGGGCTGGCACGGGCAGGGGTCAGTGCCCACTTTTGGGCATGCAGGGTCCAAATGGCAACTCAGAGCAAAACCAGAGCAGCCCCAGACTCTTCCACCTGCCTGTCAGGCCTCTGGGACATCTGGTTTTGCTGATTTTGGCCTTTTTTAAAACCAACTCTTGCCTTAACTCACCAAGAGCACCAACCAAAGCTGCTGGAACCTCCTCTGTACTGGGCCAGAGCTGCCTTGTGGCCCGGCCCAGCCTCAGCCCCTGGCGTGGGCAGCTCCAGCCGCTGCCGGTGTCCCCGTGCCCCGGTGCTGGTGGGAGCAGGAGCAGGAGCAGGGCCCACGCCCTTCCACAAGTGCCTGATTCCAGCACAGAGCAGGAGCTCTGCAACGCACAAACACCTCAGCCCCAGCTCCCATCCGGGCGTCCCCGCAGCCCCACGGCAGCTCCTCCCCTCTCTACAACCGGCTGAGGAGAAAAGGGGCTGGGGGGGACCCGACTGAATCCCCCCAAGGCTGCTCCCCCCAGGCCACCGCTTGTGCCGGGACCACCCGACCCATCTGTGTTTGGGTTAAGGGACATTTTAGTTCTTCCTTTATACGACAATAAAGTTGGCTTTTACTTTGGAGCCGGTGGCCGGCGTGTGCTGGTGTGTGTGTGTCTGTGGCTCATCAGACCCTGGTGATTTTGTGGCTGCAAAGGAAGGACGGAGGTGCCCGCGACAGGCGATGGCTTTGTGGCTTTGTGGGCAGGCGCTTGCAGAAACAGGACACCCGTCCCTCCGGTAACCCTGCCCCAGCCTTCAATAATGAACAGCCGCGGCTCGGCTCGGGTCGCTGGCACGGTGCCGATCCCCGCGGCACCCAGGACACCCTGGAGCGCTTTCCCAGGGCTCTGCTCCGCTGCCTGCCCTGCCGTGCCCATCGGGGGTACCCGGGCAGGATCCTGACGGCCGGGAGGGACAGGCCCTTCCAACACCACGGTCCCACCGGGCCCCACTGAGGCCTCTCCGGTCCCAGCCCCGTCCCGGTTTGCCGTCGCCTCTCCCCGCGTGTGCTGGAGTCTTGTGCCATGGAAGGTGAAAGCCGGGCTCTAACGCAGAGTGACAGCTCCCGCTCGTGGGACATTAACCTTGTTTGTCACTCGGCTGTCTCCAGACGCAGACCCCGGGCTCTGGAGCAGATGGCTGCCGTCCCCGCTCCGGTCACTGCCTGGGGATCCTCCTCTCACGGCTCCCGGAGCAGCTGGGGAGGGCTGGGGGACACGCAGGACACGTGCCCCCAGCTGCCACCCTGCCCGTGGCTCCCTGGAGTCCTGCAGGTGTCCCCTCTCAGGGGGCTGGATGATGCTGAGTCCCCCGGGGTCAGCCCTGCTCTGGATCCTGTCTCTGGAATTGCTTGGATGGAAACCATCAGGCTCATTACAGCCCACACTGATGAGCACGGGGGAAAGGAAGTGGATTCCAGGGGTTTGTCTGGATGTGGAACAGCCTGTGTGGGTGTACAGAGGGATAAAATACAAGAAGTCCAACAAAAATCTGCAGTAAGATTTGGGAAGGTAACTTGGTGTGGGATGGAATTGTGCTGGATTTAGGCTGTCAGTACTGTCAGATATTTAATCAAGTGTGACAGGGAATGGGGAAGAACAGAAAAATGACTTTATGGGGATATTTCCTGGCGGTGCTGTGGCCAACCTGGGGTCTCGGGAGCAGAGGACACAGCCTGCCAGATGCCTTCAATCTCAAGGAGGGATTTTTCTCATCCCACTCTTTCCAGTTGTGAGGTGCTATGGGGCCAGATCCTGCTGAGAGTGGGAGCTGGCACTTGGCACGGTGGGTACGAGGGGCTCAGCGTTAAAGGCAGCGCTTCTCCTTCAGAAAATAATTAGAATCATCCCTTTTAATACCCCTCTCTGGGTAATTCGTTTCCTGATGTAGATTTATCCACAGGGATCAGCAGCAGGAGAATTAACAGCGTGACCTCCTTCTGTGCGTTCCAGCACGCTGGTAAATCTCCGTTATTAACTTCCAAGGAGCTCTGCCCGCCCAGCCTGCTCTCTTCTCCAGGATGGAGGAAAACGTGTCACTGGGGCAGGATCTGTGACCTGAATCCTCTTGGCAGGGATGACTCTTTGCCTGCCTGGCCCTGGAATCCCTTGGGATCACAGGGATGGAGGAGTGTTCCTAGGAAACCCCCAGGATGTGCCAGGGGATGCCCTGAGGTGGGTCCGTGCTCCCAGCAGCAGGGCTGGTGCCAGGGGGAGGTTTCAAGAGAAAGTTTTGGGAGGAAGTTTTGGGAGAAGCTTTGTTTTCCCCTGCCTACAAGTGGAGCGTGTTCCCAGACTGCATCCTGAACTTTGAACAGATTCGATTTCCAAGAGGGAAGGAAGGATGTCTAATTGTTTAATTTCCACAATTAGAAAAATATTTATCAATAATTAGGAGTGATGGCAGCAATTATACTGGGATTAAAGCCAGGCTACACTTCATCACCCGCCTTTCATTCAGGGACCTTATTTATTTCTTTCACCCCCCAAAAAATCCATGTACAGCTGTATTGCTGCCAATAATGAATCATTCTTGTTCCCTGCCTGCACAGGACTCATTAATCCAATGATGCCAGTGGTTCTAGGAAGGCTGCTGGGCACATCGTGTGGTCACTGGGCTTGGGCAGGAGAAAATTTAATTTCAGTGAGTAGGAAAATGAAGCAGAGCTAAAAATCACAATAGCACTTCCTGTGCCTGTGGTTGAGAGCTCAGCGGTTCAGCCAGCCACACACTCCCCTCCAGACTCTCTGGTGATTTCCCCTCTCATCACTTGTCCAAGGCAGGCATGGCTGAGTCCAGGGAGCATTTTCCAACAGCTGTTCTTTTAGGATGAAGTTGTACCAATTAATAAAATTGTGTGACCCTCAAAGTTTTCACTCTCAGTGGGAAATGTTGTATTTCCTGGTATTTTTCCTGTCTTAGAAGACCCAGGATCATCAGAATCCATGGTCTGGGGCTCAGCTTCATCCTCCTGTGGAAGCACCAGGGATCTGTGTCTGTGGCACTTTCGGTGTCACCTGGGCACTCTTGGAACATCCTCGACTCTTGGTCAAGCTTTGTTTTCAAGCATCTTTCCACCAAAATGGCTCCTGGTTTTGTCCTTGGAGGAATTCCTGGGGGATGGATTAGCCAGGGCTGCACCACATCCATGCCAGGTGTGAGGAGTACCTGGGATGTGCCAATCCCAGGGCACCTGCTCTGCCTGCTTCCCACAGCCCCTCTCCTTATCACCTGTGAGCAGGGGCCATGAGTTGTGTCCTGGGCAGCTCTGTGGCTCCTTCAACACCTCTTGGCTTAAATTTAGAGTAATTTGTGGTTAATGAAGCTGCTGCAGGGAGTTACAAGAGAACTTTCCCACGGGAGCCAAAGTGTCACTGTCACCCGATGGATGAGTCCCATCACTGCCTGCAGCTCTGCAGTGAATGTTTGAGCACGTGTTCCTTAAGTGTTCCTCAAGTGGGTTGTTCCAGGCAGCTCTGATGGGAAAACAATGGGTTACAGCTTCCAGCTGGCAGATTATTCCTGTTATTTTTGCCATTTGTGGATGTTTCAAAGCTCTCGTGTGCTGTCAGTACGTGCTGAGATCCAGGAGGTCTGTGTGAAGAAGAGGACAGGAAGTTTGAAGTTCTAAATTTATTTTTTGTGAGGACTCCTCAGTGCTCTCAAGGTGGTGTGATGGTCCTTGGCACACAGTGAGGTTGGAGCTGTGGGACCAGGGCAGGTTAAAGTGGGGGTTCAAAGGGCTGAGCCTCACAAGGGTGATGGAGTTGCCCCTCCTCACCAAGAGCATCAGGCACTGCCCAGTTTTCTGTGATTTCTCCTGTAAAGCCAGAGCCAAGCAGAAGAAGAGGATTTGAGGAGGGTTTAAAGCAGTGAGGAAAGATCTTGCAAAGCTGTTGCAGCTGTGGGAGGTAGAGAGGGATGGGAAGAGTTGAGGTGAGAGCTGCTCACAGGGATTTGTACATCCCAAGGTGTGAGAGGGAAGAGAGAGGTGTGAGGGATGGTGTCAGCCACGAAAGGCTCAGCTGCTGCCCCGGGCACCCAGCTCCAGCCGGATGCACAGGACTTTCACACAGGAAAGGTCAGAGAGAAGCCACTTCCTGTCAGGTTTTTATGAGCCTCCACAGGATTGCTGACATAAACTCCTTTGCAATGTGATACTTAAATATTTGAGCTATTTTTCTGCTTTTAGAATCATGATGGTTTGGGTGTGAAGGGATATTAAAACTCATCAGCTGCACTCCCTGTCAGGGCAGGGACACCTTCCACTATCCAAGGTTGCTGCAAGCTCTGCCCAGCCTGGCCTTGGACACTTCCAGGGATCCAGGGGCAGCCACAGCTCCTCTGGGCACCCCCACAGGGAAGGACTTCCTCTGTGTATCCAACTTAAATTTTCCCACTCAGTTTGAGGTCCACTGAAGAAGTGAAGGTGCTGTAAGAGCTTTCAGGAGGGAGTACAGTTCATTTGTGACTCTCCATGGCACTTAATAGCTACTTACAGCTTTTTTCCCCTCATAATTGATGCATGTGGCATTTCCTCCTGCTGAAATAGGCCAAGAGAAGCAGGCAGCACCGCTGAGCCCGGCTGCTTCATCTGTCTCAGCCTGAGCTGTGCACAGTGTCCAGTTGGCAGCCAGGATAATCAGCCCAAGGGCAGTGGAAATGCTCATTACAGCACACTTTATTCCTTAGTATTTAATAAGTAATGACTCTGAAAAGCTCGGAGCGGGGTCTGTGCCCGTGCTGTCTCCTGCTGTGTTCCTGTCACTATGGATAAGTTAAACTGGGTTGAATCAGGTCGATTTTTGGATGAATACCCACCAAGGAATTTTGAAATGTTGTAAGAAGTTAGGGTGGTTAAGTGGGAGATGCTTCTTTTGCTTGACTTAGTTTTGCTTTGTGAAAAAAGGAGGAAAGCTGGGCACTGCTTTCAAGAAACTGAGTTCTCTGATGTCCCTCAGTAAAGTGAGTCTGGAAGGTAGGAACTCCCACAGGGAGCAGCTTAGAAAGAAGCTCTGAAAGCCAATGTTCCAGGAGCTGAGGCTCAGCTGGGGCTGGGGAACAGTTGGAGTTCCACATGAAGTTCTTGACAGTGTTCAAATAATCTTCACTCATCCTGTGAGCAGGGTGATGGATCACTGCAGATCCAGCAGCTAACCTTCCAAAGCAGCTTGGGGTGAGGTTTCTCTGGGAAGAAAACGTTCCCATTAGCTCAGTGCTTTGGCAATTTGTATCATCCGGTGAACTGGTCAGGAATTCCCAGCTGGTGTAAGAGGATTGGCTGTTCCTGCAGCACCTGGGGCCAGCCAGGCCCTGCACGAGGCTTTGGTGTAGCAGGAGGAGGTGGAGAGGCTCTGCAGATTCTCTGCTTCCCTCTGGAATATTCCATCTTTATTCTGGGGACAAGGAGAGAACCATAACCTAGGTTCTTACTCCTCCTGAATGCTGGGCTGTGTAACCTGTTACTCACCCTCTCTTTTGTCTTAGAGATCTGATTTTCCTTTCTCCTCATGTCCAGGCTGGAACATTTCAGAAACAGTGAAAGAAATGAAGAAATGTGGGGAAAAAAAAAAAAAAAAGAAGGGGGGAACGTAATGCTTTTAAATCTCAAAGATCAAATACTTCTGTTAATATCTGCTAGAAATTCCTCACAGAGATTTTGGCATATGCCAGTCTGGCACATAACTCCACCACAGCCACCTGCCATCCTGCCTGGAATTGTTTGCAGCTCCTTTGTGCTCTCTGAGCAGCACAAAGCTGTGGCGTGTCTGGTGTCACCACCAAGTAACAGACTCTGCACTAAGCCACGTGACAAACTTCCTTTTTTTCCCATTTAATTCGTTTTCCTTGCATGAACACTGTGTTTTAAGCAGTGCTTTTTCCAGTCTAAGGGGTCCCTGAACACCGGAAAACCTAGGGGTGTATGAATGCGGATGTTTTGTTCCAAAGAGAACAGAGGATTCCAGGATTGGCAGCTAAAATGAAAAGAGCACCACAACACCAAGAATTCTTTCACAGCTGCTCTTTGGCTTTCCAGTCTCTGCCAGTTTAATGACAGGATTTTGCTCCATACATTCTGGCTTCAGGCCTGGCACAGGTCCTACACGTCACCTCATTGTTGGGACTGTAAGTTCCAGGACCACAAACCACTGTGAAGAGAACAGAGTTGGGGTTCCAGCCACTTTCCCCCCATCTCAGGGGGGGCATCAGACATCCCTGTGAGCCTTCCCAGTGCCCTGTGGGAGCTCCTACCCTTCCAGAGCTCCCTGAGCCTCTGGCTAAATCCCCTGCCCCCTGCCCCAACTCTACATCCTGCAGCAGGTGCTGCAGAAGAACTTGAAAAATCAGCAGAGAATTTTCTAGCAGGACTTCCATGAGGGGAATTGTTTCTTATGGGCTCTGGATCCTGAGGATTGTCACTCACCAGTGACACCTGGAAGGAAAGAAACCCACTGCACTACTTCTACTTTGATTGGAAATGCAACCACACCTGTGAATGCACTGACATGCTCCACTGGCTCATTTCCTATCATTACTTTATAACTATAATGTGAATATCCTCCCAAAGGATGAACAGAAATATCCCTGCTTTTGACCCCAATATTTCCCTAATCCTCCCCAGAGCTCTGTGCCCAGCTCTAATCAGCTATATTTAAATCAATGAGCTATATTTCAAAGGATGTATTTTATATTTACCACAGCAGCTGGCACAGTTCTGGTGGGTGTGGTGGTTTCTCCCAAAACCTGGCCGACAGCTGTCGATGGGAGTCATGGAGAAGCTGTTGTCCACGTACTGGATTGTAGGAACAGCCTGAAACTCATACTTCAAAACCTGCCTCAGCTGATGGAAAAACTTCCCAATTCGCTCTGCTGCCTAAAATTCAGAAGTATTGGGAGAATAAAAGCATAGTCAGTTGATTTTTGTTGATTTAAAAATATCAGGAAATATTTTCTGGTCCTGATTTCCACATACTGACTTGTCACCTTAACTGGGAGTGATCCTTGGCTTCAAGGGGCCAGGATTCAGACCTAGGATGTGAGCTGATCCCAGGATTTAATATTTAGAAGGCAGAGAGAACAGATTTTAGAAATTTGCTACAGTAGACTTACTTTAAATTGCATTCCATTGACCAAATCATAAATCAAAAATTTCATTTACAGGACTGGAAGCTCAATATAAATAATAATGTTTATCCTTCTTTATTATTAGAAGCAAATACAAAGCAAGTAATGAGCCTGATGTTTTAACTGGTTTTTTTTAAAGCTATTTGTATCAATTTGACTTCTAAACCCATTTTTCTTCCTGAATGGAATTATTTGAAATCCATGAATCATCACTTACAATATTAATCCCACAAAATCTGGCTAAAGATGGATTACTAGCAGTCATATCTGCAGGAGCTAAGGCAGAGGTGGGTGTTAAAGAGGCAGAGAAGACACGAGGTGACTGACACAGAACCTGTCGGACTCTCCTGTTTGTCACATCTTCACAGTCGTAAGGAAACTCCTGGCAAACTTCTTCCCATCCTGGTGCAAATGGATTGACTGTGGATGGAGGAAAAAAGATCCATGAAAAGGGGGAAAAATGATAGATTAGGTCCTTGTGGTTTCTGTCCAGTTCCTTCCTCTGTTTGGTGGGAGTCAGAGGTCAGTCAGTACAGAGTTGGGGGGAAATAGTCCGAGCTGAGAGAATGGAATGAATGTCTCACAGAGCAACCTCGGTGTCCTAAAAGGGCTGAAGTTTTATGTAAAATTAAAAATCTTTGGGTCATGAAAGTTTCTTGACTTTACTTAGGGAAAAACAACCACAAAACTGTTCCATAGCCTGTTGGATGGCCCCTCTTGCTGTGTGGTGAGAACAGATACAGGTGTGAATGTGGTCAGAGAATTAAAGAATAATTTCCTTCTCTCAGTGATAAACCATCTCTAACTCAAGGCAGCAGCAGCTGATTTAACTTGTTTGTGAGGTGAAACCACCTCAGTATTGCCATGAGGGAGCTGTGAGGCTCTTGCTTTAGCTCTGTGCAGTTTCCTAGAATCAAGCAAAAAATTCAAGGCTGGGCTGGATGGGACTTTCCAGTTGGTCCAGTGGAAGGTGTCCCTGCCTATGGCAGGGGGGAATTGAATGAGCTTTAAGGTCCCTTCCTACCCAAATCATTCTGTGATTCTAAAACCAGAGTGGTCCCAGACTTACTAAAAATCAAATCCTGAAAACCTAAATATGACAGTGGCATTAGGGCATATTATGGGCTGTCTCCTTTCAGCAATCCTCTCTAACCTTGGTAATCACAGCTCTCGCTAGGATTGTAAAAAGTTGAACGCTAAATTTAACATAAAAACTGCGTTTTAGCTCCATCTGTGGGCAACAACAAAAAATACAGGGACTCCAAAAAAAAAAAAATCAAACCCGGAACAACTTTCAGAGGTACTCTTGACTCTGCTGTTTTTCAGACATTGTTTGTAGCACTCACAAGTTGCTCATAACAAAAAACAATCCCTCCCAAACAAGCACTGAAATCGGTTACCTAGAAAATGAACAAACAGCTCATACTGGAGGCTGTCCTTTGGTGTCCTGATGGAGTGGCACTTGTAGGATGAGCCTGTGATGTGGCAGGTCAGGTGGGAGATGCTGCTGTTGAGGATTTTCTTTAATATCTTGATGAACAAGTCGTTGTTTCTCAGCCTGCAAGCCGTTGTGCTGAAGCGAACAGACACCTGATAGGCATGGTCAGCTTCCCTGTAGGCTGGGAGGAAATGGCTTGGGTGTGAATCTGGGCTGTAATCACAGATTGAATCTTAGATTATCAGGTTTTGTATCTGAAATATGGGCTTTTATTCAAAAGTAAAGAAATAAATAAAGCACTGTCATTAATTGTGTCATAACGTGTTTGTCCTTGACAGAGCTGACTCAATAGTAAGAGATATTTTAGTTTGAAGTTTACAGGAATTTATGTGCTTAATGGAGACTGTTGCCAAATGACAAAAACAAAAAAGGAGGTAAATAGGAAAATGGCACAGAACCAGCATGTCTGCAAAGCTGTGTGTCTGAAACAGATTGGTGCCAATTCTATGCAATTATGGTGTAGGAGGAATTTTGTTATTGTTTTCAAAGTTAGTGTTTCTCAAGCATTTTTTGGTTGTTATGTTGTGGGTGGGAAGTGATGTTGGTGAAGAGTGGTTACAAGAGGTGGAGGGGGCTGGAGTGCAGATCTCAGATAACTCTGGAATTCTTGCAGTTAATTCTATACCTAAGGGCAGAGATTATTTTATTGCCATATATCCTTGGGAACATGAATATTAAACTTTTTCCAAAACCATGAAAAGGTGCATGTGTGCCTATAAGTAAAAAATTTATTTTCTATTCCAGGATAAAATTTTAATTATTTTGGTGTGTTTTTTTTAAATCAAGCCTCACAAACCCACCAATGTGCTTACTCCTAGCTTAGCAATCTTACCATAAACCATGAATTTATAGGCCTCAACCATTTCTATTTCTTCCTGTGTTGTGGTTTCGATGACTTTGTGGGAGAGAGTGCAAGTGTAGGCACCAGACATTGGTACCATGAAACCCATCACCATCAGCTTCCCTGTCTCTGTCAGATTCACATAGCTTTGCCCTAAAATAGAAATATTGCATTACCAGAAATGTCCACTTTTTGATGCATTTAGAATATTTGAAGAAGAAATCTTGCTCCTGTGCATCATGATGCTGAAATGATTTAAATGATCAGATAATCATTTAGCCTGAAATTATCTAAAGTTTATCACTTTTAGGATTTACTACAAATTTCCTTTTTAGCAAAAGTATTTGTAACTTTTAGAGGGAGAAGGGAAATGGAGTTTAATGTCAGAACTTGTGGAAATATTTGGCAAAGGGCTAAGAAACCACTGGGGGGTGTGAATAGAAAGAAGAAAAATATGTGATATTTTTAGTTTGAACTAACCTTGTAAAACTCTTCCATCTGGACCAGTCCACAAATAGTTGGGATCTATTATTCTTTCTTGAGAAAGAGCCAAATCCATACAGACCAGGAATGGGCTGTTTGTGAACACCTTAACATACACATTCACTGCAACACAGAATCAGGTAAATGATGGAAAATGCTGACAAAGAATGAAATCACAAAAAAAAAAACAACCAAAAACAAATCCTAATTGAAAATTGTGTTTGAAGTGTATTTTTCAATTTTGGACTTGCAAAGTGTAATATTAAAGATTAATCTCCATTTGTTCTTAATTAATATCCTGGAACTGTCCACAGTGTGGCTGGTGCTGACTGTTGGAGGGAGACACTTGTGTCCCACACACAAACTGTCGTACAGGCATAAAAAAAGCACCAGATTTTCAGTGAAACCCTCATTTAGATGTTAAATTTTCATCAGTGCTTCCAGCAGCACTATGGGACAAAATATATTTCCATCTCCACCCCCCCTTTCTCTTGTTCCTGTGCATATGATGTTCCATGTGTACTGGTGCTACATAATGATTCCTGGGCTTAAAACTACAAATTCTAGTGAAAATTAAATCTAGATAGGAAAAAATGACATGTTTACCTTCATGCCTGATGTCACCATAAACTTCATTCTTCCCAATTAAATCAATAGATTGCTCTTCCTTCTGTTCTGCTCTCACTGCAGGGAAAGGTAATGGAAATATCAGAGATCAATCTAAATGTGTGATTGTTATTCCTTTATTTCACCCTGGCTTTTGTCTCATTTTGTTTAATTTGCCTTACTTCTCCTTTTTTCCTATGTTTTTTTCTTAGAACAAGCAGGAGCCCTTGTTTTTGACCTGTCACTTTTGAATTGTTTTAGTGTCCATGTTGTAAACCTGCCTGGGTGTATCAGGTTCCAGACCAGATGAACCTTCCTCTTTGCAAAAAGCCACTAAAGTAGTTATAAAATCTGACTAGAAAGTGAAGGTTCTGTAGTATGACCCTGAGCAGACACAGGGCAGGGATCTCTCAGCCCTTTCCCTTCTGGAAAACAGCAGGCTGATGTCGGGCATGAAGGTTTTTGTGACAAGAATCCCCAGAAGAGGCAGAAATTATTGGAAATAGGGGCTTTTTTTCAGGCCATGGGCACACTGGGGTGGTCCTGCCTGACTATTGTGTCCCAGGGTTGAGCCTGGGGGACAGTGGGGTGTCACTGGAACCTATGGCAATCCCTCTTGAGGGGCTTCATCTCCCACTCTGAGGGAAGGTTTTTTGGGGACATTTGTCCCTCAGAGGGAAGGTTTGTGGGGACATTTGTCCCTCACAGTGGAGATGTCCCACCAATGGGGTATCAATGAAGCCCACCTGTCTCCTCTTGAGGGGCTTCATCTCCCACTCTGAGGGAAGGTTTTTTGGGGACATTTGTCCCTCTGAGGGAATGTTTTTTGGGGACATTTCCCAATCTGAGGGAAGGTTTTGGGGACATTTTTCCCCCACAGTGGAGCAGTACCCACCAATGGGGTATCAATGAAGCCCACCTGTCCCCTCTTGAGGGGCTTCATCTCCCACTCTGAGGGAAGGTTTTTTGGGGACATTTGTCCCTCTGAGGGAAGGTTTTTGGGGACATTTGTCCCTCACAGTGGAGATGTCCCACCAATGGGGTATCAATGGAGCTCACCTGTCCCTTCTTGAGGGGCTTCATCTCCCACTGTGAGGGAAGGTTTTTTAGGGACATTTGTTCCCTCACAGTGAAGATGTCCCACCAATGGGGTATCAATGAAACCCACCTGTCTGCTCTTGAGAGGCTGCATCTCCCACTCTGAGAAGCTTTTTTGGGGACATTTGTCCTTCAGAGTGGAGATGTCCCACCGATGGGGTATCACTGGAGCTCACTCTGTCCCCTCACGAGGGGCCTCAATCTGCCCCTCAGAGGGAATATTCTATGGGGACCCCCCCCAGCTCAGATGACCCCCTCTAGCACCCCCTGAGCGGACCGCCCTCGCACCAACACACCCCCACAGCTGTTTTCCCACCCCTAGTCCCTCTCACCCCATCCTGCCGCCACCACCACGGCCGCCACGCCGAGGAGAACGCCCGGGGGACAGCGGGGCCGCCCGCCGCCCCCCGCCATCCTCCCGCCGCCCCTCACAACGGCCGCGGCGGGCGCGAGGGGGCGCTAACGGACCCTCCCCGCCGCCCCCCCCCCGCCCGCCTCCATGCCCGCGCGCGCTCGGCGCTTCCCGCCCTTTTTCCTCCCCTCAGGGCTGAGGGCGGGAAGGGTGAGGTGTCCCCGCCGGGGTCCCTCGCTCCTTCTCCGCTCCCTCGCCCACGCCCCGTGCTTTTTATACGGTTTTAAAAACATCCTCACCTAGCATTTCACTGAGATTTTTTAAAGAGTATTTAGTTTTGGGGAGGTTTTTTTTATGTTTTCTCGCTTTCGGGCCCCTGAGGCGCTTGGCAGCGAAGGACGGCCCCGGCCAACCCCTCCCGCGTCCGTTGTCACCCTTCAGCCCCACATCGCTCCTCCACAGTGCGCAGTGAGCTGTGTTTTTGACTCTAAAGTGTTTTTTTTTCCGGCTGTGGGACAAGGAGAGGGAAGTACAGGGGGAGAAGGGGGGGAAGAGGCTCCATCACGGCTTGGTCTGTCAGTGCTCAACCTGCCCTGGGCTGTGGAAGGTGTTCCTGTCCATGGAGGGGGAGAGGGGGGAACTGGATGGGCTTTAAGGTCCCTTTCAATCAAAACCATTCTGTGTTTCTGTCACTTGCCGTGAGAAAGACTGAAAGTAAGAGCTGGGCACATCCTGTGGCTTTTCCTCCTGAGGGGCTGTGAGTACTGGGTGTTCTCCAGCTGCAGGTTTCTGTAGAAAGTCATTACAGGACACATATTTTTCCACTTAAAAGCAAAAAAACCCATCCCTTTCAGCACCTAAAAGGGCCCCAAGAGAGCTGGAAAAGGATTTTGGACAAGGGTCTGAAGTGATAGGACAAGGGTAATGGCTTCAACTAAAATGGGGAGATTCAAATTGGATATTGGAAAGAAAATCTGATCTGTGAGGGTGGTGAGACCCTGGAATGGATTTACCAGGGAAGCTGTCCCTGGAAATGTCCAAGGCCAGGTTGGACAGGGCTTGGAGAAACCCGGGCTAGTGGGAGGTATCCCTGCCATGGCAGAGGTGGAGCTGGGTGGTTTTTAAATTTTAAAATCCCTTCCAACCCAAACTCCTCTAGGATTCCATGATTCTGCCACTTGCGACTGACAGTTAGCGCCGGGGGGAATAGCGTTGGCTGAAAAATGAACCCAAATGCCACAGTATCACTGCAAGTGACTTTCAAGTCAGTTACATGTTTTGGAAAACTTGCTATGTCTTTGAAACTTTTAAACATGTAACTATTTTGTTTCTAGAGCGGGTGATACAAAAGCACTGCAGAATCCGCTGACAGGGCACGGAGGGTCCTCGTGTTTGACTGCCCTGCACACTCCGAGACACTCAAGAGCAGAACGGTGGCCAAGCCTCTGGAAATTAGCAAAATAGTATTTATTCTACCTACCTAGGTCATATTTATCACTCCAGACCATGCTAGTGTCCAAAAATGATGTCACAGTATTTGCATAACAAATATGGAACAACCAACATGGGAATAAGAGTTATTTTTACAGAGAGCTGTGAAAGTTTTAATGCTTCTATGTAAAAACAGCATTTAAGTTATGAGTTTCCTTCAATAAAGAAAAGAAAAAAAATTGGTAAAAATGCAAAAATAAAAGTGTGAAAAAGGAGGTATCAAGTTATTGATGGAAAATAGTTCTACTCAACCTTTCTTCTTCCTTAGACCAACACATTGACTCAAGTGGTCAGTTAAAGTCTAAGAACTGTGTCAGGGTTTTCATTTTTAATGTCCTTGAGCTGCTGAGCAGGTCAGAACTGGGACCACCTCAGACAATCCCACGTTCCCATGTGCTGAATGTTTTCAGTTTTACTCAAAGTGAACATTTCATGCTGACACTGTGCAGGCAAAATGATTCAGTTTGTAACGTGTCTGCTATAAACGTGTCATATTTCAGCCCGAGCAGCCTCAGCTCCTAAGGATGTTTATAGCTCCTTTCAGGTCCTGCACAGCCCATCAGTCCTCAGGTTGCTAATTATTATGAAATAGTAGCTCTACTATAAAGCTTTGGCTGCAGTTTTGGTTCTTTATAAACTCATAGTCAGTGTCTTTAGCCAAATGACCCATTTATTTTCAATGCTATAATATTTCTAACTCCCAGACTGGTAAATTTTCATTATAGATTTGTAAGCTTTAGAGGGGGAGAAGGGGAATGGGTTACTTTTTAAGAACAGGAAGTGTTGCAGGGAGGATTTAATAGGACAAAATGTGAATTCAGGTATTTATATTTGTGTTTTAAACCTGGATTACTGGGTTTGGGGTTATATTTGGTTTTGGTTTTTTGTTTTGTTTTGGTGGGGGTTTTTTTTTTGGTTAATAGAGTATCAGTAGGAAATGATTGAAAAGGCCAAAAGTCTGCAGTTGTAAACTTGATCATGGAGTGAGTAGACATTAAAAAGCTGAATATTTTATCCTAGGAAATATGTAGAGAGATTTCCAGGAGTGCAGAGTCGGGTAAAGGACCTGTTGCAGGGCTCTGGAGAGCCTGCAGACCACAGTTTCTGTCTCTGATCTTTCAGGTGAGTGATCCAAAGGTGGGATCACACTAAGGAGGGTCACAATTCCCACAAGGCTGTTTTTATTGGCTGGGAAAACCAGGCTTGTTTGATTGGTGCACTTAAAATAAAAATAGAGTGAAGATACAATTGTTTCTCTGAGGGCAAACATGAGGGAAAGTAGGGATTTAAATCAGAGAACAAATCTGGCAGTTTGAGAAAATGGCCGTGGATAATCCTGGGATGGAAACCAGAGGTTTCTGATTGCTGCACAGCAATCCCAGGTCTTCCTTAAAATTTGTAGAACCAGGAAACCTGCCTAATTAATAAATTATTCTGGAAAGAGGTTACAGAGATTAAGAATAGCCAAGAATTGCTTGATTATCCCACTTTTTTTTTTTTTAACATTTTATTTCTAGAATTTTTTTCCAAGCAATGGAAAAGCAGCAGTGTATGAAGCAGCCGTTGGCACCCCACAGGAAGTGAGTAGGAGAATCATGTTTCCATGTTGTTATCCTGCTCCTGATCTATGATAATTTGTGCTTGCTGCCTTTGGGTTTAGATCCAAGTGATGAGCTCAGATCCCGATTTCACTCCTCACTTCATTAACTGGTTTGGGGCCTGGAGTGACCTCTGAATGTCACCTGCTGCTACCCTCTGCCTCAGCAGGGATCCTCAGAGCCCTGTTCAAGCCCAGTGTGGAATCAGCCCCTTTTTGGAGTCTGTACTAGAGGACTTTGAAATTCATATTTGTTTCATTTTATTGAAGAACTTTCTACTTTGATTTCCTGCTAAATAGAAAACCATCTCAACCTAAGTTCTCTTCACTGTTATCTCAACCATAACTTTAACACGCAGTGCGGGGTGTGTCCATTCTGGGGACGAAATCGGCTGGGGGCTCCCCCGATCTCCAGCCCCCCCTTGCCCTTCCCGAGGGCCGGGACTCCCCTGCGAGCGGCACCAGCAGCGGCTCCGAGGCAGCCGAGACCGGAGCCGGCACCGGGACCGGGTCCGCTCCTCTCCCCGCCACCCGGCGCCGCTCTCCGCCCGCCGAGCGCCCCGCCGGATGTCACGGAGACGGGCGGGAGGCGAGGCCGGTGCGCTCCGCCGGCAGTCCCGAGCCCGGGCGGGCAGGTGGAGCTGGGACCGGCGAACGGAGCATGGAAGGTGAGAAACGACCCCGCTCTTCCCCCGGACCCTCTGTCCCGCCGGGGCTCGCAGCGGCTCCATCGCCCGAGGGCTTTCAGCCGCTTCTTCAGCGCTTGCTGCAAACAATTCGCAGGTTCTGGAAAAGAAATCGAGCCGCGTGTAGCAATTAAACGGGAAACGAACGGGGCTTTTTGCCCCGTCTCTGTTTAATTTCGGAGATATCACAAAGTGCGTGATAAAGCCAGGGTTTAGAGCGTGCTTTCCCTGCTGTTCATATTCTGGGGTTTAACGAATTCAAGGATGTCTTCTTTCTTGTCACCTGTAAAACGTGCCCATAATATTCAGAGTCAGCCAAAACTGATCTGGGAGTTAATATTGGGTTCTGGAATAATTACCTGTCATAGAAAAGCAGTATTTCTGGTGTTTTTAACAATCCTGGCAAAGAAGTTTTGCAAAGCATCACTTGGTTTCTTGTTTCAAAGGTGGAGATTCTTATTTCAGTGCTTTAAGGGCTCCAGTTTAGATTCTGTCCTGTCTCAATGACTTGAGGCTTTTGGTTATTTTAAGTTAGCTGCAGATGCCTATTTAAAAATGCATTTTCCTTTGCTGAAGGCTTTTAAACTATTTTCCTGTAAATAATCACTCATTGAATCTGACTGAATCGAGAATGTTGCTGTTGGAAAGAAGTAACTGATGATTTGAAAGGATGGGTTTGGGGGCACTTTGCCACCTAAAAATGCAGCTTCATTTTCTTGATCGAGTTGGGATTGCTGTCTTTTTGGGAGGGAAAGTTTGTGAGGCGTGTTGGAATAGTCTGCAATTAGAAAAGAACAGGGTTTCACTCTAACTGAGGTTATCTAAGAAATCCTTTCTTTGGTGTTCTTACTTCTTGTGCTCTCAAAGCGAACATGGAAATGATCCTTCAGGTTTTGGATCTGTATTGAGGATGATGAGGATCCATTAATGTGCCTGAGGGTGCTGGATTGGGGATGAAGTTAGTGCTGTAATGTGTTATCCTTGGATACAGTAACTTTCAGGAGTGTTTCCCTGGGTCTTGGACAAATCTCCGTGCCCTGAGGACAGAGGGATAACGTGGCTGACTCGGATTTTCCACACCCAGTGTGTGGAGGTTTGGTAGGGTCACAGAGCAGCAGACAGGCCCTGGTAAGGGTGGGTGTTTGAACCAAAATTTGTCATTAACTTGATTGTATTTCTCCATGAGTGGTTTGGTTTTGTGGCTGCCAAAAGAACTGTCCAGCTGGAGCTCTCATCTCCAGGCTCTGGGCTTGGATCAACAGGTTGGATCTCGATGATCCCAGTGGATTTCTTCCAGCTCAGGATTTTCTGTAAATCAGGATATCCTATATTGAATCACTGAATTATTCTGCTGGGTTTCAAAGGTCGTATGCACCAATATGAGAAAAATATCCTTAATTACACACTGCTGATCAGTGTATAATATCAGTGCTGATCAGGATTTCTTCCCAAACGATATGTGCACTTAAAATACCCGTGACATTTCACATGCTGCATGATGCTTAAAAGCAGCAAAATATCAGAGACCTCATAAAGAGTTTACTTGGCCCAGGTGCCTTCTTCAGAAAGCCATGGAGGCTGTGGATGATGAAGTATATTCAGTGGAGACATCAGCTAAAATTTCTCTCCTTCATGGCCCAGTGTGGATTGAAGGTGAAAAACTTGTTGGAGTGGAAGAGGTTGAGTGGTGTACATACTGACTTCAGACAAGGAAACTGTTTCTGCTCTGTCTATTGTGATGGAAGGACTAAGAGCAGATGGGACTTTCAAAGGTGTCTCCTTCCCTGTGCTGTTGAGCTGAAAAGTGCAGCCAGCAGGAAAAAGGCAGCATTCTGGTTTCATTTTGGGGACAAACAGGTGAAATTTTAATAATCCAAAATATACCTCCCAGTCTGTATTAAGGACAGAAAGGAAATAGGGTCATCAGTGATTTGAAAAATATCCATTTTAGGGGGGTTAAATTTCTGCTTGGCTGTTCTGGTCAAATACCAGGATAAAGTATGAATAGTGTTGCATACTAAAATACCACAGCATTTTTTTAGCAAGTTATTTGAATATTTTGGCTCCCTTTGCCTATCGGTGTAGAACACAGGATGGCCAAGGATTGCTTTCGAAAGCACATGAATTTTACTTCTGCTTTGTAAATGCACATTGTGCCTCAGCTGCAGCACACAGAGAGCAGCGTCCTCTTCCCATGCACCCCAGCCACTGGAGCTCTTTGAAGCTTGGGAAGACAAACGTGTTCTGTAAGTGATTTCCTGCCTTGTGTTTTTCTGAACAGAAAAATTTGGTAGAAAAAGAACTTTATTAGTATAGAACCAAGGGTGGAATCTACTCACATGCTGTCCTGTCACCATGATGGATATGGCTTAGGATAGGAGAGAGACCTGAGGTTAAATATGAAGAGACCACTAAGGCTCTGAGAAGCTGCTGGAGATTGGTGCTGTAAGGAAACCAGGTGCTGGTGAGGGGAGGGCAGAGCCTTGAAAGTGAGCCAAAGACCAGGATGTTTCTCAAGCAAGAAGAGAAACATTCTATGGTGTGTCATTGTTCTTATCTCTTCTGAAGGGTTATCCTGCCCAGCAGCCATCATGGGCATGAAACTGTTGTGTTCAACAAAATATGAATCAATATTTTGTGTTCAACAAAATATGAATCAATTCACAGACTCCATCTCAGCAGGGAGGACATGAGGGTTTGAGGAGGCTGAGCAGGTCCTGCTTGGCTCTCATGGGGTTCAGGCAATGCTGTTCTTCAGAAAGTTGTCCTGCAGCTACCAGGCAAAGCTGAAGAATCCAATGGTTTCTAAAAACATAGAGTTACCTAGATTCTATGTAGAATTATTGGAATTCAAGCAGTCATGTTGAGGTTCTCATTTTTTCTTCCATGACCTCCTTGGAGCTCAGGGAAATGCAGAATTGCTGCCAAGGTTTCAACAGCACCTTGGGGCTTCAGCGGGGGTTTTGACCCCCATCACCCAGATGGAGCAACTGTGCAGGGATTCTGAATGCAATTAAAACCAAAATCACCTTGCAGAATAAGGGAGATTTCATTTTCTTATGTGCAGAATTACAAGGGCTTGTGTAATTTAAGTGTCTGTATTCATGGAATCACAGTTTGGGGATGGAAGGACATTAAAGCTCATCCAGTTCCACCCCTGCAACGGGCAGGGGACACCTTCCACTATCCCAGGCTGCTCCAAGCCCCACCCAGCCTGGTTTGGACACTCCCAGGGATGGGGCAGCCACAGCTGCTCTGGGCAACTTATTGCAATGTAAAGTTAAAATCAATATTAGAAAAAAATTTGTTCATTTTCCCAGAAATTACTGATGTTTTCTCATTGTTATTTGCTGTATAAATTAGTCCATTTGCTTCTTTGTACCTCAATTTTCCTGGCATAATAGAATGAAAATGAGAAATTAAGGGATATAACCATACAGTTCTTTCTTATTTACTTCAAAATATCGATTCAATAAATATCTGAACTTTCTGTCATTTAATTCTGTGACTATCTTTATGATGCAAGGCCTCTATTTTGTTGCACACATTATCCCCCCCTCTATTCATGCAGTTTTTTTGGAGTACTTCTTCTGATACCATGCTGCCTCGCTGGAGAGTTACCAGAGCTTTATATTTTAACGTTGCAGAGACCACAAAAAAGTTCCATATGCAGAGGAGGTAAAGACAGATAATTATGGGGTAAATGTCACCCGTGGTTAACACCTCATGCCCACTGCCTGGGTGTTTCTGTTATGTAACTGCCAGGAAGAAATTTTCCTGGTCCAGAAACGATTATTTTTTAGGTTCAAAGCTGATAAAAGATGTTATGGCATGTAAAAAAAAAATAAAGAGGGGGGAAAAAGCTACAGGAAAGAAAGGAGGAAGGAAACAGGTAACTGTGTCTGTGTTAAGAATTCAGCCTCCTAAGAATGAAATCTCAAGGCAGGGAGGTCTGGAGTAAAGAAATAATGGGACAGCTCAGGTCTGTGCCTCCAATTCAACTCAAGAGCTGAACATTGGGCACTGGGCAATGGGAACCTGCAGCTTGTGCTGGATTCAGAGATCTGCTGAGCCCCCAGCACGCTGGGAAACCAGGCTGCACGGGGATTCATTTGTCTGAAAAATGTTTAAAATTCCTAGCATTTGATCCCTTTTGGAATTTCTCAGTGGGAATTAGACTTGCATTCCCATGAAAACCAAGCAGATCTTGTGAAGATAATGGGGGTTTCCCTTTGTGTTGGAAAAAGAATGTAAAAATATCTTTGTGCTTTAGAGGAATTCACTTGTTACAGAGTTCCTACGGCTGCACTGTGCTCACAGGGTACTCGATGAGTAAATCAAAAGCTTAAGGTACTCTGTTCTATAATTTTTGAAGTTAGAAAATCATACTTAATCCCTTTTCTGGTCACAGGCCAGTGCTCAGGATATAAAGAAGTGAAGCATGATACTAATTTGGTTTTTATTTCTTTGAAACGTTTTCTTTTTCAATTTTACTTTCAGCCAAGAAAACGGGAATTTATAAGATTGTAACAACTGTGTTGTGAACTGTTTTAAATATTAGACAGCTCAGGCTGCTTTTCTGTCTTTTGCAGATTCACAGCCCAGGATGGACCTCAGTAACCCTCAGGAACAGCCCGTAGCTGCAGGTACTGTGCTGTTCAGTTGTGTTCTTCCACCCTCTCTTGACAATTTTATATTTAAATGGAGAAAAATACATGAATTGCAGCTGCTTTAGGGTCCCAGGACACTGTATAACAGTCAAAAGTACAAAGAGGGGCATTAAAGACAAAAAAAAGTAAATTTTAGGGATGAAATAAAACCGTGGAAGTTCAATATAATACTGGAAAATTATAGTGAAGTGGGAAAAAAGGACTGTAGAGGAGGAAAGGAAATATTTTCAGGAGAAAGCTGGAAGTTTTGATTAGGGAAGCAAGAATAATACAATTCTCTTGCTTGACTGCATTTCTAAAAATATGAAAACAAACCTCCTGAGTGAGTTTGACAAGTGTTTCACTTTCTTGTTAATCAAAAAGTCGAGCCTCTTTTCAGCTCCAATGTAATATTTAGCTTGAGAAGGATCAGAGGTGTTACCATCCAGCTGTCAGTAGGTTAAAGAATTTACCAGCAATTTCACAGTGTTACTGTAAATTTTTAAAATTCCCATAATGTTTGAAAAATAATACTGTCTGTTTTTTAATGAAATATTGATTTGAAATTTACAGAAATACACATAACATGGAGCTAGTTTGCACTGTGAGGTTAATGAAAGAGGCTTTATTTGAAACACTTTACATGAATAAATTTCACTACAGTTAAAAATGTGTCTTTATTTCCAAGCAGAGAGGCTGGGATCTCTGGGATGCTGGTCTGCATGATAATGCTGATATTTAAAAATACACACGTGGAATAAGCAGAGAAGTGCAAGTGGGTTCAAAGAGGCCTTGATTACATCTGCTTGAGCAGTTTTCTGGCCTAAGGCCAGAATGATTAAAATTTTGCCCAAAAGAACTAAGTGGAGCTGTGATTCCTTTGCCTTGCTCCAAGGAGCTCCATCCCTGCTCACAGCACTTGTCCCAGCACCTATGATAGAGTTAGATATACTGGGTTTTATTCCTGCTGCCATTGAGAATAAGCTCCAGAATATTTGGATCTGAGCAAAAGCTGAGAATTTGTTTCTCATTTGTTTCTGAGGTGTGTGTGAGAGCTTTTGTAGGATTTTGGGAAGGGAAATCATTCCCCAAAGTGCAACCAGTGCAACTGTAGAAATAACATTGTGGGTAGTGTCAGCAGTGCTGGGAGTGTGCAGGTGCTTTCTTTGAGGGAATCACCTGGAAATATTCTTGGACAATAAATAGTTAATTTTTTTTGCTTTTTTTTTTTTTTTTTTTCCAGAGGAACAAGAGGATTTGACAGACTGTAATCTGAACAAATCCCAGGAAATGGAAAGCATGGATAATGTGGAAGATATGAAGGAACACAATCAGTCTAATGAAGAAGCAGGAGGTAAAGTAGAGTTGGAATTCTGAAAAATAATCATTGTATTTTGTCTTTTTATTCATTTGATTATGCTATGAGAGCATGCCTTTAAAAGGAATAGCAATACAATTCATTTGGAGCATTTCAACACATTCTAAAGAGGAGCAACACTTTTCCATCAGGGAACCTTACGTGCATTTTAGCAAGGTCAGTTTTACAGGATCTGTGAAATATGGATGGGAAGATAAAAGAGCAAGTGCATCTGGTGAGCCTCTAATGTGTGTGCTAACAAATTCCTAACAGCAGTTTGCATAGGCAAATCCTGTGTTAGGACTGCAATTTTTATTTATGCTAAGTACTTTCATACCTAAAAAATAACTTGATAATTTATTCCTTTTTTTTTTTGAAAGAAAGAACAAGTTATCTCAAATTCACAGGACCACTCAGACCTGTAAAATTTAAAACTGTAGCAGCAATGTTGTATTTTAAACTGGGGGTGAAAGGGAGGTTGGTCAGTTTTCCATGTTTATTGATGAAGAAAATACCCTTCCTACAGGCCTGAGAGAAAACATAGGGATTAATTAAAATAGTAAACTAATATGTACTGTCTATAAAAACCAGCAGGCCCTCTTCATTTATAGATAGAAGATAACAGCAGCATCTCCTGAAACTTGGCAATTGTACAGAGCTCAGGGTTTCCATGTGTCCATGACACATATGTTGAATTTCTTCTGTGCTGTAGAATCTCCTAAGCTGAAATCTCAGCATGAACAAACAGTTCCTGCCCATGATCTGAGAGTGCTCATCTGTGCCAGGGGCCTCAGCCACAAGCAGTGAGGAGTGTGCCTGGTGCAGGATGTGGGGCACGTGTCCTGGGCACAGCACACATGGTGTCACCGGTGTCACAGGGCCTTTCTGTGACACAAGTGCATGGCAGTGAAGCAGGACCAAGGGAAATTACGGCTGTGGCTTTGGGTAGGAGTTTGAGGTAGAGTTTGTATCACGTGAATCAAGTAAATCACTAAAGAATTGTGTGTTTTGGCTGTGTAAGTAGCTTTGGTTGTTCCCTCTAATGTGAATGTGATTATTTTGCAAAGGTTAGACTTTTGCATTATTAAAGACCAAATGTTTTTATTGGTTAACAAATTGCAAGCAAACATAAAACACTCAAGGGAGTGGTGAGAGGAATCTCACTCAAGGATCTACAGTGCCAGTATCTGGAACTGCTGGTGTCTGGCCTTTGTGGGCATTTTATGGACAGACATCACACAGGTTTTCTGACCAAATTTGGGGGTCTGGATTAGGATGAAAAGCCTCATGTCCCCAGAGCAGCTGCTGCTTAGCAGGACTCTACAGTTGAGATTAGCTCATTATATATATCTGCAATGTAGAGCCTGCCTTGGGCAGGTGAGTTCTGCTCTGCTTACCCTAAATGCAGAAGTTTAACAGAATAGACAGAATATGGAAGACTTGAGCATTTCCTACAACCAAGGCAGCTGATCTCTCAGATCCCACAGGACATAAAATATTCACAGCCATGCTCCAGCTGTTTGTCCAGTTTGTCCACCCCTTGCATGAATTCCACTCTCACTGGCTCACTTCTCCCTGTGCTTTCCCAGTGTCCCAGCCCTTCACTCCTCCTGCTCACTGAGCTGTGGGTGCAGGAAGCCAGGACGGGGTTTCTTTCTCAAATCCCCCAGTATTGACCACCTGAGAGGAGGTGCTGTAGCTTCTTCCCACCTTCCCTTTCCAGGAGCCATGTCCATACTATTCATATGCAGTATCCAGGCATGAATTTGGTTTTGTTGTCTTTTCCTGTTCTCTGGCTGCCCTGTGCCTGCAGTGCCATTTCTCACCCTCTTTTCCATACATTTGAGTCAGGAACAACTTGGACACGTGAGAGACTGCATCAGTACAGCTCTTACCATTCATTTTTTATATTGCTGCTGATCTCTTTAAGTCTCTTTGCCATTTGTTCTGGAATGCAAACACTGAAAATTTACATCTCAAAGACAATGCTATAAATATCAATAAAACATCATTTCCCTCCAGCAGGCTCCCTTACCATTAGAGCTCATTCATTATAAAGTGAGTATGAACCTTCACTGCCACAGTGCCCCATTGCTTGCTGCTCACTGTAGGAATAAATCCACGACTGCAAGGAGAAAGCTGCTTCAAATGCACAAAAAAGGCATCTCCAGCATCTCCATGTGAAATGGCACAAAATAAAATATACATAGTGTTTGCTTCAGTGCTTCACACACTGTTCTCTGCAGTCATTCTGATACCGGAAGCACAATAAATCTTAAATATTTAAGCATGCTGTGCTAGTACTCCAGGCCCTGCAACCATCAGTAGGTGCACTTAAATTTCCTCCCAACAACACCAGCTCAGTTGCTGTTGGAGACTGAAATTCACAAATAATCTCAGCTTTCATGTCATGCCCTCTATAAAATAGCAGCAGCTCTGTTAGTCCCTGTGCAGTCCTCGTGGGTCACTAACTACTGTCTGACTTCTATAAATGAAACCACATTTTGACAGTGCTGTCCTGGTGGGAGGATTATCTTTTGGGGATCACTAACCCTGGTAAAATGAATATATAATATACTCCAGGATCACAGAATAGAAATATCATCAGTATTGGTGATGGCTTTTGGGAAAAGGATTATGTCCTGCCTACACCTGAAAAACCTATTGGTTAACAAAAACCAAAAAGCTCCGTTTCTTTATTTGGCACATTGATACGATCACTAATCCCCTCATTTTATATCAAATTTCAACAGAAATAATGAAAAAATATTTATGTGGTTCTCATAAATGTTAATCATGTTTGTGAGTGAGCAATTCCACTCCAGCACCTTCCCAATTCATGGCTGATGACAGCCTGCAATAGAAACCTCTCCTTTTTCTCTCCTGAACCCCCACACGATCCGTGCCCCGGGGTTTGTTCCATCTGCTGAAGGCCATCATGGGAACACGAGGCCACTGACTCATGGAGAGAGATCAGGCCTTTGATAACCTGCTTTCCACTGCCTTAGTATGTCTGTAACATGTTTTTCTCCAGCACAATTATGGCTGGTTTTTCCATGTCTTGTCAGCCATCCATAGTGAGTAGGAATCTCCCAGTTTCTTGGACTGTGTTTTTTTGTGATTCTTGCATTATTCATGGGTGACACTGTGAGTGTGTTGTGGGGAATTATTCTGAGGCTTTGAGCAGAAGCAGGACCTGTTTAAGTCTAGATGTTGTCTGATTTTGTTTGGTGGAGCCTTTTATGCTAAAAGCGATGCTGGGATCCTTTTAAAATCTTAGGGACAGTTGATAAAAGCACTAAATTAATGTATAGGGCTGAAACACCATGGCTGGAGCTCATTTGGTATGAAAAAAATCCACTTTTCCAGCAAACAGTTTTGTATTTGTACTTCTCTGAGCCTGTGCAAACACAGCTTCTGGTGTTTTTAATGTGTGTCCTGACACAGGTGAGATGCCATTCCATGGAAACAACTCAACTTGTCCTACTCCACCCCCCTGTTAAACAGGCTTCCATGATGATCACTGCTAACTATCGGGCAAACAATTAGGCAGCAGGCTATAGTAAAATGGTAATTAAAAGCTTGATGGGGAAGAAGGAAAAAAAAAGAAACAAAACCCCCTTTTCTTGCCTCAAGGGACTGGAAGCTGCACGCTGTGGTGCACATGGTGTATGCTTGCCTGCAACCATAAAAATACACCGTTCCCATGGTGCTTCCTGTGTCTAGTCTGAAAAGAGACAAGCAATGAGGGGGGGGGGGAAAGCTCTTGATTTCCCCTGTTTCTTTATGTGCCCCCAACAGCGTTACCTTCGGTGGCCAAAGTTGACACATCTTTAATTTAAAAATTAAATTAAAAAAAGCCCCGTTCCTTCCTCTGGGAGTCGCAGTCAAGCACGAATGTTTAATTATGTCTTAATTCTCTCAGCTGTTGAGGCAGACAACTTTTGGGGTGTTATGAATGTCAGCGAGCTTTCATGGTTGTGAGCTAAAAAGAGATAAAAGCCACATTTGTGGTTTATGGATGTTAATTGCTGCTGCACTGAGGTGTGTGAGGGGGGCGGTTGAAAGGCTGGAGGGAGGCAGGAGAGGTGACAGAGCCTCACTGGGGCGCTCAGCGAGGTTCCAGCGGTGCTGCAAGAACATGCACTTATCTGCCTGGAAAGGAAGTGCCGTTTTTTATCAGAATATTTCATCTCCCAAGCCCAGCTCGAGCCCCGGCGCTCATGGGACTTGGGGTTATCTCACAACATCAGCAGAAGTTCACTGCAAGGGGATTTCTGTAGTGTTAAACCCAACAAGGAGCCTGTGCTGAACGGGTCAGGCTTCTCTGGGGGCTCTACTGGGACTGAAAGCCGCGTTTTCCTTATCAACAAACGATCCTCTTGACTTTGTTTGAACTCTTCAGACTGTGCCGTCAGCAGCAGGAATGCTGCCAGGCACGCTCGGTGACATCAACGGGGAGGTGGTGTCACCCAGCCTGTAAATGATTGACATCAGCTGGACTATCCTGAGCACTCAGCACTGACACACACACTCGGATACTCTGATTGCTTGCAGATAATCAGAAAGTGCAGCTATTTCTCATTCTAATTAACCCATTATAGTGATTAGAAAATAGAATTTACTTTTGAGATATCCTGACTCCCAGTGGAAGCTTTGAGACAGAACAAGGGCTGGAAAGAGAATGGAGGCACAATTATTCAATAGATGATGGGTTTCATTCCATAACTTTTTAAACTCCATTTTGTTTTTCACTTGTTCTACAATGTGTAATTTGGATCCATACAAAATAATTCCCTGAAATTACAGGTGAGAGAAATATTTATTCCTTTGGCATCGAAATAAAATCTAGTCCAAGACTGATGAGTTGTGATCCCTCCCCACTGCACCCAGGAGAAAAAAAAGTGAAGATGCAGAAAATGACTCTTGGAACTCAAATCACATGTTATTGTAGGAAATAACCTATTTTTGGAAATACAGATTAGTGAAAAGGAAATCAGTTAATGGGGATGAGTCACATTTTGCCCCCAAACCAGGCTGTTCATTTGGCACAAAGTGGGAGTTGAAGAGACAGGTTCACTGTTTGTGCTACTGGAAAAGTTTCGAGAAAGGGAAACAGATCCACAAGAGTCAAAACTTTGCTAAAATACACAGATAGTTCCCTGAGCATTGGAATTGGTGATTCTTTTAACTGAACTGTGCAGAGTTTGCAGCGGGTGCTCGGTGCCTCTTTCACCTGGGGATTTGCCGTGTCCTCAGCGCCGTCTCCTACCACGCTGCATTCTCTCAACTTCTTGTTCCGGCTTTGCTTCCTTCTGCTCTGCAGGAGTTTTGGGGATTCATCAATTCGGAGCTCGGCTGGTTGTACTCCCGAGGAGCAGCGTGTGGCTGCGCTCACCTGCCGTGCGTGCAGCCGCGCTCCTCTCCTGCTCTCCTGGTGCAGGAGCTCCACCTCCAGGAGCGCCTCCGGGAGCTGCAGGTGCTCCCGACTCTCGGGGTCTCTGCTGCTCCCAGTGACCCCGAGAAACTTAAAAAGTCTCTTTTCCCAGCCCAGCGCTCAAAGAAGGAGTGAGAGCTCTTCATTTCTCTGTCTCAAGGTTGTTTATTGTATCTTATCTATAAAATTCTTTCTCCTGTCCAGCTGAGGTCCACTCAGGAAGTCAGTCAGAGGCACTCTGCCTACCCCGGGGCAGTGTTATCTTTTTATACTAAAAACTACGTGTGCAATATTTACAATTACTTCCCAATACCTTTCACCTATGTTAGTCAGTGAGCTTCTACTCTAAACCAATCCAAAAGTGCCACCATCACAGCAGAAGATGGAGGCCAAGAAGAAGAAAGAGAAAGGCTGGACATGCCCAGATTCCTCCATCTTGCTCCCTGAACCCCCATTCTAAAAACCCCCAAAATCTATTTTTCACCCTGTGATAAATTCACTATCATTCTACTTAAACTGTCATGGCTTGCAGATCTTCATATAAGGTTGGTCATTTGCTCCATGGGTCATAATCAAACCCCAGGGCTCTGTGCCAGGGTCTCTGAACCCCCTGGCAGGGAGGGCTCTTGGCTGTCCAGCACAGCCAGAGGGATGTCCTGAGTTCCAACACCCAACGGGTGCTTTGAGCAATCCTGCTCATCCAGGGAGGGCTGGATTTGTTGTGCAGACTCCCAGGAATGTTTAGGATGGGAAAGAGCTGTAAGATCTCATAGCTGTAAGAACTGTAAGATCAGTGTTAGTAAGGGAGCACAAAGCAGATGCACTCGTTTCTCTATAAGGCTGTGCTAAAAGTAAACTAAAATATTTGATTCAAGAACCTCAAATAGAACACAACACAGGTGTAATCTAAAATTCAAGTCAAGATTATTTGATACTGGAATATTTTATAGTTCAATCAAATCAGTTCAAGGTGTTCAAGACCATCTGAACCAAGCTCCTGCCTTCAGCCTATATGTGTTAAAATTCCTCAGGTATTTATCACAGATTTCCCTGTTCTTCACATTATTTTATCTTATTTTCTCTCTGTATTTAATTTTTCTTACAAGAATATATTGCATTGTCAGGAAGGCTCCTGGGAGATGAATTTACAAAGATTAAATGAAATGATACACTGAATTTCTCAGGTTTGAAGTTCATTTGAAGCACAGTTGACCAGAGCCGACCGTGCCTGAGTGGTCACATTAGTGATTGGTCCCTTGATATAGGTAATGCCAGTGATTATCTGAATTTAACATGTGGCCTTTCTCAGTCTGACTGTTGGGTCCAGATGTTCTCTGATTAACTGTCTCATTGAAGTCTGATTTAACGGTTGTGATTGTATCTGCCTTGCTGGACTTCAGGAATTGTCATTTTAGAAATGTTTTCTCTGGGTGATGGTATCTTAACGGCAAAGGAAAGGAAGAGCTTGTGCAGTTTCATCTTTTTCTGTGTTTTTTGGTTTTTTTTGTAAGAGGGAGACTTTAAAGATATTCAAATCTGAAAGGATAACGTTAACAGGTGTCAAAATTAAAATAAATTTCGTCTGGGACTGGTGTTGGGAAACCTGGGCCTTGCAGGCCTGAGGGTGTGGGATGGCATTCCCTCTGTGCTCCCCTCCAGCACTGGGGGTGTAGAAAGTTGAGTAAAAATGACAAATTATTGCCACTTTTAAAAATCAAACAACCAAAATAAAATCCCATGGTAGTTTCAGCACACACTAGCTATAATTTTCCAGCCCCTAGTCCAATTTGTCCCAGGGAAGGTCATTCTGCTTCCCAAATTCTGTTTGTAGTTTCAGTTAAGAGCATTTAAATGCAGTTAAATGAAGTTAAATTCCATTTCCTTCTCTAAACTCAGCACTGCACAGTGTTGCTGTGCAGTTTGTCCTGTTTTACTCCAGCTCTGGGAACACTCAATTTTGAGGAACATTTCTCCTTTACCCCTATTTCTGTTAGTATAACTTCAACATAATTTGGCAACCTTTTGAATGAAAATCCTAGAAAAACGCTAGAGTATGATTAGACAGAAAATGATAATTGAGGGGAAATACTGGGTGTGAAATCATGGATTTCCACAGGAATATTAATCTTTATAAGAAAAATCATCGTTTTAAGTAAGATGCTTGAAGAATCAGTTACATAATTCAAGTTTCCTGACTTACATGAGCTTGGAAACGACGTGTGTTGTTTGGTGGCTGTTATTTTGCAATTAATTGTACAACTAGATAAATTACACTATGCTTTAATGATAGAGAGGCACTGGTATTAATGAAGTAGAAAATACACATCTGAGCACTTGGAAAATGATGCCTGGCTGATTTTTTTTATTTTCTTTCCAATTCTCAGTGCTGCATTTCAATTTGATTTGTTTCTATTTTTGTTTCAAGTCACAATAAAACCAAGGAGACTCATTACCATTGAGCCTGCACTCCACAAAGGGGAATGATGAAAGTTTCTCTCCTATATTTAGAAGTGAAATTTCCACCAGGTGCATTCTTCACTGGCTCATTTAGGAATTACCCCTCACGTCTGCCTTATAAAGCATCTAAACAAATTAGTACAGGGTTTTTTGTATTGAAGTGACTATTGAACAACAGTACTAAGAAAATACTAAAAGGCACAAAGATAAAATAAACCCAAAGCCAATAATAAATGCAATATTTGGGATTTTTAGTGCAGAAGTCTCTGCTATGGCCTGTGGTGACACAAAAAAGGACCTGAGGGATGGGACAGGCCCAATGTCTGCACCCTGCAAGGGCATTTCTTGTCACCATGTCCTGGTTGGGGTGGTTGTCTCTGCTGTCTGGCTGCAAGTTAATTCTGCTCTGAGGTGATTGCTCTTTCTTTGTTGGCAAACAATGATCTCATAACAGCTGTTGGGAAAAAGGGAGCCCAGACTGGAGTCAGAGGGAAAACAAACCGGGGTGGGCCAAAAAGGCTTGAAATCCTTTCCCTTCCCTCAATGGATGTCTGCAATGGGGTAGAAGAAAAACATGGAGAAAAATTGTCTTAACTCTGATAGTGTTGCCTCATTAAAAAAAACCAAACTCATGTTGCTATTGTGTCATTTCACATTTTATAATTTCCCATTAGTTACAATCTCCAAATTCTCAATATATACTACATGTAATTGTTTTCTTCTTGTTTGAGGAAAAAAACTTAGGCATAGCATTGTTTATTTTAATTATTTCCCCCTGGTTTATAATTTTTATGGGATGCACTACTTTCTTTATTCAACAAGGATAATGGAATTTTTTTTTTTTTCATGACTTATCTTTGCCCCCAGTGTGTTGATTCCATTGCTGAGGTGTTTCTCACAAACACGCAGGATTCTGCCTTGAATCTGGAAACTCCACTGACTTTTTCAGCTTCACCACTCTGTGCCTCAGGCTGGGTTAGATACAGGAATCTCTCATTCTGGGAGGGGAGCAGCTCTGGCATGTGTCTGTAGGGTTTTTTGGGGATAACAGTGATGAATCATCAGTTAATACCTGTCAAACCCAGGTAGTCACAAGAATCCTCCAATATCGACTCCCTTCTTGTTCCTCAGCATCTGAATCCCATTAACAGCTGTCAAAACCTGGTAAACTATTTATATGCTTTCACAATTTGTTTAATTGGATAGTTAGGAAATGGCATACAAGAAAAGCTTTCCTTTTTCCTTTTTTTTTTTTTTCCTTTAGTCTGGCTGAACATCTGTAGCATTAGGGGCTCATTATCTCTGAATTGGCACAGCAAATCAGCAGCATCATTAAAATGCCACATTAAGATGATTAAGTTTCTTTGTTACCCAGTTGACTTTTTGCATGTGCTGAGGATTTCACGATTATGACCCCACTCCTTGTAAAACACTTGAGCTACATCACCCTTCCCTGCCGTTGTCTTTAATGGCTTCTGGGTTTTATTCCTTGTGCTTTTCCCATCGCTCCTGGTAAACTTTGCTTAACAACAGGACAAAACTTCGGTTTTCTCCTCTGTATTTGATGCCAGAGTCTCAGATTAAATGGAGAATTTGGGGGCTTTTCCTTCTGAAACTTCCTCCTAGAGAAAAAAAAAGCTAAGATTCAGAAACCCTCCAACTTGCCCTAATTATTTGGCTCTCTTGACTTTTTTATTTCTGCATTTTCAGCCTGGAGAAGAAGGATTGTATGGAGATGTCAGAGCAGCCATCCATTATCTGAAGGGACTTAAAAGAAAGCAGAGAGGGGCTCTGCTTCAGGAACAGGAGTGACAGGACAGGAGGGAATGGCTTTAAGCTGAAAAAGGGAAAATTTGTGTTGGATATATGGGAGAAATGCCTCCCTGTAAGGGTGGGGAGGCCCTGGCACAGAGAAGCTGTGGCTGCCCCATCCCTGGGAGTGTCCAAGGCAGGCTGGATGGGGCTTGGACCAGCCTGGGAGAGGGGAAGGTGTCCCTGCCCAGGGCAGGGGGTGGGACTGGATGAGCTTTAATGTCCTTCCAACACAAACCCTTTGTGATTCTATCATTTTATAGAGCACACACAAGCACTGTTTGGGTGGTGACTCAGTCTGAAGTTGCCACCGCAGCTTTATTTTGGATTTTTTCCAGAACCCATTGTTTTTACAATGTTTCAGGTGAAACAAAAATATTACTCTGGAGTATGTCTTTCATCTTGTAATCATCTCCCCAGGAAATGAAACCATGTGCATCAGCCTTAACGCATCACACCAGCACTTTGTTCTGTAAAAGCTGCAGCTTTTTTTTTTCCTCAGTGTATATTAACTCCATGAACCGCCTCGAGAAAAATAGTTCCCTGGCTTGGACTCTATGAATGCTTTTTTTTTCTCTTACAACCTCTTTACTTGCCTAATAGAAGAGATGATGACACTTATTTTTTCCACTGTGGGAGCTTTGTTAGTGTTTTTAGGGATAATTGTGTTTTTCCTCAGTTAAATTTCCCTATTCTACATGAAGTCACAGCTTCCTTCCTCTTGATTAAGGCAGACCAGTCTGGAAACTCCCTGATCTAATAAAATATGTTGATATGATTTTTAAGTGACAGATACAAACCTTCCACACATCTGCCAATCTCCTGATCACATGGCATTCCCTGTGCATGCCAGTACAGAGAAAAGTCTGGGCTGAAAAAGTAATCTGGTGGCTCCAGACTCTGCAATCACTTGGTTAATTTTAGTACAGCCTATACCAAGCCATCTTTTCCTCAGACTGCTTTGCACTTAAGCTTCTCCTGTCTGGCTGTCAGGAGCTGAAGCAGCTTCTAAACCATCACAGGTGAAAAAATCCCAACCCTTCTAATTTATATTTGGGTTAAAAAATTCTCTTCCCTTGTGTCTTCTCTTGGTGCCAATCATCAGAAAGTGAATTTTCCCGTGGAAATCCTTCAAATATCTACAGGAAAACACTTGAACTTTGGATGCCATGGACAGCTGAAACAGCCCCTGTTTTTTGCAGAGGCAGTGATGGAAAAGCCTTGATCAAAACTCAGGTACATCCTCCTCTGTTACTACAAGGAAACACAAGCCTTCTGTGCGGTGTGGAAACTGCAGGGGTGATTATTTTCCACGGTGGAATCATAAGATGATTTGGCCAGTTTGCAGCAGTGCCCAAGGATGTGCCATGGGGGGCTCAAACCAGTGCCCACACTGTGCCACACAGACCCTGGCACAGCCCTGGAGCTGTGAGCCAAGCACTGTGGTGAGAAAGTGAAGCAAACAGCACAGAGGCCTCTGCTGGAGGTCACAGCTTGGCCTCCACTGCTGAAAACTGCATGAGATGCAGACGAAAGGTGAGACGTTGAGTAGAAAGTGGGAATTGAAATTGTTTCTGAAAGCACCAACAAGGTGCAGCTGCACTGGGTACTTCCTTTTACCATGCTGGGCAGGATGTAGCAAATTATTTTGGAACAGCCTCCTTCTGAGAGGGAAAAAAACAACCAAAAAATCTTTTTTTTTTTTTTTTTGCTTCCTGGGAAAGGGATGGGTGTTGAAATCTCCTTTCAACAACTGGCAATCATTTTTCCTTGGAAAATGAAAATGGTTGTATAAACTAATTTTGAAAGAATCTTGATAACAAGATCACCCTCACACCGTTGGACATGGAGTTGGCAGCAGAAGGCACCTGCAGAGGAAGCCCTGTTCCTGTGGAAGCAGGAATCTGTGGGATGTGAAGCAGAGCTGCTACTGAAGGATTGAAGGATCCACAAAGAAAAACAGCCCATTTTTGGGTGAATCTGGAGCTCCCTGTGATCCACTGGGAAAACACCTGAACCCACCTGAGCTCATCCAGGACTGGGGCAGCAAGTCCCAGCAGCAAAATCCAAATATTTTCCATGATAGGGGATAAAAACACACAGTATGGGAGAAAACCCCTTTCTTCCATCAATATCCCCATCCAAGGAGAGCACGAGAGGGATCTCAGAGTTTTCCACACTATGGGAGGTCTTGTTTAGGAGAAAGAAACCATCACCCACCTATTTCCCCCAGCTCAGCCCAAAGTCAGACAGACTGGCAGGGCTTAATACAATCAATTAGGACAGAGGAGTGATTTTCTCCCTAAAATGTAGCTGAAAATGTTGATTTTATCAAATTCTAGGTTGCCAGATCTTTGTTTTTCAACGTTGCTTTTATGTCGCCACCTCATTTTCACTGCCACCCATTGTTTGTTCTCGGCATTTGATGTGGTTTATTACTCAGAACCAGAGCTAATACATATTCAGCAGTTCATGTTCTGTACTTTGGAGAAGGGACAAGTGATTCAGTGCCAGATTGAACTGTCTGATCCTGGGCTGGAGGGAGGAGCAGGTGGCCAGAGAACCAGGCTCAAACAGGAAGCCATGTGCTTCATCCTGTGCTGCTCCTCTTCACTCGGTAGCTTGAGGCACAACTTGAGTTTCGACCTTAGGTCTGTCTCTTGTCAGAAAACCATTAAAACTTATCCAGTCCCACCCCCTGCCCTGGGCAGGGACACCTTCCCCTCTCCCAGGCTGGTCCAAGCCCCATCCAGCCTGGTTTGGACACTCCCAGGGATGGGGCAGCCACAGCTTCTCTGTGCCAGGGCCTCCCCACCTTCACAGGGAGGGGTTTCTCCCATATATCCAACACAAATTTTCCCTTTTTCAGCTTAAAGCCACTCCCTCCCATCCTGTCACTCCAGCTGATGATGAATTGTCCCTCTTTGTCTCTCTTGTGACCCCTTCAGACACTGGAAGGTGCTGTGAGGTCTCCACACAACCTTCTCTTCTCCAGGCTGCCCCAGCTTTCTCAGCCAGCTTTAAGCAGAAAAAAGCTGTCCTGGCAGTTATCAATGATTTAAATGGAAGTGCTGGTAGTGTTGGAGTTAATTGTTGAATGGAAATTCAGCACCCTAAGCTGGGAATCATCAGTTGTTTATACAGTGTGACCAATTTGCTTGCATTTTCACTCTTTAGTAAATCATTAGCTGCCTGTTTCATCCACCTTTGTCATGGAGCTGCATTCATTTAGGCCATGCCTTTGGATTCCTCTGGACTGGCTACAGGTCCAGGAAGGAACCTGTTTGAAAGCCATGGATGCTGATCTTCAGGAGGTGTCAGGTTCTTTGCCACATCCTCACAAAATCAGGAAAATCTTTTGGCATTTCTGGGATACATTTATTTCTCAGGAAACCCTTACCCTGTCTCTGCTAGTTTTACTCACATAGTAAATCAAGATTATTGACTGCTCCTCACACGTCTGAGAGCTATGGATAAAAACTGTGATTTACAAGTGAAAATTGGGATTATTGGTGAGGCTTAACTAGTGAGAATCTATCCCATGGGAGAGCTGGGAGTCCTGCACTAATCAGACATATTTCCTAGGCTAGTTCTAAGCACCAGAGGTTCTACAAGAAGCTATAAGTTATGAAATAAAATGACTTATTTAATTTATGTCTTTCTGTATTTCCAATTCACAGAAGCAACCTGAAATGCTGATTTCTATAAAAATAATACTTGTGAGTGGTGTGAAAAAGTGTTTTCTTTTGAATCCTGGCTAGTAATTTCAGGATATATTTGTACTGTATTATACATTCATAATCTGTAGAAGGAAGTTCTCCATCAAAAATAATTACCAGGCAGGTTAATTACTTTCAAGGGTTACCTCACTGTGAGTATCACTAAGTGTCCATGACCTGTGAAGTTCCATATCTTAACTTCATTTCTTCATCTGCATAGCTCAATAAAACTTTTAGGAAGATTGATACTGTTGTTTTATATAATCTTTAGTGCATTTTTTTCCTAAAGGTGGATAAGATCAGCCTTTTTTCACTCCTGTGCTTTGTTTTACCTGCAGATGATGTGATTAAAGTGAAAGGTGAATACAGTGAAAGAGAGGAGAGTGCTTTAAATTCCGAGCCAATGGAAAACCTGGAAGAATCTGAACTGCCTTACACATATCCCAGAGAATATAACGAATATGAGAGCATTAAACTGGAAAGACACTCGGGTTCATATGACAACGTCAGGCCAGCTAGTGGAAAGATGAATTGTGATATCTGTGGATTAGCCTGCATTAGCCTCAATGTCTTGATGGTTCATAAGCGTAGCCACACTGGTAAATATCCCTCTGTTGTTCTTGTAAGAGCTGGAGTACTGAAAATAAGATAATTTTTAATCTAGACTAGTTCTTTTTAAAAAGGATACCAAAATCAGGGTTTCCTTGTTCCGTCCTTGACGCCACGTGTGATCTTTATCAAGTTACTCGATGTTCTGTGCCTCACTTTACCCACCTTTCTGCTTATCAGGATTGAATAGTATTAAAAGCAAGTTGGTGAGGCATTTTAAGAATTTTGGATGAAAGGCACTATGTAATGCAGTATTTCTGGCACAAAGCAAAAGTTAATTCGGTTTTGTGCTGCCATTTTCAGTCTGTATATAAATTTCTCTCTGTGCCATACTTTGGCAACAAACCAATGAGCATCTTAAGTTTCAGCCTGCAGTAAGATAAGACTTTTTTTCCTTCTAAAAATTGCTGGCTTGTTGGAATCAGCCTCCTCCAGAGCGCTTCTTTCCATGGAAGAACTGTGCAGTGCTTTCCATAGTCCTACATATGCTACGAGCAGCTCTGACACCAGACCTGCACCTCCCTCCCACTGAAGCCACACTCTGTGTGTTTCTATAGAAAGAAATCAATCCAATATCTCATTCTTTCCTCTTCCAAAAAGGCAGAGGACAGCATGATACCCACGTAACCATTAAATGTCCTTTTCTGTATGTCATTTTAAGGTGAACGGCCATTCCAGTGTAATCAGTGCGGAGCTTCCTTTACTCAGAAGGGAAACCTCCTCCGCCACATTAAACTACACACAGGGGAAAAACCTTTTAAGTGTCACCTGTGCAGTTATGCCTGCCAGAGGAGGGATGCGCTTACGGGTCACTTAAGGACACATTCTGGTAAGTGACTTCACAGGCACTCCATGTGGTTTGGATGTGTGTCACTGGGACACTCGGTGTGGAAAAGACAGACAGCAAGGTTTGCTCAGCCTGTGAAAGGCTCAACACAGAGCAGTGACCACTCACTGGTGCTTCTGGAACTGGCTCTGCTCTTGGTGCAGAGAGAAGGGCCATGGGAACCATGTCACAGCCCACAAACCTGCTTGCACAAATAACTCCATGGTGTTTTCACAGAATTGTTTTGGTTGGAAAAGACCTCCAAGATCATCAAGTCCAACCTTTAACCCATCACCACCTTGTCAGCTCATTTTCATACTAGTGCAGCTGGCCGTGCCAGCAAGCTCTGAACTTGAGGAGAGTGTGAGATGTGCTTTGCTGGGATTTCCTCCCATCCCATTCTGAGCTGTGAGGAAAATCCCAGGAGCATAATTGCAGGCAGATGACTATTGCCACCTCACTGTGGTGTAGTGCCTTTCATCTGAATCTCTTAAAATGCTCAACAGATGTTTATTCTTAAGCCTGGTAGGGTGTTCTGTCCATGTTACAGATGGGGAAATGGAGGCACAGAGCTGAGGTGACTTGGATTTCAAGTCAGGTATAACTCAATCTTAGCTACCCCAGTTCTGCAGGAGCCAGGCTGTGCTTGCCCTTGAATTTGTCTTTATCCTGTGTTCTACATGGGCTCAGAAAGAAAACATTGATTCTAAATTATAGGTGTTATCTCTGCACTGCACTGCACAGAAAAAAGTTCAACCTCACAAAGAATCAAAGTTTAAATTTATCTTATCTACCAAGGATAAATGAGATTCTGATTTAATCAAGACCAGCAGCGTAGTGCTGTCCTCCATCAGCACCATGCTTCAAGCAAGACAGTGTTTTAGTGGTCTCTTGTGGTTATTTTAATTCTTTTATTGTTTCTTTTTCTAGTGGAGAAGCCATATAAATGTGAGTTTTGTGGAAGGAGCTACAAGCAGAGGAGCTCGTTAGAGGAGCACAAGGAGCGGTGCCGGACTTACCTGCAGAACGCTGGCATGTGTGAGGCTGGTGAGTTTATCACATTGCAGTGGTTTTGGGGTTTCAGTACATTACAGGGCTTATAAAAGATCATCTGGTGAGCTGTTAACCCACAGCCTGAGAACAGCTTTTCCTACACTCCTTTTCAGTAACCTGAGGGGCTGTAATGTTCTAAACGGGCTGGTTCATCGTAGCCCTCAGGCGCTTTTACTTTAATCACTTTTTTCTTTAAGTGTTACTTTGTGTAAAACATCTAAAATACTTTGTACCCAGCATTTCTGGAGGTGATGCTTAGTGAGTTAAATTATTCCTACATTAATGCTGTTATGTGGCTCATTTTACAGGATGAGTTGTTGACAACCATGTGTTTGATGGTTCCTTTTCTGTTAGAATTTGCACCACTTTTAGTGACTTGGATCCAGGGCATACAAAGGGAGTGGTACCCCAAAAATTACTAACAGATCAGCTTAGGAGAGAGTGAGAGGCTGCTTTGAATATAGAGCTGCCTTTGGAAAAGATGAAATGTATCAAAACTTTTTTTTTCTTATTTTCCATTTTGCAGTCTCAGTGCTGCAGTTCCAAAATACTTTAGTGAAAACTAATCACCATAATCTTTGTCCCTGCTTCACCTGAACTGCTCAAATCCTAAAATGAACTGTGTGATTTGGATCTCACAACACACCAGTAAGTCAGGAAAAAATTGCTCTTCCCATTCAGAGCCAAGGAGTGGCTGTGACCTCCCAAAGAACTTCATGACTGATCTAAGAAGAGCTGAGGCCACAGTTTCACAATTCAGGCTCCCATCTTTTGCTATACAGCCTTGAGAAAACACCAAATAATGGAAACATGGAATCACAGAGGGTTTGGGTTGGAAAGGACCTTGAAGATCATCCAGTGCCATAGGCAGAGACACCATCCACTAACCCAGGCTGCTCCAAGCCTTGTCCAACCTGGCCTTGGACACTTCCTGGGCAGCCACAGCTTCTCTGGGCAACCTGTGCCAGGGCCTCAACACCCTCACAGGGAGGAATTTCCTCCTAATAACTCTATCCACAACAGTAAGGACAAGATTTTGCAAGAGTCATCACAAGCCAGGCCTAAAAATCAGTGTGAAGAGCCACTGATATGTGATAAAAATCTTGGGTACAGGAATCCCTGCACTGTGCAGAGAGTGTAGGTTGGTGTTTCAGGCTTTGTGACACATGCAGGAAACCTCCCAGAGAACCATAACTTACCAAAGTGTTTCATAGAGATTTTTAAGAGTTTTATAGTTTTGAGGGGGCTCTCTTCTTGTCATAGTGACATATTTCTTACAGTATTTGTAAAAGTTACTGGTAATCACCTCATCACCAAGTTTTGGTTTTGGTGAGAACCTTTACACGTTGTAACGTGGTTTGTGTTACAGTACAACACCATGGCCATCACCCAAAGTGTCCAGCTGTGAAAAAGGAAAACATGAGACCTGTTGCAGGTTTCTGCTTTGAAGTTATTCTCATGGTTTAGATGCATTTCAGAACAGCAACATTCCCCCCTTACCCCAAGCCTGTGGTGCAGTTCTTGCTGCAGCACTGCAGGGAGCCTGAACTGGTCACAGGGAATGGAAATTCTAAGAGGTGGCTGCTGCCCTGCCTTGGAGACCTTCACACCTTTACTGCAGAGTTCTTAGGAAATTTTATGAAAAATGAGAACTCCATCTAATTCCCTGGTATTGACAGGATGCTGGGTGGCAGAACCAGGGAGAGGGAAAGCTGGAAAGACTCTCAGGCAGTCATTTGCTATGTTTCTTCCCCCCCCCCTCCCCAAGTTTAGCACTTTACATTTGTGTTTAGTAAACATCCTCTTTCCATTACTGATCCTTTCCCTACTTCTCTGCATCACTTTGAATTTTGGTGTTTTTCTGAGTTCCCCTCAAGCTTCTCAACCAGGTCTGCTGGAAGGTGTCCCTGTCCATGGCAGGAGGGTGGAAAGGGACCTTTAAGGTCCCTTTCAACTCAAACCATTCCATAATTCTATAATTCTCACATGGAGCCATCTTTAGACCCAAAAGTGCTCTACATGCCATCATTCCTAACTGATTAAAATATTTAAAAGCATCAGGACAGTAATAACCATTCTATTTGCTTTTCAGTGCCATGCTTGCATGCTCTAAATGTGGAAATATTTCTAAAAGAGAAGTTTCATGTAATATAGTTGGAGCATTGTCCCTGATAACCATCTCTCTCACGTTTTTCTCATTGCACAATCACCAAACTCCGTTCCACTCTCCCTTCTTGAGTGACCACACAGAGATGCTACAGGAAACAATGCCTCTAATTTCAGCTTTGTACTTGAGGGCTTTGCTAACATTATCTGCACATTCTAAAAATTCTGCTCACATTGGTTGGTGTGGCAGAAACCACACTATGGAAACAGCTCAGTGCAGAGTGAGTGCTGGTGTGAGCTTGGGGCTGGGACAGCAGCAGGTCTCTCTCCAGCTGCAGGGTGACATGGTGGCCCAGAGATGGATGTCCCATCTCTGGAAGTGTTCAAAGCCAGGTTGGACAAGGCTTGGAGCAACCTGGGCTAGAGGAAAGTGTTCCTGTCCATGGCAGGGGGTGATACAAGGTGATCCTGAAGGTTCCTCCCAACCCAAACCACTCAGTGAACCCAGGATGGCCAGGGGACAGCACCTTTGGAGAGGTGGCTCCTCAGCCAGCACTCACAGGCCAGCCTGAAGAGTCTTTTCTAATGGATAACTCACAGTGGCAGGAAAATGGTCCTCTGGAAGTGCTTTATCCAGGCAGGATTACACCTGAAATGTACTCTGAGGTGTACATCAGGGGGCTCAGGGAAGCTCATCCTCAGCCCTGGTGCTGGCTGAGCAGGAGAGGGGCTCCCAGCTGTCAAAGTGGTGAGATCAACCCCATCTTACACCAGAGAAAATTCCATGCTTAGGAGCTCAACTTGCCATGTAATTCCAGAGCCACTGATCAGATCTGACTGAGAAAGGGATTTATTTGAGCGCAGAATTTCTTTCAGCATCCTCAGAGACTTTTTTTTTTCTTTTTTTTGCTTTCTGGCTTTGCAGTTGAGCTAACAGAGCCCTGATCTTGCAGGATAACCCAAGATTCCAGGCTGCTGTGCAGTGCTTTGCAAGTCTGGATTTTCTGTATTTGTTTTTTTCTCAGTGTGATTTTGAGCAAAGCACTTGACCATTTCTGTTAGTCCAGTCTGAATTTTATTTTTAGATCCATGTTACAGTGAGATAATTACTTATTTAAATCACCATGTGCAGTGGAATCATCCAGAGGAGGAGAATTGAAGAGGGGCACAGGGTGTGATTACTTCTCTATATTTGAGAAGTCTTTAGAGAATTTGGAGTGATCAAAAAACTTTTTCCTAAATGCTAAATATTATTCTTGAATTGTTTAAGATGTGATCCAGAGGAAGAAGTTGGATGAGATAATTTTCAGTTCGTTTCTGGGTAGAGAGAGCAGTGTTGTGGATGAGAACCTGTATAACCACCCTCATCTCACTGGGAGCAGACATTGCTTCCCTAAGGCCAGCTTGTGGAAATGTCATCAAAGACCTTATGTGGCCCATAAATAGAGATTATTTTTTCTTTAGGAAAAAATAGCCAGTAGCAAGGAGTCAAAAATATTAATGAGAAGGCAAAGACCCTCAGCATTAAAATTAAAGAGCAGAGAACCATGAACCTGCAAGATTGATCCTACAGAAGTCCCAGAGCATGTTATGTAGGTCAATAGTTACTGTCTCTGCAGATCTCCTCTGAGGAAAGGCTCTGTTATTCCTGCAGGAAGCCCTCATCTGCCCTCCTGACATTAATTTAACAATTAAAGTTCCCTTGGTGGCACATAAATAACGTTGACAAGTCACCCCTGATGTGCTACGTGCAGCTTCCAGTGTGCTCCTGGGGCTGGGAGGGCTGAGAGCAGCTCTGAGCTGGGTCCTGCCAGCATAAGGAAAACCAACCTGAAAATGTGGAATTAAAGCTTTACTAGAGCAGCACATGGCTCCTCAGAGTGCAGCTCCTGGAGGTAAAGACTGAGGAAAGGAGGAGCTAGAACAACAAAATCATAAAACTAAAGAAGGGATCAGGGAGATGTTTTTATGATATGGGTGAATCATGTTTTCTTTATTTTTTCTTTGCAAAGAAAAAAGTACATTTTTGAGTACACCATTTGTTGGGTTTTTTTAAAATTTAGATTACTGCTGTTATGACTTGTGCAATGATCCAGCCAAGATGATGAGGCTTTGGGTTTGGGGCTGGTTCAAACCTTGGACTACAGTCATCTAAAGTTAATATAAAGCTGCATATTCCAGGCTTTGGAGCATGAGAATTAAACTGAAGTCCTGACATTAAAAACCCTATAATTTTCAAGACCAAACTAGAGCTTTTGGCCCAAACCCAAGCAGGTGATTACACTTTACCTCCCTCCCTTCCCCTCAGAGTGTCACCTTAACCTGGTGTTTTGTCTCACTTTGTGCATTTGGATATTTTATGCTGGGAGCAGGGGTGAATACATTTATGGGAACCTCCAAACATACTGGAGTAATTTAGAATAAAACTGAGACTAGAAGAGCAGTGTTATTGCCTTCAAGGCACTCCATGCCCTGCACAGAGCTGTCACGTACATCCCAAAGTTCCAGGACTGTGACCAAGCAGAGCCAGGCCCTGTTATCCCATCCTCCCTGACTCATATTTGTAGCACCAAGCACCTCTGAAACACTTGATGTTTTCAAACTGCTGAACAAACATGAACAAATAGTTCTGGCTGAGGTTTGGTGAGTCATGGTTTGTGCTGACTGAAACTCCTGTTATCAGGAGCAGCACTGACAAACAGGTACAGAGGACAGACTGAAATGCTCAGGGAAAGGCTGCACAGGGCTGGGAAGGATGAAGCTGCACTTTCAGCACTTGCTCTACTGGGCAAACAGAAATTTAATTCTGCTACTCAATAAATCTGTGTTTAGTAGGACTGAAGATATCCAAGTGTTCCTACCACTTTCCTCTGGCGCTGCTTGTCTCTTACTTAGGTTATGCTTCATGTATTCAGGGAGGCCTCACTTTGGCCTAGCAGTGCCTTAAGGGGGTTATAAAAAGGAGGCAGAAGGATTTTTATAACAGGCAGGGAGTGACAGGAGAAGGGACAATGGTTTTAGACTGCCAGAGGGCAGGGTTGGATAGGATGGTTGGAGGAAATTCTTCCTGGGAGGGTGGTGAGGCCCTGGCACAAGTTGCTTGCCCTGAGAGGCTGTGACTGTCCCTGGAAATGTCCAGCACCAGGCTGGACAAGGCTTGGAGCAACCTGGGATAATGGAGGGTGCCCATGACCATGCCATGATCTTCAAGGTCCTTTCCAACTAAAATCATTCCATGTTTCCATGATTCTATATTTAGATTTGTTGGTGTATGTACAGTAACACAGCGACCAGGACTCTTTCACAGTGAGATCCAACCTTTTATTACCACCTTGGGAAAGTCAATCACCTCTCATTGGGTGCTCTGGAAAATGGGAAGAGCCTTCATTGGCCTAATCCCCAGGGAGTCATCACAGGGCACAGGTACTTTTCCAAAAATTAGAAATTTGGGAGGTTTAACAAGCTTTAAAACACAGAAGAATCATGTCCTGACCTTGCAGATCCCACCTCCTACAGACTTGGACAATCCATTAAGATGTGTCCAGTTCTCAGCACACTGATCCCTGCCACTGGTACTTTTAGCAATGAATTTATTCTTCATTATAATTTTTCACATAAAAGCAGCAGTCCAGATGGGTGTTGTTGAGGTTTGAGCAGGGTTTGGGGGGGAAGCCACAGCAGTTACGATCAGTATTAGTGTGGTAGTAGCGATATGAGGTGGCAGCTCTCCAGCTCAAGGCCTCTGCAGCCTCCAGGAGCTGAGAGCAAGCACAGCTTCTGTGCAGTGCTGGGCACTGCTTAGCACAGCTGAGGAGAGCTCTGGAAAATGGGAAGAGCTTTAATTGGCCTAATCTCAAGGGAGTCATCACAGGGCACAGGTACTTACCCAAAAATTAGAAATTTGGGAGGTTGTAACAAGCTTTAAAACACAGAGGAAACACTGGCAGTTAGTTTTAGCTGTAGCATTTAGGGAAAAAAGATTAAGTGACAGAAACACCTGGGGAAAAAAGAGTTAGAAATTTTGAATTTTCAAAGGCTTTATTGCTTTTATTTTACTGGAACACTGATATATATCATACAAGTTTCTTAGTGATTCGTTAAGACATCTCTGACTGATATCTGAAAAGTTAAGTAGGAACACTGAGTGTCTCCTCCTGCAGCTCGAAACACTGAGTGTGCAGGTGTCACCCAGCCTTACTCAGAATAAAAAAGAAAGGCCAGCAGAGCTTCTGTCTCCATCTGCAATTTAACCAACCTTCCAGCCAGTTCATGTACTTCCTCTCGCTGACGACAGTTCTGGTTTGTGCTCCCCCCTGAGTCAGCTCGGGGCTGTGCTGCCACTGACCACAGCGGGTGCCCAGAGAGCAGGAATGACAGAAAAAGCAAAACCAGCTTTGCATTAGATCTCCAAACTGTTTCCTCCAGTTATGTGGCCGATTGGAGATTAACCAGTCAGCTCTTCCTTTTTTTTTATCTTTCTTTTTTTTTCCTTTTCACCTACGTGTTGTTTTGTTGTTTTTTTTTTTTTTTTTCTCTCTTTTTTTTCCCTTCCTTTTCACATTTTCCAACCTAGCCAGCGTGGAGGCAAGGCACATCAAGGCAGAGATGGGGACTGAAAGAGCCCTTGTGCTGGACAGGCTAGCGAGCAACGTGGCAAAGAGAAAAAGCTCAATGCCTCAGAAATTTATTGGTAAGAACAAAACCCCTTTTCATCTGCAACACTTAAATACGTGTGGGTTGGTAACAAACAGTACAATGCCTCTGCTTCTTTTAAATATCCTGCTCAAACTTAGCATCTGATACAAAAAAAAAATAAAGTAACACTGATTTTTGTGATGGGGTTTTAGCAATTTGTCGTAAGGGGTTGATTAAAATAAAAATAATTAACTCTGTTGGCTGCTTAAACTGGGTGGAAGGCACTGTTGTGCCTTGTGTCTTTACATAGGTGATTTATAAATATGTTTTATGAGCTTCCACGTGCCATTTGTGTACCTGTGTATTTGAAATGCTGTCTGCTAGGATCTAGAACAAGCAAAGAATAGGAAGGTTAATGTTTTCTCAGCAGGAGCTGAAGATTCCTGCAGTATTCATGTGTGAAATAAGGCCTAAAGGCAGAAAAGTATTGGATTTCTCTTAGTCATTCTACTAAATTTGTGTATGATTAAAAAATATCAAATCCTTTCTTGTGGTAATTTAAGCAAGCAGATGTTTCCATAGTATTTTCTTTGCATTTAATTGAACACGATCAGAGTTTTGCATGTTGGGGATCTTAAATACTCGTTGGGCAGGTTCTGGGTTTCAGCAAACACCTGACCCTCTTGGCCAGTCTTATTTCATCAACCTGCCTTTAAAGTAAATAAAATACAGCCCTGTGTCCTAAGGAAAACCCTTAGTCAGCAGTTATATAATATTGGTGCTGATGAAGCCTTATTTGTGCTCTTTGTAGGGTTACATAAGGTAAAAAGTGTTTTGTGTTTTTTTCTTTTTTTTATGGCCCAATATAAAGTTCACCCTCTGAGTGGGGCTCATGTGGGAGAGGTGTGGGCTGGGAGGGCAGGCAGGGCTGCTGCAGCCAAACCCCCAGCACAGGGTGCACCAGCTCCAGAGCAAGGTGGAGGTGAGCAGCTGGATCCATGCAGGTAAAGCTGCACAGCTGGATCCATGCAGGGAAAACTGCACAGCTGGATCCATCCAGGGAAAGGTGAGCAGCTGGATCCACCCAGGTAAAGGTGAGCAGATGGATCCATGCAGGTAAAGCTGCACAGCTGGATCCATGCAGGGAAAGGTGAGCAGATGGATCCATGCAGGTAAAGCTGCACAGCTGGATCCATGCAGGTAGAGCTGTGCAGATGGATCCACCCAGGTAAAGGTGAGCAGATGGATCCATGCAGGTAAAGGTGAGGAGATGGATCCACCCAGGTAAAGGTGAGCAGATGGATCCATCCAGGGAAAGGTGAGCAGATGGATCCATGCAGGTAAAGGTGAGCAGATGGATCCACCCAGATAAAGGTGAGCAGATGGATCCATCCAGGTAAAGGTGAGCAGATGGATCCATGCAGGTAAAGTTGAGCAGATGGATCCATCCAGGGAAAGGTGAGCAGATGAATCCATCCAGGTAGAGCTGTGCAGATGGATCCATCCAGGGAAAGGCGAGCAGATGGATGCATCCACACAGGAAACCAACTCAGTTTTTGAAGGTAATGGAGCTCTTAGTGGGTTTGGTGGGTAGCACTGGGCTCTCATCAATGAAAACTGGTCTCATTTATTTATTTATTTTACATTAGTGTGGCTTTCTAAAGGTGGCCTCACTGCACAGCCAGACCAGCAAACTCCATCTGAGTCTCTTTGGTGCTCAGGATTGGAACTGGACCTGTGGGGCTTGGCCCTTACACGTCTTGCTGTGGTTCAAAAAGCAATATTAGTGGAAATGGGTTTGTAATCCTTTAGCTTCCTCTATTTTAGCATTTTTTCAGCTCTCTCATTGTGCAATCACCAGCAGTTTGACCTTTATGTCTTTTATTAAACACATCTGCAGCAGGATGCACCCCCTCAGCATAAGCCTAATGTGAAGAACGAGTGGGTTTGGGGTTTCCTCTGTAGGCCAAAGAGTTCCTGTGTGGCCCAGATCCTCTGGGATTTGTGCTAGTGCTGGATGGCATGAACTGGCACTGCACACACAGGTGATCGTGTGGAGAAGCTGGAGAACCCATCACAGATCACCTAAAGGCACAAAATAACAAATTTTTGAAACTTGCTGTTTTTCTAGAACTTGGATGATTTTTCTTGTTAACTTACATGTGCAAACATTCCCCCCTCAGCCCTCTGTACCCCTGGGAAGGATGTTTCCAGGAGCAGGCTGTCCGACCTTGCTCTGACTCCTGTGCCTTTCTGAGCTGTCCCTGTTGGAGCTCAGATCTGCCAGGCCAGTGCAGGGATCCTTTGGGAAATCTGGGAATGAGTGCTGATGTCTCATTTAGTCAGGAAGCAGGGACAGGGATATGCACTAACAAGGCATCTTTGTTTGGCTCGTTTCTCTGAATGAAGTCTATTGATTGGAAGAAAAACCCCTTTATTATAATTGGAGGGCTCTGCAGAGATTCAGACAAGCACCAGGAGTCTCTCCCACTTTATTTTTCACATTTCCATCCCCACTAGCTGCCTCATGTGCACCACTACAAGTCCCACACACAAGGACAGGGACCACCAGACCCTGCATTTGACTCTTCACCTCTGCACCAGGCTCCTCTTCAGTCTTTTTTCTGGGGGACCTTAAAATCCACCAGGACAGTGGAATCACTGTGAGACCCTCAGTGATCATTCAGGAGTTGGACTCAATGGTCCTGGTTAGGATATTCCACATTCCTATGATCATACATCAAACTTCTTCATTTAACTTTACAACAGTGACTCTTAACACCAAAATTTTTAGGGAGTTTTGCTTATTTTTGCTTTTGTTGTTATTTTTCTTCTACTTAAATCCCAATTTATTCACATCTTTCACTTGCCTGGAGCTGGTTTTATGAGTCACCCAAAACTACTGCAGCATTTTGTTTCCTTCCATGTGAAGCTGGACGGCGAGTGGTGCTGCGGGCTGGAAGCAGTTACACTCTTGTGGTTCTTTAACCTTTTGGAGTGTTTTAGAAAAAGAAACGTGAGCTCCTGGTTTTCTGCCTCTGCAGTGAAACCCCAGAGTTTCATACACATTGAGTCAGGGTGTTGACAGGTGACTGATAAACATCTGCACCACTCGAGTTACTGAGTTACCGTAACCAAGAGATTCGTGGATTTAATGTTTGCGAGTCCCTTGCATGTGAAACCTTTCATCTGGTCTTTTTTTTTTTTTTTTTGTATTTTTTTTAAGCTATGAACAAGCTTATGCTTTTATTAACCACAGAATTCAGTTACTTATTTCTAGACATTCACCTTCAAAATGCCTTCAGTGCCTTTGGGGCGCAGTTTATTTCCTCCTTGCAGCTGGCACAGAGAAACAGGAGTTGCACTGTGCTGCTCAGAGAGGTGTGAGCAGAATTTCAGGTGCACTCTCCTCCTCTTCTGTCCAGTCCAGAGTTTTCCAAGCCCCAGCACACTCAAAGGAAAACTTTTTTTTTTTTTTCCCACTAACCCTGTATCTAGTGACCCTAACTGTGGGGTGTTTATATTTATATCTGCCAGTATTGGATTACCTGAATACCTGTGTAGAGATCCAAGAAGCCAGGTGTGGTGCAGAGGAAGCTGTAGTTGTCAAAGGACAGTGGGGAAAACTGACTTCAGTGTCCAAGGACTTGTCAAAGATGAATCTCAGAAAGTACCCTCACCACCTCCTCTATTTGCTTCTAAGCCTGAGATTTAAAAAAATATGAAAAAAAACAAATACCCCACCCAAAAGCTGCTTGTGTCTAAACAGCTTCTTTCAGCAGAGAACACATCATGTCCCATTCCCAGAGAGATTTCTGCCCTTCAGAAAAGTCATCACAGGGTTTAAACAGCTCTTTACCTCTCGGGACTTCTGCTGCTCAGAGTGACCCCCAGATGTGTTAGAAAGTCTCTCTTCCCAGCCCAGCAGTCAAAGAAGGAGTCAGAACTCTTCAGTTCTCGGTCTCAAGATTTTTTATTCTTTCTTATCTATAAAATTCTTTCTCTGGCCTGCTGAGGTCCGTTCAGCAGGTCAGACAGAGACACTCTGATGCCCTCAGGGCAGTGCTGTCCTTTTGTACAAAAAACTACGTGTACATTATTTACCATAGCTTCCCAATACTATCACCTATGTTAGACAGTGAGCTTCTACCTTAAACCAATCCAAAAGTGCCACCATCACAGCAGAAGATGGAGGCCAAGAAGAAGGAGAAAGACTGGACACACCCAGATTCCTCCATCTTGCTCCCTGAACCCCCATTCTAAAAAAATCTATTTTTCAAAAAAAATCTATTTTTCACCCCGTGACAAACTAATTATTATTCTACTTAGAGTTTTGTGGCTTGCAGATCCTCACATAAGGTTGGTAATTTTTCCATGGGTCATAATCAAAATCACAGGTTTCTTGGGCTGTGTGCCAGGGTCTCTGAGCCCCCTGGCAGGGGCTTGGGCAATCCAGGACAGCCAGAGGGATGTCCAGAATTCCAACATTTACCCACTCAGGTAATTATCACCCCTCATCTCTCATAGGTGAGAAACGCCCCAGCTTTGATGTCAATTACAACTCCAGTTTCCTGTACGAGAAGGAGAGCGAGATGATGCACGGGCGCATGATGGACCAGGCCATCAACAACGCCATCACCTACCTGGGGGCCGAGGCCCTGCGCCCGCTCGTGCAGACGCCGCCAGCACCCACGGCCGAGATGGTGCCCGTCATCAGCAGCCTGTACCCGCTGCCGCTGCCCCGCGCCGCCGACGTCCCCAGCGTCCCCAACGGCACCGAGCCCGAGAAGAGCCACCTCAGGGACAAGAGCCTGTCATCCGACAGGGGCCTTTCCCCCAACAACAGCGGCCACGACTCCACAGACACTGACAGCAACCACGAGGAGAGGCCCAACCCCGCCTTCCACCAGAGCCAGGTGATGGCGGCGGCTCCCGCCCGCAACGGCCTCCAGGCCCTGAAGGATTTCCCGAGGCCCTACGAGATCATCAAGCCTCCGGCCATCTGCCCCCGTGACGCCTTCAAGGTCATCAACAAGGAAGGGGAGGCCATCGGGGTGTACAGGTGCGACCACTGCCGCGTGCTCTTCCTGGATTACGTGATGTTCACCATCCACATGGGCTGCCACGGCTTCCGCGACCCCTTCGAGTGCAACGTCTGCGGCTACCGCAGCCACGACCGCTACGAGTTCTCCTCGCACATAGCTCGGGGGGAGCACAGAGTGGTGCTCAAGTGAAAGGACCTGCTCTTCCAAGGTCAAAGGATGTGTTTTCTGTCAAAGGGGAGGCTTGGTTGGTTGGGGGTTTAATTAGTGTAATGAAAAATTTTTTTGAGTATTTTTCTAGGCCAGTTTTAAGTGTGTCACGAGGTGACGCATTTTTAAATTTGTTTTTCTCGATAATTCAGTGTTGTGTAGCATCTCTGCCTGGCTGCTGTGGTGAGTGGGACTGTGGGAAACACCAGGAGCAGAGACTGGTTTTGATATTAACTTTATTTTTGTGAAACTTCAGAGCCATTTATGATGTTTTCAATTTTTAACTTGTGTTTGTTTTTATAGAGTTTGCTTTAAGTCAGCACAAAAGGTTTTCATGCCAATTCCCCTGCTCATTCAGGTGAACAGTCAGAGGTGTGTTGGAGGAGCTTTTCCTAGTTATAATCCCAGTGGCTCATCACCAAAACAAGGAAAACGAGGGCAGGAAAAGGGAGGGATTATTAATTCCTCTTTAAAGCTTTTCCCCTAAGCCCTAACAAGAGTGTGGCACACTTTCCTTTTTCTTACCCCACTGCTGACTTACTTTAGTCAGTAAGAGGAAAATAAGAAATGAGACCTATTTGGGGTTGGGATTTTTTAACAGTACATATTTTTGGGATTCCCAGTGAGGTCACTGCTTGGCTCATCCATGTGGCCTGGAGGAAATCCCAATTTTCATTGCTGGAAACTCCTCCTTTCTGATGGCTGCCAAGAACGAGGATGAAGCTGTGCTGTGTGTTGTGCCTCTGTCCCACAGCAGGACATGTGGCTGTGCCATCACGGGTTGGTCCTGGCTGGCTGTGGACAGGTGAGACCCCAGGCAGGGCTGTGAGAGCCACAGCCACACCAGGACAGCTCCACACCCTGAGCAGGTGCCATCCCTTTGAAGTTGGTTTTTACAACAGTTCCAGAATCTCCCCGTGGCTCCACAGCTGTGTTGGTGTCCCTGGGCTGGAGAGGGGTTTGGTAAAGGCTTTGCTGAGTGAAGGTTTAATCTTTGCAAAATATTTTTGTATCCTGTAGTTAGGAGTGTTCTGATGGACTTTCTGCATCCCTTGTGTGGTTTGAGAGCTGTGTTGCTTTTGTGTTATCCCTGGTGATCCAATCACTCCCCTGGGGGAAGGTTGAAGAGCTGAGGGCCAACAAATACTGAAATTTATCCCTCCCTCTCAATTCTTTTGGCTCAGTTATTTCCTCTCTGAATTTTAAGGTACAAAATAAGAAATTTATATTCATGTTTTCCACGAAAGGAGGATTTGGAGAGGGATAAATCAGCCTGTAGTGTGTCTGAGCATCCAGAGTGCTGTGGAAGTGCTAATCCAGCATCCTGCCATCCCTGGGGTTGAGGAGAACTCTTCTGCTGTTGTGTGTGGAGCTGTAAAGCAGGTTTAGGATGTTTCCCAGAGCTCCATCATGAGGAAGGTGCATGTTGGCTCTCCCCAAGTGAACACCTGTGTCACAATGTGACCAATGCTCCTCCTGTGAGGGAGGCTGCAGTTCCACCAAGGGTCAGCCCCAAGGGCCAAGCTTTTGGGCCCAGAAAAGAGAGGGAAAGGGAGTGAGAGAATTCACAGAGAATTCCAGAGGTTCCACTGCTGCCCTGACATTTCTAAGTCCGACATTTTTAGGACATTGTGGTTGTCTTTATCAATTTCTAATTTTGTGACAAGCTTGCTTTTCAATGGCTTAGTTTTCAAGACCAAAGAATTATCAATAAATGAATAAAATATTTAAATAATGATGATGTCCTGACTTGAGGGCAGGCAAGGGCAGGTTCTTAAAGGAATCCGCAGAGAGAGACCTCCTGGAGCCATCCAAAAAATCTCATTCTCCATAAGTGGATTGGGTAATGGATACATTTAAGAATATTAATTGTTCCTTCACACCCCATCATTCATCCCTGTCCCACAGTGCTGCTCTGGCCTGGGAGATGGGAATCCCACTGGGCCATGTCTGGATGCTGAGGGAATGTGCTGGTCCAGGGCAGGTCTCTGAGCTTGGAGGAGCTCTGGAAACCACCTCGTCTGAGAAAACAGATGGGAAAACCACTGGTACTGCTTCAGAGCCTCATTTATTCTGCTCTTGGCTTGTTTATTTTGGTCTGGAACAGGTTTGAAGCATTCTCCAGTGCCTTGGTGTGTCCATCTCACTTGGTTCTTCATTTACTTAGAAATTACACCCAAGAGTGGGCAGGGAGGTTCAGGGAAGGAGCTTTTAGCACCAAGAAACAAGCCTCTGGTGCTTAATGTCAGTAAATAAATATCCACTCTGCCAGCCATGAAAACAGATCTGGGAGTGACCAGAGCAGGCTGAAGAGGGGAATGAGCGCTGGGGCTGCCTGTAAACGCCACAGGAGTGATGGAATCTGTGTCCCCACGGGGTGCTGAGCCGTGGTGGAGGCTGTGCTCAGCAGAACCTGTTCCTCAGTAGAGTAACTGACACAGTCAGAGGTGTAAAATAACATCATCTGCTCCTCTGACTGCTGGAAAATGGTGTTGGACACGGTTCTGGTGAGCAGGGGAACGGTTGAACCTGAGAGCTGTGGGGTGGGGGCAGCTCAGCCCCACGCTGGGGCTGTGGGGTGGGTTCGTGGTTCCCGGGCTGGGTCAGGCCGATGAAACACCCCGGCGGGGAGGGTGGAGGCTCACACCAACCCCCCGGCCCTTTTAGCACCTGCGTTACCAGCCTGACGTTGTTCGCGCTTCTTTCATTCCCCCCCGACACCTCCTGCCACAAAGAGCTGGACACGCTTGAGAAACAGAAACGAAAAAAAGCCGAGAAAAAAGAAAGTCAGAGGATCCTTTTTTTCTTTTCCCTTCACTTCCTTCCAGCCACACGAACACTGAGGGTCTCTTCCCCTGCTGCTGCTGGGACCCTCCGAGGGTTGGGTGAGACAAAGGGGGCTCAGAGCTTCCCCTCCTGGTTTATCCCTTAATAAGAATTTATTTGATCCAAAACCCCTCAGCCTTCTCCTGCATGGAGCCAAACCCCTTTAAAGTCTTACAGAAACTTTCAGTTGGTGTTGTGACAGAGAGATCCTTATCTGCTGATAGCTGTAATCGTGATAGAGCACAGAGGAACTCGTTTCTCCTGTCCTCGTGTTGAAACACGCTTCGTAACGCACAAAAAAATCCCATAAAAACTTCCGGCTGCTGCTCTGCATCCTTGGAGCATCCCGGCCGGCTCCTGCTCCGCGGGGAGCGCCCCAGCACCCAAAACCCGACGGTGCCGGGGAGCACTGAGTCACTGCCCCCACCTCCTGATGTCCCAATTCCCCAGCCCTGCTCTGAGTCACGCTGCCCCCGGCGTTCTCCCACCCTCCGCGTGGGTCGGGTTCCTAAAGCCGGGGGGCAGGGGGTGAGCAGAGCCAGCTCTGTGCTGAGCGACAGCGGGAAGGGACATTGCAAGTGTCCCCAGCTCTGGCACCCACCCCGCGGCTCCCAGCGGGACACGGGGCCGTGACTGTCACCGGGGCACCAGCACGGGGACAGCAGCTTTGTGTCACGCCTGATGCCCCCCTCGCTGCGCCGGGAGGGAAGTGAAGCCCCCGGGGAGCCGCCGAACCGGCCCCTCCAGCCCCTCCAGCCGGGTTAAATCTGGCGCCGCATTTGCATGGCAGCGAGTCGGCACCTGGCAGCGAAATCCTCGGGGGATCGAGGACACGGGGAGCGGCTTGCAATTGTCACACGCCGGCGACAGGAAAGTCCCAGCAGACGATTGCTTTTAGAAGAATCTACTTCCAACCCGCACGGCTCCGGCCCCAGCAGCAGCGCCTCCACCTCGGCACCCGCCGGGGATGGAGGGGACAGCCCTGGGCTCGAAGTGGTGCTCCAAGGCCACGGAGGATGCTCCAGGTGGGAGGTGATGCTCCTCAGCCTCAAACATCACCCAGGCGCTCCCCACCTCTTGGGGACCCCCTCACCCACAGCAGCTCCCTGTTCCCCCTCTCTCTGCCGTGAGCAAGGCTGGGGCTCCCCCCAGTTCCCCCAGTTCCAGCCCCGTTGCTGCTCCCCTGGGCACTGGGGGACACCGTGGGGCTGGGGGTGTATGAGGGAGGTCCTGTCTTCCCTCAGCCCCGTTTCCCACAGCTGTGGCTTTGTACCGTGGGCCCCCCTTGTTGCTCCCCTGGGGCCGGGCAGAGTCACTCCCACCTCCCCCCCCATCCTGCCCCCCAAGCGGAGAAAGTTAGTCAAATCTGCAGAAACCGCAGAGGGGGAGGCAGCGACACTGTCACCGCTTTGATGTCACCCCTGCATGTCCCACAGGTGCTGCCATCACCCCGGGACCACGGTCCCGCCACTGCTTTGCCATTAACTCGTGCGAGAAGAGGGGGGATAATGCAAAAATATTTCCTTCCCCACCTCCATCTTGTCCCCACGGTCCCGGAGAGGCCATGTGCGAGGCACACGGAGCTGCAGCCGCTTCCATGCAGCCCTCACGTGAGGCTGGGGGTCCCTCCAGGGCTCTGGGGGGAGCCAGGAAGGTTTCTGAGCAGCGGGGCTGATTCATGCCGGGCCTCCTGTGGTTTCCCCCTGCTCTCACCTCCTGGTGCTGTCACGCCAAGCACCCACGCACCAGTGCCCAAGGGTGAACCCACCCCGTTGTCACCCACAGGGAGCTGGAGGGGAGCCCCCCGTGAGCTGCTGGGCACCCCTGCACCCGCCCTGCACCCGTTCTTTGCCACACATCCACCCCCACTCTGCACCACTCCCTGCACCCAAAACGCCCCCCTTGTGCCCCTCTGAACACACCACACACCCCTGTCACTCTGCTCTCTGCCCTCCCAACACCTCCTGCACCCCCTGTGCTGCCCCGGGGCCCCAGACAGGGCTGACACAGAGCCCCCACCATGGGACATTCCCCACCCCACTGCAGTGCCTGGAGGAAGGAGGACGCAGCACCAGGGGGTGACAGGGTGAGGTCCCCTAGGTGCCACATGCCCATGGGCCAGAGGCCCAGGTGCCCCTGGGGAGCAGGAGGCAGGCAGGGGGCAGCTGCCAGCCCTTCCCAGCCCCGTCACGGCCGCTGCACTCCTGGAGGAAGCTGCTCTGCGTTGCTCACCCGGCGCTGGTTATAAATACCCTCCCCATTTTAATGTGGGAGCTATTTCAGGCCGGGAACGGGAAGCGAAACCCTGCACAGGTCCTGCCCCTTTACCCCCGTGCCCGGGAAGGGCCGGGCAGTGCCCAGGAGCCACAAGGGTTTATTTGAAGCCCAGGAGCCGCGCGCCAGCCTTGACCTTCTGAGCCTTCCAGCGGAGCAGGCGGATGGCGCGGAGGCCGAAGCGCAGCACGGCGTCGTACTTGAACACCAGCTGGTAGAAGGCGTCAGTGATGAGGGCGCCGCTGGGGTCGGCGTGTTTGAGGGCAGCCATGGGCGTGTACGCCACGTTGGTCTGGTGCCGGAACGGCGGCCGGGCCGCCTCGATCACCCGCAGGGTGTGCTGCACGTGGGCATGGGATTGTCCCTTCCTGTGCCCACAGCCCCAGCCCACCAGGGCGTGGGATTGTCCCTTCCTGTGCCCACAGCCCACCAGGGCGTGGGATTGTCCCCTTCCTGTGCCCACAGCCCCAGCCCACCAGGGCGTGGGATTGTCCCCTTCCTGTGCCCACAGCCCCAGACCACCAGGGCATGGGATTGTCCCCTTCTGTGCCCACAGCCCACCAGGGCATGGGATTGTCCCCTTCCTGTGCCCATAGCCCCAGCCCACCAGGGCATGGGATTGTCCCCTTCCTGTGCCCACAGCCCCAGACCACCAGGGCATGGGATTTTCCCCTTCCTGTGCCCACAGCCCCAGACCACCACCACTCCCATGCCAGCTCTGTCCCCTTTGAACCCGTCCCGTCCACATCTGCACCTCCATCCCATCCACATCTGCACCTCCATCCCACCCACATCTGCGCTTCCATCTTCATTCACATTCCCATGCCCTCCCTTCCCATTCTCCTCCTATCCCCATTTCCATCCCCTCTCCTTCTCATTCGTTTCCTATTCCCATCCCCAAGCCCTTGCCATCCTATCTCTAATCCATCTCACCCCATCACCATTCCTATCCCATCCCCAACTCCTTCCTGTTCTATTCCTGTCTTTATCCTATCCAACCCCATCCCCATCCCTTCCTACCATCCCTTCTCATTCCCATTCCTTTTCTGCCCATCTCCATCCTCACAGTTCCTTCCCATCTTATTCCCATCCCATCCTACCCCTATCTCCATCCCTTCTCATTCCCACTCCATTTCTGCCCATCTCCATCCACAGCTCCTTCCCATCTCATTCCCATCCACCTTCCCATCCCACCTCCATTCCTATTCCCATTCCCAGCCAGGCTCAGCCCCATCAGGATGGAGCTGTCTGGGTGTCAGCTGCCCCACTGCTGTCTGGGCATTGCTGTTACTCGTCAGGGCTAATTAACACCTCTGTCCAGCCCAGCCCCAGCCCACTGAGACCCCCTGCCCGCCTGTCACCTCTGCAATGTCCTCAGGGGTCTGGCCCAGGCTGGTGAAGACATCCCTGGAGTTCCTCAGGTAGAGCTTGGTGAAGATTTCGGCCGTCTCGGGGTCTGTCCGTGAGTAGTCGGCGCGTTCGGCTTCCTCGTACAGCTTGGTCTCGAATTCCGTCATCACCGGCCCCGGCTCCACCAGGCTGATCCTGCCCAAGGATGTGGCACTGGGCACTGGGCACCCCCAGGCCCCTGCCCCAGGAGATGCAGGGCCCCCACACTCACGCCACGTTGAAGCGCAGCGCCTGCACCACCAGGCTCTCGCAGAAACCCTCCACGGCAAACTTGGAGGCCGAGTAGATGTCATTGAAGACGATACCTGGATGGTTGGGGAGCTCCTGTCAGGGTTGGGTGGGGGCTGGTCCCCCCAGGGCTCCCCATTTTCCCCTACCCTGCAGGCCCATGATGCTGCTGATGACGACGATGTGGCCCCCGCGGCGTCTCTTCATGTCAGGCAGCACCTCCTTGACCAGGCGGACGAGGCCGAAGAAGTTGGTGTCCATGAGGCTCTGCATGGCTGCCAGGCTCTGGCACTCCAGGGGTCCCGCCATGCCCACCCCGGCATTGCTGACTGTGGGGCAGGGGGCATCAATGGGGTGTGCCCTGGGCAGGGGGATCCCACACCCTGGGCATGGGGGGGTCCCTGATTCTCAGAGTGTCCCCAGCATGGGATGTCCTGGGTGTGGAGGGTCCCTGGTGCAGGGTGACCCTGGCATCATAGAGAGCCACTTGTGTGTGGGGTCCCTGTGCATGAGGGACCCCTGGCACAGCGCTCAGAGGGTCCCCAGAATGGGATGTGCTGAGTTTGGAGGGTCCCTGGCACAGGGAATGTCCCAGCACAGAGGGTCCCTGGTGCAGGGGGGTCCCTGGCATTGACAGTCCCTGGTGCACGGGGTCAGGGCCATGAGGTGTCCCTGGCACCGAGGGTCCCAGCACTGGCAGCACAAATGGTCCCTGGCACGGGACAAGCTTGGGGTGGGGGGGTCACCAGGGTCAGGCCGGGACGGGAATCCCGGGGCTCACCCAGGATATCGATGTGACGCCCGGGGATGCTGTCGAGGCAGGCACGGATGGAGCTCTCATCGCACACATCCAGCTGTTTGATCTCCAGCGTCCTGCCCAGCGCCGGCCCCGCCGCCGCCGCCAGCGCCGCGCTCCGGCCCGTGTTCCTCATGGTGGCGATGACTGCGGGCACAGGCGGCTCAGCCCCCGCGGGATCTCCCCGGGATGGGGGTTTGGGGGGGTCCCTCCGCCCCGCTCACCTCGGAACCGGCGCTGTTTGTCCCTCGCCAGCCGCACGGCCAGCGCCAGCCCGATGCCCGAGGAGCAGCCGGTGATCAGCACCGTCTTGGGAGCCATGGCACGGCCTCACCCCCCCCTCCGAGCCCCAGCCCCCCGCATTTATAGCGGCTGCCCCCCCCCAAATCCGAGCCCCTTAATCCCCCCTGGATAATCCCCCCTCCCGGGGATTTGCGGCGTGGCTGAGCCGCACGTGGTGCCACGGAGCACAGAGGAGCCTTTGTGTGGCACTGTGGGGACACAGCAGGACATGGGGACACTGCCAGGCGTGGGAGATGGGGACGCTGCCAGCCGTGTGCCACCAGCACTGGGGGGGCTCTGGGGATGGGAAGGAGCAAGGCAGGAGCTCTGCAAAAATAACCTTTATTATTTATCACTGGTATAAAACACGTCCCTGTTCAACTGGCCTCGTGGAGACGTGGGGGACACGGTGATGGGTGCCCCCCTCACCCCCACAGCCCGGGACCCCGCTCCTGGGGACCCCAAAACCCCCCCTGGTGTGGGGGCAAGGAGTGCCAGGCCCCTGCAGGGACCCTCGGGGCTGGTGCTGCAGGGCAGAGGGGAGAAAGTGCTTGAGTGTGGGGGTCCTGGTGTGGGCTGTGCTGAGCTGTGCCATGCTGGCGGTGCCAGGCTGTGCCAAACCATCCTGGCGGTGCCAGGCTGTGCCAAACCACCCAACTGTGCCAGACTGTGCCATGCTGGTGGTGCTGGGCTGTGCCGAACCATCCCACTGGTGCCAAGCTGTGCCAGCAGTGCCAGGCTGTGCTGAGCTGTGCCATGTCATTGGTGCCCAGCTGTGCCAAACTGTGCTGGCGGTGCTGTGCCAAGCCATGCCATATCAGCAGGGCCAGGCTGTGCCACACAATCCCAGCAGTGCCAGGCTGTGCCAAGCCGTTCCGTGCTGGGCTGTGTCGAGCCGTGCTACGTCAGCAGCAAGACTGAACCAGCAGTGCCAGACTGTGCCAAACCACGCTGGCAGTGCCAGGCTGAGCCCAACCCTGCCGTGCTGGTGGTGCCAGGCTGTGCCAAGCCCCCCCAGAGGCTCAGAGGGCCACGCAGGTGCAGTAGTGGCGCAGCTTGCAGGGCAGGATGCCGCGGTTGATCTGGTGGAACTCCACCAGCTGGATGAGGTCGGCGAAGCGCGTCTGCCCGTCGTCCATGGTGAAGTAGAGCCGCCCCTCCTCCTCGCTCTGCCGGGGGGGGCTGCAGGTCAGGACCCCTCTGCCCGGCCCCCCCAGGCCCCCCCAGGCCCCCCCAGCCCCGGGCTGGCACTCACCGGCAGGATGAGGTAGTGCTTGATGCGCTGCAGGTGGCACAGGGACAGCACGAAGCCCTTGGGGTTCCGCTGGCTCTCCCGCACCAGGAACACCCTGTGAGACCCAGAGGTGTCACTGCTGGGCTGGGCCCAGGTCCCCTCTGCCCTCCCAGGTCCCCTCTGCCCTCCCAGGTCCCCTCTGCCCTCCCAGTGTCACCCATTGTTGTCACATTTCCCAGAGAGAAGCAAGGAACAATTCTTCCCAAGGATTTCTGAGATTCACAATCTCTGAACCTCAGAGAAAGGGAAAACACAATTTTTATCATTTGCTGTGCCTATGTTTGTGCCAAAGTAGGATGCAATGTGGAGATAATTCACCCAAAGTGAGGAAGTTTTGTTTCCTTGGCCTAACAGGGTCAGGTGTGTAGCCTCACATTTCTCTTGACAGAGAAAAGCAAGGCACAATTCTTCCCAAGAATATTCTTATCTCACTTGCTGTGCCTGTGTTTGTGCCAGAGTAGAATGCAATGTGGAGATTGTTTACCCACAGTGATGGTGTTTTGTTTCCCCTGTCAGGGCCAGGTGTGTGTGTGTGTGTCAGGACTGTCACTGACAGCCACGAGATTCTGTGCAGGGTGTGCAGAGTGAGTGCTTGGCAGGTTCAGTTTAGATGAAATGTATATAATACAGTATAATAAACTAATTAATTAGCCTTCTGCTATCCACGGAGTCAAATGAATCATTCTCTCCCCTTCATTGGAGTCACCTTTGATTTACAACAACCCACGGGGTCCCACAAACCCCCTGGGAAATCCTGGGAGTAGCCCAGCACCCCCTGGCACCCCTGGGAGTCTCTGTGTCCCCCAAACCCTGCAACAACTTGGGACCACTCACCCCCAACCCCACACATGCCCTGTATCCCCCCAGGAGCTGCAAGACCCTGTAACCCTTGGGCTCCTGAACCTCCCTGGAGTTCCACATCCCCCCAAAAGCCCCAGGGACCCCAAACCCCCCCCCAAACCCGAGGGGGTTCCGTACCCGTCCACCAAGCCCTGGCGGCCGATGAGCTGCTGGGTGTCCTCCCGGGAGATCCTCCCGTGGAACCAGGGCTGGGTGCGGTGGATGGCTGTGGGGACAGGGCTGTCACACTTGGGGGGACCCCCTGGGCGGGGCAGGGACCCCCCAAAGCGGGCAGTGGGCCCGGGTCTCACCAGCACTGAGCGGGGAGCTGTGGCAGGCGGCGGGCAGGCTGTAGCGGTGCGTCGTCTTCTTCTGGGCACACAAGGACACCAGGGGACGTTGGGGTGGGCTCAGGGGGGCTCCCCCTGGCTCCCCAGCACCTCCACTCACCCTCCAGGCCTGGGCCTCCTCCAAGGCCGCGCTCAGCACCTCATTGGGGTTCTCAATCACCCGGCCCGTGCACCCCGAGAAGTCCATGGCCACCAGGGCATTGTCTGAGACGCTGCGCTGTGGGGGACAGGGGGGTCACCAGAGGGTCCCCAGGGGCTGTGGGGGACAGGGGACACTCACCAGGGGGACAGGGGACACTCACCAGGGGGACAGGGGACACTCACCAGAGGCTGTGGGGGACAGGGGACACTCACCAGGGGGACAGGGGACACTCACCAGGGGCGTGGGGGACACTCACCAGAGGCTGTGGGGGACAGGGGACACTCACCAGGGGGACAGGGGACACTCACCAGGGGCGTGGGGCCGATCCAGGGGGGTTGGCTCAGTCGTGCCTGGGCTTGCTGGTAGTTTCTGTAGAGCTGCATCCCGTACTGGGGGGACAGCTCTGTCAGCTGGGGGGGCCCTGCTGTGGGGTGGCGGAGCACCCAGGACACCCAGGGACACCCAGGAACCTCCACAGCCCCCCAGGGACACCCAGGGGCACCCAGGGACCTCCACATCCCCCCAGGGACACCCAGGGACACCCAGTGCAGGGGTGGGGAGCTCAGCACCCACTCCACGTGGGCACAGGGACACCCACCCTGAAACATTTGCTCTGGGATGGGGTCATCCCTCCAGCATCCTTCTAGAACCCTCCACATTCCCCCCCTTGTAGCTCTCCAGTATCCCCCAAGCATTGCCCCATCATCCCTCCAGCACTGCCAGATTAATCCCTTTTCTGACCCAGAGTAACTGAGAGATGTTTTAAAACTTTTATTCTATTTTCAGTCTCATGTGAAGGGTGAGGAAACACAGATGTTATAATCCACGCCATCACAATCAGAAGCCAATTATTTCCTGATTAAAATACACTGTAAGTGTTTATTTGGATGTCCTGAGTTTTGTCACACCATGCTGTAAATACCTTAAAGCCAATCATTTAAAATTACCCCTCATGGGTCCTACTACAATGAATCTTTCATAGTTCTATTTCTCTGAAGTATCTGGAGATTTGCAAGGCCACCTTTTGAAATTTTTTTTTCTGTCTGTCCTATTCCATGGAATTGTGTGTTTTGAAATTTTGAATTTTTTTTTCCTAGTTCTTTTTCAATCTTTTGTATTCCACGGCATTCTAAGTTTTGAAATTTTGACATTTTTTTCCTAGGTCTTTTTCCACCTGACCTATTCCATGGCATTCGAAGTAAGTTTTGAAATTTTGAATTTTTTTTCTCTGTTCTATTCCATGGCATTCTAAGTTTTGAGATTTTGCATTTTTTTTCCTACTTCTTTTTCCGTCTGTTCTATTCCACGGCATTCTAAGTTTTGAAATTTTGACATTTTTTTCCTAGGTCTTTTTCTGTCTGTCCTATTCCATGGCATTCTGAGTTTTGAGATTTTGAATTTTTTTTTCCTAGTTCTTTTTCTGCCTGACCTATTCTGTGGCATTCGAAGTAAGTTTTGAAATTTTAAAAATTTTTTTTCTGCCTGTCCTATTCCAAGTCAGCATTTCTTATCTCCATGTTTGCACACAGATGCACACCGCGTGATCCTTCTGCCACATCCCCACCCTGGTATTCCTCCAGAACGCCCCCAAAACCGCTCCAGCATCCCTCCAAAATCGCTCCAGCATCCCTCTGGCACCATCCCAGCCGGCAGGGGGCCGGGGCTCACCTTGAAGAGGCGGAACGCGGCCATCCAGCAGCTGCGGCTCTGCTCATCCTCGCTGCAGAGCAGCTTCAGACCCTTCGCTCCGCTCCGAACCTTGTGGGGCTGCGGGAGAGGCCGGAGCCGTCACGGGGCAGCCCCGGCTGGCGCCGAGGGCACAGGGGGAGGGACATCTACAGGCAGGGACATCCCCACCTGTGACAGTGTTCACAGGGGTCCGAGGATGAGGGAAGAGATGAGGATCTGACTCCGTGTTTCAGAAGGCTTTGATATATATGATATTAAATATGATATATATGGTATTAAAACTATATGATAGCTTTAAGATATATATCATGATATATGTTTTATTGAACTATAGATATTACATATGATATATTCTATATATTCTATATATTATAATATTATAATATTTATTATTTTATATATGATATATCATATATGCTATATTATATATGATATATTATATATCATGTGTTGTATATCATATATCATATGTTATATGTTATATATGATATATGATATATAATATATAATATATAATATAATGTATATAATATTATATGTGTGTAATATATAATATATAATATATATTATATTAAACTATAGATATTATATATATAATGCTAAAACTATACTAAAGGAATAGTTTTAATGATAGATATTATGATATATATAATATTAAAACTATACTAAAGGAATGGTTTTAGTGATAGATATTATGATATATATTATCTTAAAATTATATTATAGTTTTAATGATATGTATTATGATATATATGATATTAAAACTATACTAAAGGAATAGAAGAAAGGATTTCATCTGAAGGCCGGCTAAGAATAGAAAAAGAAAGAATGATAACAAAAGCTTGTGACTGACCAGAGAGTCAGAGACAGCTGGATTGTGACTGGCCATTAATTAGAAACAACCACATGAGACCAATCCCAGATGCACCTGTTGCATTCCACAGCAGCAGATAACCATTGGTTACATTTTGTTCTTGAAGCCTCTCAGCTTCTCAGGAGGAAAAATCCTAAGGAGAGGATTTTCCATCCAAGATGTCTGTGACACCCACCTTGATGCAGAAGCCGAACTCGGTGGGAGTCCCGTAGAGCTTCTTGCCCTGCGTCACGTAGTAGATGTTGGACTCGGTGAGGTCAGCGAAGTACTGGAGGTGCCGGGGGTCCTGGGGGGTTTGGGGTGTCAGGGTTGGCCCTGCTGGACCCCCTGGCCATGCCCCCTTCCCCAGGACCCCCTGGCCTCACCTTGGAGGTGCCTTTGGTGGAGTAGTAGAGCCCCGAGCGGCGCAGGGAGAAGTGGAAACGCTTCCAGACCTTGCGCCCGGCCTCCCGCAGGTGCAGGAAACCCTGGACCTCAGGGCAGCTCCCAGAGTTGAGGAAATTCTGGGGGGGGGGGGGACACACATGGGCTGAGGGTCACAGCGGGGTCCCCAGGGCACGGCAGTGACCCTCAGGGCAGGGCTGGGCACGGTGCCCGTACCTGGATGAGCTCGGAGTGCGCCATGCTCTTGTTGGCCTCCAGGCAGCTGGACACCATCACCTCGGGGAACAGCAGCTGCTGGGGGACAGAGGCTCAGCAGAGACCCCTTGGGGTGCCCAAAGGGGGGGCCCAGAGGGTGCCCACCTACCGTGCTGCTCTTGAAGAGCTCGTACTTGGCAAAGTTCTTGCGGAACACGAAGCGGCTGTCGGCACCCGGGGCCCAGGAGCTCTGCACCTCCAGCACTGACTCGTGGTCCTCCAGGCAGCGCTCTGGGGGGGACAGGGGGGCAGCAGGATGGTGGGGGGGTCCCACGGGGTCAGCAGAGTGGTGGGGGGTCCCAGGGATTGTGCCCTTTTCTGAGATGGGGTAACTGAGGGGTGTTTTAAAAACTTTTACTCTGTTTTCAGTCTCGTGTGAAGGGTGAGGCAAGTACAGATGTTATAATTCATGCCATCACAATCAGGACCCAATTATTTCCTAATTGCAATATACTATAAAGGGTTTTTTGGCCTATCAGCTTTTGCCACACTGTGCCATAAATGCCTTAAAACCAATCATCTAAAACTACCCCTCATGGGTCCCACTACAATGCATCTTTCACAGTTCTATTTCTCCAAAGCATCCAATCTTATGTGCAAGGCCATCTTTTGAAACCTTTTTCCTAGTTCCATTTTCCCCCCAACAATGTCTGTCCTGTTCCATGGCATTTCTAAGTCATTTCTAGGTGCCCCACTGTGCCTCCAGGTGTCACAGACACATTTTATGAAAAATCCTTTCCTTAGGATTTTTTCTTCTGAGAAGCTGAGAGGCCTCAGAAACGAAATGTAAACAATAATTATCTGCTGCTGTGGAATGCAACAGATGTATCTTTGATTGGTCCTCGTTGGTTATTTTTAATTAATGGCCAATCACAGTCCGGCTGTCTTGGACTCTCTGGTCAGTCACAGGATTTTATTGTGATTCCATTCTTTTTCCTTTCAAGCCTTCTGATAAAATCCTTTCTCTATTTTTTTAGTGTAGTTTTAATAGATCATTTTCTTTTAATCTAATATAGATCACAAATAATAATACATTTGTGATATATAATAATAATAATAATAATACTAATACTAATACTAATACTATACTAATACTAATACTAATAATAAAATCAGCCTTCTGAAACATGGAGTCAAAATTCCCTCTCTTCCCTCGTCCTGGCACCCCTGTGAGCTCCACCACCCCCAGGGCTGCTCACCCAGGGCCAGGTGCTGGTGCAGCTCCACCAGGGCCCAGCTGTGGTCGTGCAGTGCCCGTGTCCTGCGCACCAGGGTCTCGCAGAGCTGCCGCGCCGTGGTGCCCGCCGAGGCCTCCAGCGAGCGGCAGGCGCCGTCCTCACCAAACACCTTCACCACCTGGCAGGGGGCACAGGGGCTGTCAGGGCCCCCCCGGCACCAGAGGAGCACAGGTGAGATCATCCCACCCCACCTGCTGCTCCCCAGCTCATGTGGGACGTGGTTCCTGTCCCAGGGATGGAATCCCCCCCTTCCCAAAATCTTGATTCATTCAGGAGGTGGTTCCTGTCCCCTCTTCCCAGCCCCTTCATTTATTTAGGAGGTGGTTTCTGTCCCAGGGATGGAATCCCTCCATCCCAGGCCCTTGATTCATGTGGGAGAGGTGGTTCCTTCCCCAGGGATGGCATCCCTCCCCTCTCCCCAGCCCCCTGACTCTCACCTCACCTGGGGGGTGCCCCAAGAGCCCCCTCCCCATCCCGTGCAGGGATCCCAGCCCCCAGCCCCATCCCGTGCAGGGGTCCCAGCCCCCCTGCCCAGCCCCAGCCCCTGACTCACGTGGGAGGCGCCCTCGCGGGGGGGTCCCTGTCCCAGGGCCGGGCTGCTCAGGATGGGGGAGTTGGAGGGGCTGCAGAGCTCGGGGAAGGGGTTGGGGATGCTGGGCAGCGACGACGCCCGCGGCTCCTCCTGTGGCGGCTGCCGGCTGCAGGAAGGGGGTGGGGGATGAGCTCTGCACCCCCTGTGACCCCCCCTGAGCACCCCCCGACCCCCCCGGGCCTCACCCACCTGCTGCCGTGGATGAGGAGGGGCTGGGAGCGCCGGAGCTCGGGCGGGCCCTCGCCCCCATCCCGCTCTGCAGGGCCTCCCTCCTGCTCGGGGGGCTCCCAGAGGCTGCTCTGCTGAGCCCCCCCCTCCATGGCATCATCTGTGGGGGGACACAGAGGGGGTCTGGCACCCGTGGCCACATCTGGGGGGCCGTGGCCAGGTGTGGGCAGCCCCCAGGTGGGCTCCAGGTGGGCTCCCACCCCTGGCACCCACCCAGGGGTGTTCTCCTGCCCAGACAAGCAGGACCCCAGCCCTGGGTGGGATGTTGGGACGCCAAGGGGGTGTCCCTGTCCCCCCAGTCCTGTCGGGGTGCTGGGGGCTGGAGCACGACCCTGATGCTGAGCACAGCCCCTGGTGAGAGCCCCAGAATTCCCTCACCAGCACCGAGCGTCTGGGAGCGCTGGGAGATGCTGGGCCGAGCTTTGCCAGGCCGAGCTTTGCCAGGCCGAGCTTTGCCAGGCCGAGCTTTGCCAGGCCGAGCCGCGCCGGCGCCGAGCAGAGGAGGAAGGCGAGCGTGGCGGCGGCGGCGGCTCAGCCCCAAACACCTCCTCGGGTCCGGCCAAACCGGTCCCGGCAGCCGCTCCCAGCTCCACCTCACCGCGCTGGCATCCGGGCCCGGGAGCCGGGGGCGAGGGAGCCGCCGTGGGAACCGCCGCCAGCCCCCCCGTGTCCCCACCCACGCCCGGTGCCACCGCTCACGCCCGGACACCGGGCCCGGCCCCGGGATGTGGCCCCGGGATGTGCCGCGGCCCCCCCAGCACGTGGCACACGGAGCACACACGTGGCACCCACGGTGGCACCCACGGTGGCACCCACGGTGGCACTCGGTGGCCGCGGGACACCGGGCAGAGCCGCGTTAATCATTCGCCCGCTGCCCGTCCCTGCTGCCACCTCTCGGGTCCAAGTCCGTGCTTGGCAGGGCTGATGTCACCCCCATGCCATCCCTGTGTCCCTGTCCTGTCCCTGTCCCTGCTCCTGTCATGTCCCTGCCCCTGTCCCCATCCCTCTGCCCCATCCCCGCTCCCTGTGTCCCCTCCCTGGCTGTGCCCGGGGTGATTTGGGGACACGGGGACAGCCGGGGGACAGGCAGGGTGGCTGAGACACAGCAGGGGACACACGGAGGGGGGATGTGACACACACGGCCCTGGCAGCGGGGACACCGCCCTGGCACCACCCCCGTGGTGGCCTCAGGTCACCCCGGTGTGAGCCCTGTGCTGGTGGCAGTGGCAGGGTGGGGACACTCGGGGTGGGACAAACTGGGGACACAAAGGGACAGGGACATCGGGGTTATGGGGAGGGGGACGGGAGGGGCTCAGGAGCACCAGGATGGGGTGTGGGACAATCAGGGCACACGGGGCTTTGGGCAAAGGGACAGCGACAGCAGGGCTATGGGGTGGGGACTGGAGGGGGTCAGGACAACCAGGGGACAAAGAGGGGACACAGGGGACATCAGGTCTAGGGGGTGGGGGACTGGAGGGGCTCAGGAGCACCAGGGGACAAAGAGGGGACACAGGGGACATTGGGGTTGTGGGGAGGGGGACTGGAGGGGCTCAGGAGCACCGGGATGGGCCTCAGGGCCACCAGGGCAGTGGAGCAGGGGGTCCAGGGCCACCAGAGTGAGGGTCCCAGGGCAACAGGGCTGAGGGACAGGATCCCAGGGCCACCAGGGCTGAGGAATGGAGTCCCAGGGCCACCAGGGTGAGGGGATGGGATCCCAGGGCCACCAGGACAAGGGACAGCGTGCCAGGACCACCAGGATTAAGGACCAGGACGCCAGCTGTGGGTGAGGGTCCCGAGACTGGGGGTCCAGAGCTCCCCAGGGGCGCAGAGGAGGCAGAAGAGGCACAGCCGGACGGCAGAGGAGGAGGAAGAGCCGGGAGGAAGGCGGGAAGGAGGGAGGGGAGGGCTGCGGGCTCAGCCAGAGCTCCGGGCTCGTTCCCGACGCGGCAGAACCAACACCCCGGGATGAGCAGCGACCCTCCCCAGCCCCGGGAGCCCCCGGGAGCCCCCGGGCCGGCCCCGCTCCTACCTGCAGCTCCCGCCGCGTCCCGGCCCCGGCCCCGTCCCGCCGGACCAGGGATTCCTGTTCTGCCCGGCTTTATCTACCTGCAACAGCTCCCGCCCCCGCCTGACATCACCGCGCCCGGTACCGGCCCCCCACCGGCACCCAGAGGGGCCCCCCAGCCCCCCCAGACCCCTTGGGGGGTGTCCAGCCTGACCCCGGCGCAGCCCCCGCTCCCCAAAACCCCCCTGAGGTGGTGATGGGGAGTTTCCCACAATGCACCGGGCGTGGGGGGACACAGGGACCCCTCGGGGTGTCCTGGGGGTGCAGATCCCACTGACCCCCAGCCAATTCCCCCATAACCTCCCAATTCCTCTAGAACCCTTTCCTCAGCCCCCCAATTCCCCTATAAGCCCCCAATCTCCCACCCCTCAGAGCTCCCCAACCCTCTAGACCCCCTCCTCAGCCCGCAAATTCCCCTATAACTCCCCAATTCCCTTATAACCCCCCCAATTCCTCTACAACCCTTTCCTCAGCCCCCGAATTGGGGTTTGGGGTGGGGTTTGGGGTGGGGCTCCCCTGGGACCCCCAGATTTGGGCTGGGGTGGTCCCATGGGGGGAGGTGGTGTCCCCATTGTCCCCTCAGGAACCCCTGCCAGGTGGGACTGTGGGGTCATGGGAGTCTCATGCAGGTCAGGGACCCTTCCAGGAGGGTTGGGGCTGGAATCTGGGATATGGGAATGCAGTGGGGTCGTTAGGGGCTCTGTGTGTGTCCTGTGGAGTCCCCTGGGGCCGTCCCCTGTGGGGTCCCTTATGGGTGTCCCCTGTGGGTGTCCCCACACTGGGTCTGGGAGTCCACACTGGGGACTAGGGGTGCCATTGGGGTCACAGAGGTGTCCCCAAGGAGGGGTTCAAGGGTCCCTGTGGGGGATGCTGAGGGTTCCGATTGGTCTGGGGACCAATTGGGGGATGCTGAGGGTTTCGATTGGTCTACAGGACCCCATAGAACCCCCACAGGGCTTTAGGTGCGGGTCCCACAGGGCAATGGGGACTCCCAGGGGAATCCAGAGCTCCTGTGAGGGTCATTTCAGGTCCCATGTGTGTCCCCCAGAGGTCACTTTGGGTCCCACAGGAGTGGCTGCGGGTGACACAGGGGGTCACTGAGGTCATTGTGCGTCTCATGGGGCGTTTGCGGGTCTTTGGGGTCACTGCAGGTGACACACGGAGAGTTTGGGTCCCTTGAGGGTCACTTTAGGTGTCCTGGAAGTCACTTTGGGTCATTTTGTGTCCCCCGGGGGTCACCGGGGTCACGGCGGTCCTCCCAGAGCAGACGAGACGAGGGCGGGGCGGGACAGAGCGGCGCCGGAAGTGAGCGCGTCACGTGATCGCACCCGGAAGCGGCGGCGCGGCGGCACCTGGGGCCATGAGCGGCGGCACCGGGAACGGGAACGGTGACGGCAACGGGGCCGAGAGCGGGGCCGAGCGGCGAGTCCGCATCGTGGTGGAGTATTGGTGAGCGCCGCGGCCGCGGAGAGCCCGCGGGCGGATGAGCCGAGGGGAACCGAGGGGACCCCGGGGGTGGGAGCTGCCCGGGGTACCGGAGCACCGGCCCACAGCGGTACCGGAGCACCGGGAGCACGAACTGGGGGGAATTGGGGTGAGGCATGCGGCGAGTCCATGCACGGAGGGGGCTGGGGGGAGAAGGGAGAGGTTGAGGGGGATCTAGAGGGGGGTTGGGGGCTGAGGAGGGAGGTGGAGGGAGACTGGGGGGCCCTGCAGGGTGGGGGAATTGGGGGTTATAGGAGAATTTGGGGGCTGGGGAGGGGTTATAGGGGAATTGGGGGGCTGGGGAGGGGTTATAGAGGAATTGGGGGGCTCTGATGGTGGGGGAATTGCGGGGTTATAGAGGATTTGGGGGGCTGAGGAACGGTTGTAGAGGGTTTGGGGGGCTCTGCAGGGTGAGGGAATTGAGGGCTTATAGGGGAACTGGGGGGCTGAGGAGGTATTGAGGGTTATGGGGTACAGGGGGCTGAGGGTGTGGGAGGGTTCCTAAGGGGGGCATTGGGAATTGGGGGTACAGGAGGCAGCAGAGCTCTCGTGGGGGGGCTCCTCAGTTCGGGGAGGGTTTGGGGGGGTCCCCGTGCCCCCTCCTCAGGCAGTCCCCCCCTCCCCAGCGAGCCCTGTGGCTTCGAGGCCACCTACCAGGAGCTGGCGAGCGCCGTGCGGGACGAGTACCCCGACATCGAGATCGAGTCACGCCTGGGGGGCACCGGTGAGACCCCACAGCAGCCTCGGGGGGACACCCCAGGCTCCCCCCAGTGCCCTGCTGGGGGTTTGAGGGGGTTAAACCTGGCTGAAAGGCCGGGGTGGGGGGTGGTGGTCTGGGTGTTGCCCCTCAGTGGGGGCAGAGTTGTGGGGGGGATGCCACGGGGGGGTTTGGGGGGGACACAGGTGATGGCTGGGCCCTGTGTGTGCCCTCAGGTGCCTTTGAGATCGAGATCAACGGGCAGCTGGTGTTCTCCAAGCTGGAGAATGGAGGTTTTCCCTACGAGAAGGATGTGAGTACCCACCAGGGGGGCTGGGCTGGGGGTGTTTGGTTTGCAGGGAGCCCCTCCTGTGATGGGATCATTGTTTTATGGAGCTGTTCTCCCTCCTGCTACCCTGCCAGGACCCTGTGCAGGTCCTGCTGGGGTGGGGTGGGAGGGGCCAGAGGGGCAGCTCCTCAGTGTGGCCTGGATTTGTCCCTGTCACCCCCGTGTCTCCCCAGCTGATCGAGGCCATCCGCAGAGCCCGCAATGGGGAGCCCCTGGAGAAAATCACCAACAGCCGCCCCCCCTGCGTCATCCTGTAACCTCCCCAAGGACAGCAGGGTCCCCCACGCTGCCTTCCTTAAATCCTGCACCCCTGGGGGGGCTCAGGAGCCTCCAGGGGACCCCCATGGTGGCACTGGGGGTTATTGTGTCCCCTGCCCGACCTGCTGTGGGGTGTAGCTGTGGATTTGGGGGGGGGTCTCCCACCTGCCTTTGCCTTCCCCCCCTCAGCAGCTGCTCCTCCCTGAGGGGTACAGGGTTGGCAGCCCCATTTCTCTGTGCTGGGCAATCTGGGGGTGTCTCCCATGAATGGGGAGCCAGGCTGGGCGTTGGAGCAGCTCCCAGCAGGTTCATTCCAAGGGGAATCCACTGGCTGTAACTTTCCCTGGGATCTGTTAATGATTAAAATCCCTCTGGCACTGTTTAATCCAGGCCATGGGAAGCCCAGGCTGGCCCCACAGGCACAGGTGTGTTCACATCCCCCCTGCCCATTCCCAGGCTCCCAGCTCCTGCTTCCTGCCTGGAATGTCCCTGCCCTTGGCCTTGGGATGGGGGGATCTCCTATTTATTCTATACTGTGTATAAACCCAACGGCCTGGGTGGAATAAAGGATGGAGAATGTGGCTCCTCTGGTGTCCCTTGGGATTGGGGGAGGTCCTGAGTTTGCCTGGGATTAGGAATTTTGTCCTTCAGGCAAGTGGTGGGGGGGTGGCAGAAGGGGGGAGGAAGGGAAGGGGGGAAAAGGAGGAGTGGGAGAAGGAAAAGGAAGGGAAAGGGGAAGAAGAAAGAAGCAGAAAATGGAAGACAAAAGGGGAAAGGGAATGGAGAAAGGGAAAAGGGACAGAAAAAGGAATGGAAAGGAGAGAAAAGAGAAGGGGAAAGGAAATGGGGAGGAAGGGAAAGGGAAAAAAGGAGGAGTGGGAGAAGGAAAAGGGGAAAAGGAAGGGAAGGGGAAAGAGGGAAAAGGGGAAAGGAAATGGGGAAGGAAAAAGGGGGCAAAAAGAAGGGGAAAGGGAAAGAAAAAGAAAAAAAGGAGGAAGGAAAAAAGGGGAAAGGGAAGGAAAAAGGGGAAAAAAAGAAGGGAAAAAGAGAAGGAAAATGGGAAAAAAGAAGGAAAAAGGGAAGGGATATAAGATGTTGGTCCTTGGGAGACGGAGCTGGATCCGAAGGAGAAGGAGAGACCAAACAGACCACAGAGTAGAAAAACCAACCAATGTACAATTGTCAAATATACATCCCGGTGCTTCCAGAGGATCCCGGAGCAGCCGGGACTGCTCTCAGTCCAGCTGCCCTCAGTGCAAGTCCACGTGTCCCAGGCACTGGGACAGCCCTGCATGGGGGGGATGGCACAGGGTCTGTCCTTCTCCAGGCCCTGCTGGCTCTGGGCTGCTCGTGGGGTGCCACCCAGGGTGACCCTCGTGTCCCCACTCTGCTGCCACACTGTCCCACAGCGTCCTGGCTCCGTGAGCGGTGCCACCCCTGGGCAGAGGGGTGGACTCCCAGCCCCACAGCTGTGGCTCATCCCTCCCTGAGCTGCCTTGGTGAAGTTGGGGGGGTCTCTCCTACACGGCCGTGGCGTCGGGGCCGGCCAGGCCGAGGTACTCGGGGTTCTCGGCCGTGGGCGTCGTACCAGGGCCACCTTCGGGGCCACCACCCTTGGCAGGGTCCTGGTTCCAGTAGTAGGGGTTGTCGAAGGCCTGGCTGAAGGGGCCAGGGCTGGGGGTGCCATGGGGTGGTGCCAGGTACTCGGGGTTCTCCACAGCGTGGCCGAAGGGCCCTGGGAAGGAGTTCTTGGGGTCCTTGATGAGCCCGTTCTTGCCCTGGTGCCCCTTGGGTTTGTCCGGTGGGGACGGGGGCGCGCGGGGCGGGCGTTCCCCAGCCTGGTTCACGTACTCTGCAGGGTGAGGGACATGTTAGGGACCCCCCAGGGGTCATGGGACAGGCAGACGCCCCCAACCACCTCCACAAGGGTCTGGCTGTGCCCTCTCTACCTGGCATGGTGTTGTGGGGGGCTGGGACAGTGAAGCACTCAGGCTCCTCTCCATCCTTGGCCGTCAGCCCGGTGGGATCCTCGCTGTAGCGGGGCAGGGTCCCAGGCTCCCGCCCCGGGGGGCTCTGCAGGGCCACCTTGTCCCCATCTGGCACCTCTGGGACAGGTCCCTCTGGCCCCTCTGCCAGGCCTTGGGCGGGGAAGGAGAACGAGGCCAAGCCCTCGCCCTCTTCCACCTTGGCTGGAGACTCCGCTGTGCTCTGGGTGTGGGAGAGGACACAGAGCCAGGCACTTGAGCCCATCCCAGACGTGGCAAGGGGTCACCCCCACGTCTGCCAGCACTGGGAGCTCCCTCCCAGCCCTCCCCGCGTACCCGCATGGAGGAGATGCGGCTGCGGTAGGTGGTGGAGGTGTCGGTGCTGAAGAAGCCGTGGTGAGGCACCAGGTACTCCTCAGCGTCCACCAGGTCGTCCATGTCCTCCTCATCCAGCAGTGCCCGGTAGAAGGTGCTGTCCATGGAGCCAGGCAGCCCCACCAGGTCGTTCTGGGGGGGTCACAGTGCTCAGTGCTCACCCCAGGGCACCAGGGAGGGGACAGGAGCTCGGGGATCTCCGTACCTGGATGACCACGAAGCGCTGGGGGTCGCGGGCCATGCGGGAGAACTCGGTGACCAGCTCCCGGAACTTGGGCCGGCACTCGGAGTCAATCATCCAGCCTGAACAGAGCCAGGTGCCATCAGGGGCCGGGAGCAGGGTGACAGCACGCCCTGTCCCCTCCCTGTCCCCGTGTCCCCTCCCCGTACATTTCACCATGATCATGTAGACGTCGATGGTGCAGATGGGCGGCTGCGGCAGCCGCTCGCCCTTCTCCAGCAAGTCTGGGATCTCCCGGGCAGGGATCCCATCGTAGGGCTTTGCCCCAAACGTCATCAGCTCCCACACGGTGACACCTGGAGGGGACGGGGACAGGTGTGGGGGTGAGCAGTGCACTGGGACCCCCCAAGTCCCCCGGGGTGGGGACACCCTGACGCACCGTAACTCCAGACATCGCTCTGGTGCGTGAAGCGCCGGCGGAGGATGGACTCCAGCGCCATCCACTTGATGGGCACCTGGGACAGAGAGGTGAGCAGGACCAGGGGTGGCTGTCACCAAGGGGAGCACCCCTGTCACTGTGTCCCACGCCCTACCTTGCCACCATCAGCGTGGTACTCGGTCTCGTCGATGTCGAGCAGCCGGGCCAGCCCAAAGTCGGTGATCTTGACGTGGTTGGGGCTCTTGACGAGGACGTTGCGAGCGGCCAAGTCCCGGTGCACCAGTCTCACCTCCTCCAGGTAACTCATCCCCTGGAGGTGACACATGTCCAGCTGTCCCTGGTCTCTCCAAGGACCTCCCCAGAGCTGCCCAGGTGCCCTGTCCTACCTTGGCGATCTGCACACACCAGTTGAGCAGGTCCTGGGAGCCGATGTGGTCCTTGTTCTCCCTCACGTAGTCCAGCAGGCAGCCGTAGGGCATCAGCTGCGTCACCAGCTGCACCGTGGAGGTCAGGCAGATGCCCAGCAGCCGGGACACGTAGGGGCTGCCCACCCCTGCCATCACATAGGCCTCCTGTGGGCAGGAGGGGGGTCAGGGTGGGGGTCAGGGTGAGCAGGGGCTGCTGCCAGCCCCGTTCCCCCCCAGTGTTGTGGCCACACTCACATCCAGGATCTCCTTGTTGGCTTTGGGTGATGTGTTCTCCCGCAAGACTTTGATGGCCACGGGGATCTTCACGCTCTCCCCATCAGGGATCCAGATGCCCTGAGGTGGGGACAAGCAGGTGAGAGGATGCAGAGCATGGAGGGTCACATCCAGCTGTGCTGTCCCCACTCCTCACCTTATAGACAGTGCCAAAAGCACCAGAACCCAAAACTTTCACTTTCTTCAGCTCCGTCTCCTTGAGGATCCTCATCTGGGCTTGGTTGGGGAGGGCCCCGCTGGGCGTCAGTGGCTCCACCAGCTGTGGGGCACGAAGAGGTGAGGGGGGCTGGGCTCCTGATCCCTCCCAAGCCCCGAGGGTCCCCTCCTGCCCCCCAGGAGATCCCCACCTCGGTCTCCTGCAGCAGCCTCCTCATGGTGTGCTTGCGCTCCTGCTGCCGCCGGCGCTTGACGCAGATGACAGTGATGAGGAGCAGGACGATGACCAGCAGAGCCCCAACCACGCCAGCAATGATGGATGTCACCTGGCTGTGTGCCAAAAGGCCATCAGTGTGGGCCTGACCCCCATCACCCAGAGTGGTGGTGGCACAACAGAGCCACACCCCTACTGTGACCGTGTTCGCAGGGGTCTTAGGATGAGGGAAGAGACGAGGACCTGACTCCACGTTTCAGAAGGCTTGATTTATTATTTTATTGTATATAGTATATTAAAACTATACTAAAGGAATAGAGGAAAGGATTTCATCAGAAGGCTGGCTAAGAATAGCATAGGAAAAAATGATAACAAAGGCTTGTGGCTTAGACTCTCTGTCCGAGCCAGCTGGGCTGTGATTGGCCATTAATTAGAAACAACCAACATGGGCCAATCCCAGATGCTGTTGCATTCCACAGCAGCAGATAACCATTGTTTACATTTTGTTCCTGAGGCCTCTCAGCTTCTCAGGAGGAAAAAATCCTAAAGAAAAGATTTTTCATCAAAGATGTCTGTGACACCCCTACCTTGGCTTCTGGTCCACAGGACATCCATCCTCATCCCGGATCGTGCACCTGGGGACACAGATGTAGCCCGTTGCTGTCAGCAGCCCCCTGCAGCTGCCAGCACCCCCATCTCATCTAGGGACCCCCCCAACTCACGAGTGGGTGCAGTTGGTGGGGCAGAGCTGGCACACTCCGAATTCATCCGGGTATTTCCAGACGGGCACGAAGGAGGCGTCGGCCTTGACGCCGCTGGGGCAGCGCCGCACGCACTGCTGGGCGTCCTTGTAGTGGGCACAGGCCACGCACTGGTCTGCATCCTGCAGGAACAGGGGTGCATTGAGGCACCCGGGTGTGTGGGGCCACCCTCACTGCCCCCAGTGTGTGTCCCTGTCCTCACCGATCCGAAGCAGGTCTCGGTGCCGTTCTGGGGCTGGCACTCGGGGTGGCACGGCAGGCACCGCGTCCCGTTGGCGTGTTCCCGGATGGCTCTGCAGGGCAAAAGGGGCAGGGATGGGATGCCAGCCTCGCCCTGCAGTGTGTGTGGGCACTCTGTTTGGCACTGCCGAGGGTCTCCACTCACCCATCCAGGAGGTTGCAGGAGGCCACGCACTCCTGGCCGCGCAGGAACCGCTCGCACGCCACGCACTGGGTGGGGCCGGGGCCCCAGCAGTGCCCCTGGGCACAGAGGTGGAAGCAAACCAGCCCCTCTCTCTCTGCAGGAGGGGCACCATCAGCACCTTTGTCAGCAATGGGAGGGTCCACCATCTCCCCCACCCCCACGAGACCCCTCCTACCGCACTGCTCGGGGGGTTTGTTGTGGGTCTGGAAGAGGCGCTGGCGGGGGTTACGGAAGATGCTGTGCCAGGGCACCTTCTGGAGGAAGCAGAGCTGGGGGTTGTGGTGCACCAGCACCATCCCACTGCTGATCTCCTGCAGGGCCCGCAGCCCCAGCGCCTGCACCGCCAGGTCCTGCAGTGTCAGCGAGTAGGCGCCGCTGCCGAGACACCCACGGGTGAGACACGCCTGGCCCCGTGTGCCCCCACGTCCCCCGCGTCCTTCCTGGCTCCCCCTGCAGCCTGTGGGAGCCCCTCCATGTCCCTGTGTCCCCCTGAGTCCCACCCACATCTCCCCACCCATATCCCCCATGTCCTGTCATCCCCCATGTCCCCCTGTGTGTTCCCACAACACCCTGCAGCCCCCCAGTGTCCCCCTGTGCCCCAACATCTGCCCACATCCCCTCTGCATCCCCATGTTCCCGTGTCACCCCATGTCCCTGTGTCCCCTCTGTGACTCCCTGTGTCCCTCCACACATCCCTGTGTCCCCTCATGTGTCCCCCTGCGTCCGTCCATGTCCCTGTGTCCCTCATGTGTCCCCCTGCATCCCTTCTGCATCCCCATGTTCCCGTGTCACCCCATGTCCCTGTGTCCTCTCATGTGTCCCCCTGCATCCCTTCTGCATCCCCATGTCCCCGTGTCCCCTCATGGTCCCCCTGCCTCCCCCCATGTCCCCGCCCCTGCTCACTTGTGCAGCACCCTGCCCCGGATCACCCGCAGGTTTTGGAACACTCCCAGGTCCTTCATGTCAGGTGGCCAGGCTGCGATGTAGAGGAAGCCTGGGGGGAGCTGAGTGTCACCCCCTCATGTCCCCCCCAAACCCAGAGCCCTCAATCCCCCCCAGCTCCCCCAGCTCTCACCCGTCAGCTCCTTCAGGCTCTCGAAGATCCGCAGCAGTTTGGGGTCCAGGGGTGGGGTGTTGGTGCTGGGGTCCCTGCAGGGGATGGGAGGGAGGTTGGGGGGTCCTTTTGGGGGTCCCCAGTGGGCTCAGGGAGGGGATTCAGGCACTTACCCAGCGAAGGTCTCGGGCAGGAAGGCCAGGCTCCCAAAAATCTTGGTGCAGCCAGAGAAGTGCTGGATGTTGGAGGCGTTCACAGCACGAACACCCTTCAGGAAATCCACTCCCAGCCCATAGCACACTGAGGGGGCACAGCAGGGGTGCTCTTCCAGGACCCCTGAGCCCCCCAAAACACTGCCCCACCAGCCACAGGGCACAGCAGCAACCCCACACAGCCTTCAGTCCCCAGAGCTGCACTGAGGATGGATCACCCCCATCCTAGGCGTCCCCAGAACCCCCCAAAGCTTGGGAAGGCTGCTTACCCATACCCTTGGGGTGCCCAGAACCCCCCAAAGCTTGGGAAGACTGCTTACCCATACCCTTGGGGTCCCCAGAGTGCCCCCAGCCCCCAGGGGACTTCTCTCCCACATCCCTGGGGTCCCCAGAGCCACTCTGGGGGGCTGCTCACCTGCACCCCTGGGGACCCCAGACCTGTCCAGATACTTGGGGGCTGCTCACCCACAACCTTGGGAACCCCATGGACATTGAGGAGCTGCTCATCCACAATCCTGCCGTGTCCAGAGCCCCCCTCCCCATCCCCGGGGGGCTGCTCACCCACATCCCCAGGGCACCCAGAGCCCCCCCAGACCCCCAGGGTGGGGAGGGGGGGGGCGTTTCTCACCCTCTGGGCAGGGTTTGCTGCACTTCTCACACTTCTGCACGTTGTTGACCGTGACCTCCTGGCTGTTCTGGGGGCACACGAGGGTGCAGGACCCCACCTCCGTGGCGAGGTAGTTGTCTGCAGGGGGTGGCAGGAGGGGAGGGGGGGGTCAGGGCCACGCTGGCTGCCCCTGCACCCCCCCAGGGTGTCACTCACAGGGACACTGGCTGACACAGCTGGCACCAAAGGTGTAGCGCCCGTCAGGGTTGGGCATCGACTCGAAGGTGTCCGAGTTGTAGACAACGAGTGGGGGGCAGTGCAGCTCGCAGATCCCACTCCTGTTGAAGTTCAGGCATGCCTGGGGAGGGGACACAGCTGTGTGAGACCCCTGTCCCTCCCCAGGACCCTCGGTGTGCCCGTCCTGTGCTCACCAGGCAGTCGGAGTGCTTGGGGCCGGTGCAGCCAGCAGCGCACTGCTCGTGGCAGCAGTCCGTGGGTTTCGTGCCCTTGCAGCGTGGGCAGCCGTGGCAGATGCTGTTGGTCACTGCAGGGACACAAAGGGACACGTTGGGGACACAAATTCCCCCCTCCAGGCAATGGGGGAGACCCCAGGATGAGGGGTTGGAGGGTAAGGGGGTTTCCGGGGTAAAAATCTGGGTGGTGGGAATTGAGATGGCAAATAAAAACAGTGGGAAAGGAATTTAGGGGGGCAAGTGGGGTTACCAGGGCTGGGATTTGGGGTGTAAGGGGAGGCTCCCAGAGCAGGGATTTTAGGAGATGTCTGGGACCAAGATTTGAGTGCTGTGTAGGGCTCAGTGGAACAAGGATTTGGGGGCTAAACAGAAGGTCAGGGTGCTTCTGGGGGCAAGGGTTAGGTGGTAAATGGGGGGTCAGTGGGACAGAGATTTGGGGGGCAAATGGAAGGTCCAGAAATTCTCTGGAAACAGGACTTAGGTGACAAGTAGGGCTCAGAAGGGCAACAATTTGGGAGTGCAAGCAGAAGGTCCAGGGAGTCTCTGGGACACAGATTTGGGTGCCAAGTGGTGATCAGTGGAGCAGGGGCATACAGAGGGAAGGAAAGGGGTTCCCAGGGGCTTTGGGGGTCTCTGAGGGGGGGGTCAGAGCCTCTGTGGGCCCCACACTCACATGTCTGGCAGTCCTGTTTGCCCTCACCCCAGCAGTGCCCCTCGGCACAGAGTGCCCGGCAGTCGGGACCTGCACAGGGGGAAGAGTGAGCAGGGGGTGCCAGGGGGGGCTGGAACCCCCAGAGCCCTCCCTGGCAGCACAAACCCCCCACTCACAGCTGCGGGTGCGGGTGGTCTCCACCTGGATGTCGGCACGGAACTCGTTGTGCCGGTGCAGGATGTCGCTCCACAGGATGGTCTCCTGGAAACACAGCTCGGGGTTCCTCTCAATGAGCACCCCTCCCTTCAGGATCTCTGTCAGGGGACAGGTTGGGGGGGTCAGCATGGACCTGCAGCCCCGTGGGGACTCCCAATCCTCGGTAGGGAGCTGGGGAGCACCCGGAACTTTGGGTTCCCAGATTGGAGCTGGCAGCTCCCAACTGCAGGAGCAGCAACCCACACACCCGAGCACCCCAGACAGGGCTTCCCCACCTGTGAGGTGCCTCATGCCGAGCTGGCGCAGCCCCGGTGCCCCGGCGGGGCCGGCGTTGCCCAGCACGGCCAGGGCGTAGCGCTCCTGGAAGAGCTGCGTGCCGCGGATGATGCGCAGGCTCTGCAGCTCCAGCCCGCTCACTCGGTTCTCCGCGATCAGCACGTACCCCTGCACCTCCTTGATGTCCTGCCATGGGGGGGACACGGGTGAGGGGTGAGGGGACCCTCGTCTTTCCCCCGCCTCGGGGCGTTTTCCCGCTGCGCACCTTGAGGAAGGAGGTGTCGGCGTCGGCGGGCAGGTAGGTGAGCTCCAGGTTGCCCTGGACTACCTGGCAGCCCTGGTAGAGGTGCCGCAGGGTCTCGTAGTGGCTCTCGGGGCTGGAGGGACGCAGCAGCTTCATGTCGGTGCCGGTGCAGACTGTGGGGACAGCGGGGGCTCAGCGGGTCCCCTCTCCCCGCCGTGGGACACACACGGAGCTCCGGCCCCCGCAGGAAACACCGCGGGTGCGGCGACCGCCGTTTATCTCCGGGGCTGCTCCCAACAGCTTCCGATGGGTTTCCTGCACCGAGGCTCCCCCGGCTCCCACCCCGGCAAAGCCGCTCCCGCTCCGCCACCGGGCCCCGCTCGAGACACAACGGGGATCGGTGTCGCCCCGTGCCCGCGGCGGGAGCCGGGGATTGCCGGGGGCTGGGTTGGGACCCCCAGAGCGGCGGGGCCGGAGCGGGGGCCGCGGGCAGGAATGCGCTGCCCACGCCGAGACAAGACCCGATTGTTGAGCGGCGACGGCTGCGGGGCCCGGCCGGCCCCATTGTGGGGGGCTCCTGGCCGGGAGAGCATCCCCCGGGCACCCCGGCGGGGCTGGGGGGCACGGGAACCCGCGCTGGGTTCCCGGGCCCCGGGCGAGTGAGTCACGGGCGAGGGTGGCACCGGGCCCCGGCCGCCCGCTCCCGGCTGGAACCGCCTTTTCAGGTCGGGCGTGTTTGGGGAGCAGCGGTGACGCAGGGCTGGCGGGCACGGCACGGCACGGCCCAGCCCCGGCGCGCCCGCGGCCCCCGGCACCCCAACACCCAGCGGGGAGATCCCCCCGCTCCACACCGAGCCCCGCTGCCCCGCGCTGACCCCGCCGCCACCGCGGTGTCACCCGCAGAGCCACCAGCCCCGTCCCAGCGCGGGCAGGGGGGCACACGGGGGTCTGGGGGGGCTCGGTGTGGCGGTCCCCGGCTGCTCGGTGGCTGAGTGACAGCCCCCGGTGCTGGGCAGCTGCGGGCGCGGCCCCGTGGCCCGGAGAGCCGGCTGGCACTCGCCTCCCCCGCCTGCTCCGAGGCCTCCGAGCCGGGGAAAATACGGCCAGGAAGGAGGAAGCCCCCCCGAATGTGGGGATCGGCTGTGTCCCACCCGAGCGGGGTGAAACGGGGGGGACCCCTGGAAGGGAAAGTGTGGGGCGGCCAAAGCTCAAGGTCTGTGCCCACACCTGCCGTGACAGGCGCGGGGTGCTGGGGTTTCCCCGGGGCAAAGGGCAGGTGGGACAAGTGTGGGGATCCTGGTGGGATCCCGGCTCTGTTCCCCCCGGATTTGGCTTTGTCTGCTCGCCCAGCTCCCCGGCTGGGCACCGGGCAGGGCAGGGACTGCTCCGTCCTGGCTCACCCCAGCGTGCGGTGCCACCACCAAAGCACCTGGGCTGCCCACGGGTGTCCGGCCGAGCCCGTGAGCCACGTGCCCACGGGGCTGTCCTGAGCCCCGGGGCCGGGGACACACCGGGCTGTCCCCAACCAGGAGCTCGCCCCACACAGACCCTCCAAGCAGCGTGGGCTGTGGGCTGCCAGCAGTGGCGTGTCCCCGCGTCCCTGTCCCACCGCCTCACACCGAGCTTTCACTTTCCAAACTCCCGCTGCCGGAGCTGCCCCCCGACACGAAGAGGGAGGCAGCAGGGTCCAACTTTTGGGGCTGCCGCTGCCCATTTTGGGGCCACCAGCTCCATGCCCTGCTGGCCCCGTTCCTGCCCCGTTCCTGCGGTGCGTGGCCGAGGCCCGGGGGCTGCCGGGCCGGGCTCCCCGCTCCCCCCGGGGCTGGGCTGGGTGCGGCACGTCGAGAATGTGGATGGGAGCGACGGGGACGCACCCACCCACCCACCCAGCCAGCCAGCCAGCCAGCCAGCCAGCCGCTCCGCACCCCGGAGCCTCCCGATGCCCACGGGAAGGGAACCCCCACAAGCTGGGGGCTCCCGTTCCCCCTTCTCCCGGCGGTACCGGAGCTCTGGGACCGGCTGCAGCGGGGGGAGTCCCCGCTGCGGGCTGTACCGGAGCCCCTAAATTCCTCTCGGGAATCGTGCAGCTCGGGGGAACCGGGGTGCAGCGGGCAAGGCCTCCCGCTGGGCCCCAGCGCCTCCCAGTCCACACCAGTTCGGCCCCAGTCCTGGCGGCAGTCGCCGCGCGGGGACACCGGGGTCGCGCTGCCCGCGGCGGGGAGAACCGGGGGCACCGAGGGGGCACCGGGGGAGGCGGTCCCATCACTTCCAACCGTGCAGCCCCTGGTTCCCCCCGGTGGCCCCCAGAGCTGCCCGATCCCAGCCCCGGTGCCCCCCTCGTTCGCAACTCGAGGCCGCCACGATCCCCTCCCGCTTCTCCCTCTGTTCCCCCCACCGTCCCCTCCCGGTTTTCCACTCTGTCCCACCCCCGATGTCCCCCCGGTGCCCTCTCGGTCACGCCCCCCGTGTCCCCCACTCCCTTGCCCGGTTCGCCCTCTCGGTGCCCCCCCGGTCCCGGTGGGTCCCGTGCAAAACTTTACGCGAAGTCGCCGCGCGGGGCCGGAGTCCCCCCGATTGCCGGTGTCCCCGGTGCCCCCCGGTGTCCCCCGGCGGGACCCACCTTCGGCGGCGGCGGGGGGGCAGAGGGCGGCCAGCAGCAGCAGCAGCAGCAGCAGCGCGACGCCGAGGCAGCCCCCGGCCGCGATCATGGTGCTCAGCGCGGGCCGCGGCCCATGGCCCCGCCGCCGCTCTCCGGGAAAGTTTGCGGAGCCGGAGCCGCCGCCTCCCGCCGCTCCCGGGCTCCGCCTCGCGATCCCGATCCCGGTCCCGGCCCCGGGCGAGGGCGCGCCGCGCGCTCCCGCCGCCCCCGCGCGCTCCCGCCGGCCCGGACCAGGACAGACCCCCCCCCCCCCCACACACTCCCGTCCAACCTCCCGGAGCACCGGGAATGTCCCGCCCCAGACCCCCCCTTCCCTCCGCCCGAGCACCGGGAATCACCGCCGTCCATCCCCCGGGAACCCCCCGTTCCTCCTTCCCATCCTGGGAGCGGCGGGTGCCCCCTCCCCACTTCCAGGGGGGCTCCGACCCCATTGTCCACCCCCCCGGAGCAGCAGGACCCCCTAACCCTGGACCCCCCCCCCCAGCATTCCCATCCCGGAGCGCCCCGTTCCCGTTCCCCGGGGTGTCCCCAGTCCCGGGGTCCCTCTGCAATCCCGGGGGTCGCCTGAATGGGGCGGGGGGAGGACACGACCTCCATCCCTGTCCCCTCACCTGGGGCTGGGACTGTCACCCATGAGGGGAAGGGGGACAGAAATGCCACTCGTGGGTTTGGGGTGTCAGTCCCAGGGGTGGGGGACAGAGCTGGCACCAGGAATGGTGCGGGGGGCTGGAGGCTGTCCTGGGGGGACAGGGACAGTCCAGCAGCATCTGACAGGTCCCCAATGGGGTTACCAAAAGATGGCACCTGTCCCCCACCTGTTCCACCTTCACCTGCTGCTCTGGGCACACAGGGAATTGGGATGGGGGGGTCCTCCACAGGTGGGGACCCCCACACATGGGGGTGACCGCATCCGAATCCCCCGGCCGGGCAGAGCCAGGAGCAGCTGGGATGGGGACCAGGATGGGACCCCCACATGGGGCAGGTTCTGCCCCCCCATGTACCCTTGGTCACCCCAGTCTGTGCTTCCACATGTGCCACCGAGGCTGCCCCGAGGGAGGAGCCCCCAAAGAGGGGACTCTCGGTGTTGGGGTCCCGCCTGCCATGGGGACAGGAATGGGGATCCAGCACATCACTGTCACCTCAGGCCAGGCCGCTGCCGGGGGTCCCGCATGGCCGGGACCACTCAGTTCCTCAAGCCGCGCTGCCCCCGGACCCTCAACTGACCCCGAGCCCCGCAGGACACCGGAGGGTCCCCGCAGGACACCGGAGGGTCCCCGGAAGGTCCCCGCAGTGCCCGGGATCCCCGGGCCCCATGGGGGGATATATCCCATAAGCCTCTGCAGAGCGAACATGGGGGGATATATCCCATGAGCCTCTGCAGAGCGCACTCGGGGGGATATATCCCATGATCCTCCCGCGGCCGGCGGGGGCGGTATATCCCATAGTGCCCCGCGCCGCCCCATCTCCGGGGCGGGCCGGAAGCGGCCGGGCCGGGCGGCGATGGCGGCGCGGGCCGCGCAGCTGCTGCTGCTGCTTCTCATGGCAGCAGCAGCACCGGGCCCGGCCCAGGGCTCGCAGGGGGACCGGGAACCGCTGTACCGGGAGTGCCTGAGCCGCTGCGAGCGGCAGAACTGCTCGGGAGCGGCGCTGCGGCACTTCCGCGCCCGGCAGCCGCTCTACATGGGCCTGACAGGTACCGCCCCCTACTCCTATTGGTTGACCGATCCAGAAACCACGCCCCCGCCGGGGAGGCCGCACCTTTCGGAGCCACGCCCCATTTGAAGCCCCGCCCCTTGGCGGAGGGACTGGGAGGGACTGGGGCTGAACTGGGAGGGACTGGGGCTAAACTGGGAAGCGCTGGGTGATGCTGGCGGACACTGGGGCTGTGTTAAGGGTCCCTTATCCTGTACTGGTTGTCACTGGGTCGTGCTGGTGCATACTGGGCTGGTTTTGGTCTATACTGGGAGGTGCTGGGCTATGAAGTGGGGTCACTGGGCCATACTGGGGAGTCACTGGTGCACGCTGCTGGTCACCATGGCGACAGCTGCGGGTGCTCCCAGCTTGTTCAGTGATGCTGGGGGTGCCAGGGGGTGAACCCCACCCACTCCCTGTGCCCTGCGCTGGGCTGGGGCGCTCTGGTGGTGCACTGGTGCATACTGGGAGGCACTGGTGCATACTGGTGTGCCCCCCACAGGCTGGACGTGCCGGGATGAGTGCCAGTACGAGTGCATGTGGCTGACGGTGCGGCTGTACCAGCAGGGTGGGCACCGCGTGCCCCAGTTCCACGGCAAGGTCAGCGCGGCTCTGGGGGGGCTGGGGGGCACTCGGGGGTCTCCCCGTGCCCGCTGACCCCCCGGGCCCCCCCAGTGGCCCTTCTCGCGGTTCCTGTTCGTGCAGGAGCCGGCCTCGGCCTTGGCCTCGCTGCTGAACGGCCTGGCCAGCCTGGTGATGCTGCTGCGGTACCGCGCGGCCGTGCCCCGCGCCGCCCCCACCTACCCCACCTGCACCGCCTTCGCCTGGGTGAGCCCTGCTGCCCGCTGACCTCCTTTGCCCTCCCTTTGCCCATCATTTCCCTCCCCTTTCCCATCCTTTTCCCTTTTTTCCCCTCCCTTTTTTCCCCTCCCTTTTTTCCCCCTCCCTTTTCCATCCTTTCCCTCCCTTTTCCATTCTTTTCCATCCTTTTCCCAGCCTTTCCCATCATTTCCCCTCCCTTTTTCCCATCCCTTTTCCCCTCCCCTTTCCCTCCCTTTTTCCCTCCCTTTTTCCCTCCCTTTTTCCCATCCTTTTCCATCCTTTTCCATCCTTTTCCCCTTCCCTTTTCCTCCTTCTTCTTTCCTTTTCCTTCTTTCCCTTTTTCTGTTTCCCTTTTCCCCTTTTTCCCCTTTCCCTTTTCCCCCTTTTCCCCTTTTTTTTCCCTTCTTCCCTTTTTTTCCCCTTTCCCTTTTTCCCCTTTCCCTTTTTCCCCTTTCCCTTTTCCTCCTCCCCAAATCCCCCCCCCATCTCCCCCTGACCCCACCCAGCCCCATCTCTTCCACCCCCCCACCCCATTCCCATCCCCCTCATCTCCCATTTGAGGAGGTCCTGACCCGGGGGGGGACCCTGCCCCACATCCCCCCACCCCATAAATCCCAAATTTTCCCCTTTTCCAGGTCTCCTTAAACGCCTGGTTCTGGTCCACCGTGTTCCACACCAGGGACACGGCGCTGACAGAGGTGAGGCAGTGCCACCCCCAGGGTGTCCCCAATCCCCAGGGTGACACCCCCAGAGTGTCCCCAAGCCCCTGGGGGTCCTGTTCTAGGCCCCCTCCCCAATTTCCCCATCCCAAATCCCACAGAAACTGGATTATTTCTGTGCTTCGGCCGTCATCCTGCACTCCGTGTACCTGTGCTGCGTCAGGTGGGCACTGGGCAAACTGGGACAAACTGGGGGGGACTGGGGGGCACTGGGGACAGACTGGGAGGTGCTGGGGTTGGACTGGGGGGCACTGGGGAGCAATGGGGATGGACTGGGGGACACTGGGGCAAACTGGGGGGCACTGGGGATGGACTGGGGCAAATTGGGGGTGAACTGGGAGGTGCTCGGGACAGACTGGGGGGCACTGGGGATGGACTGGGAGGCACTGGGCAAACTGGGGGGCACTGGGGATGGACTGGAGGGCACTGGGGCAAACTGGGGGGCACTGAGGTCAGACTGGGGGGCACTGGGCTGTACTGGGAAGGTGCTGGCCTCTCTTGGGCCAGTTTGGGCATCACTGGAGCACCTGGGAGGACCCTGGGCCATACTGGGAGGACCCTGGGCCATACTGGGAGGACCCTGACCATCCCCCTTGCCCACAGGACGCTGGGGCTGCAGCGCCCAGCCTTAATCAGCATCTTCAGAGCCTTCCTCCTCCTCTTCCTCGCCGGCCACATCTCCTACCTGAGCCTCGTGCGCTTCGACTACGGCTACAACCTGGTGGCCAACGCTGCTGCTGGTGGGCTGGGGGCACTGGGAGGGACTGGGATGGACTGGGAGGCACTGGGGGGCACTGGGAGGGACTGGGATGGCCTGGGAGGCACTGGGGGGGACTGGGAGGGGCTGGGAGGCACTGAGAGGCACTGGGATGGCCTGGGAGGCACTGGGAGGGACTGGGAGCTATTGGGGCCAGCTGCAGCCAGAGCAGGGAGCCACTGGGCTGTACTGGGAGCCACTGGGCTGTACTGGGGCTGTGTCAGGGGTCAGTCTGAGCCCCCCCCTGTCCCTGAGCCCCATTTTCCCAGGAATGCTGAGCAGGGGTTTGGGTATCCCCATGTCCCTGGGCTCCCCATTTTCGTGGAGTTCTGCCCAGGGGTTTGGGCACCCCCTGTCCCTGTGTTCTCCTGTTTTCCCAGGAATGCTGACCACACTTTGGGCACCCCCTGTGCCTGTATTCTTCTCTTTTCCCAGGAATTCTAACTGGAGTTTGGGCACTCCCCTCTCCCACATCCCCCTTGTGGTTTTCACTGGAATTCTGACAGTTTGGGCACCCCACAGTCCCTGATCCCCAGTGTTTCTCCAGGAATTCTTTCAGAGTTTGGGCACCCATCTCTCCCTGACCCCCTCGTTGTTTCCCCAGGAATTCTGACTGGGGTTTGGACACCCCCTGTCCCTGTGTTCTCCTGTTTTCCCAGGAATGCTGACCACACTTTGGGCACCCCCCTGTCTTTGATCCCCACTGTTTTCCCTGGAATTCTTTCAGAGTTTGAGCCTGTTCCCCCCTGTTTCCTCAGGAATTCTGACAGACTTTGGACACCCCCTCTCCCTGATCCCCCCCTCACTGTTTTCCCAGGAATGCTGAGAGAGTTTGAGCACCCATCTCTCCCTGATCCCCCTCACTGTTTCCCCAGGAATTCTGACTGGGGTTTGGGAACCCCCCTGTCCCTGATCCTCCCTATTTCCCCAGGAATTCTGACAGGCTTTGGGCACCCCCTGTCCCTGATCCTCACTCTGTTTCCCCAGGAATCCTGACTGGGGTTTGGGCACCCCCCTGTCCCTGATCCCCACTCTGTTTCCCCAGGAATTCTGACTGGGATTTTGTCCTTGTGTTTTCCTGTTTCCCCAGGAATTCTAACTGGAGTTTGGGCACCCCTCTGTCCCTGATCCTCACTCTGTTTCCCCAGGAATTCTGACTGGGGTTTTGTCCTTGTGTTTTCCTGTTTCCCCAGGAATTCTGACCGAGTTTGAGCACCCCCTGTCCCTGATCCTCCCTATTTCCCCAGGAATTCTGACTGGGATTTTGTCCTTGTGTTTTCCTGTTTCCCCAGGAATTCTGACAGGCTTTGAGCACCCTTCTCTTCCTGATCCTCACTCTGTTTCCCCAGGAATCCTGACTGGGGTTTGGGCATCCCCCTGTCCCTGATCCTCACTCTGTTTCCCCAGGAATTCTGACCGAGTTTGAGCACCCCCTGTCCCTGATCCTCCCTATTTCCCCAGGAATTCTGACTGGGATTTTGTCCTTGTGTTTTCCTGTTTCCCCAGGAATTCTGACAGGCTTTGAGCACCCTCCTCTTCCTGATCCTCACTCTGTTTCCCCAGGAATTCTAACTGGAGTTTGGGCACCCCCCTGTCCCTGATCCTCACTCTGTTTTCCCAGGAATTCTGACTGGGATTTTGTCCTTGTGTTTTCCTGTTTCCCCAGGAATTCTAACTGGAGTTTGGGCACCCCTCTGTCCCTGATCCTCACTCTGTTTCCCCAGGAATTCTGACTGGGGTTTTGTCCTTGTGTTTTCCTGTTTCCCCAGGAATTCTGACCGAGTTTGAGCACCCCCCTGTCCCTGATCCTCCCTGTTTCCCCAGGAATTCTGACAGGCTTTGAGCACCCTCCTCTTCCTGATCCTCACTCTGTTTCCCCAGGAATTCTAACTGGAGTTTGGGCACCCCCTGTCCCTGATCCTCCCTATTTCCCCAGGAATTCTGACAGGCTTTGGGCACCCCCTGTCCCTGATCCTCACTCTGTTTCCCCAGGAATTCTGACTGGGATTTTGTCCTTGTGTTTTCCTGTTTCCCCAGGAATTCTGACAGGCTTTGAGCACCCTCCTCTTCCTGATCCTCACTGTTTCCCCAGGAATCCTGACTGGGGTTTGGGCACCCCCCTGTCCCTGATCCCCACTGTTTCCCCAGCAATTCTTTCAGAGTTTGGACACCCCCTCTCCCCTCTCTCTATTCCCCAGCAATTCTCCCGGTGTTTTGCCCGCTGTTTTCCCGCTGTTTTTCCCGCTGTTTTCCCGTGTCCCGGGCACGCTGACGCTGTTTTCCCTGTCCCAGGGATGCTGACGGTGGCGTGGTGGCTGCGCTGGTGCCTGCGGCAGGGCCGGCGGCTCCCGCACGTGTGGAAATGCGCGGCCGCGGTGCTGCTGCTGCAGGCGCTGGCGCTGCTGGAGCTGCTCGACTTCCCCCCCCTGCTCTGGGTGCTGGACGCCCACGCGCTCTGGCACATCGGGACCATCCCCCTCAACGTGCTCTTCTACAGGTCTGTGACACCCCGGTCCTGGCTAAAGGGACATTTAAAATAGCAGGCATGTGACCCTCCCCAACCCGTTTGAAAGAAAAGAAATAAAATTCAAGTCAATAATGATTTTAAATTAAATTATTATTAATAATAATAATATTAAATTAATGATTGTGAAAATTAAATTAATACATTAAATAAAATTTAAAATAAAGTTAAAAATACAGGTCAGTGACCCCCCCCCCCCCAATCCCATTTAAAATAAAATTAAAAATACAGGTCAGTGAGCCCCCCCCCCCTCCCCAGTTAAGATAAAATATAAATAAAATATAAATATAAATAAATTAAACTAAATATAAAATTAAAATAATTACAATTAAATTAATACTATAAAATTAAAACTAATAAAATTAAATAAAATAAAAAATAAAATAAAAAATTAAATAAAATTAAATAAAAAAATTAAATAAAATTAAAAATACATGTCAGTGACCCCCCCTCCCCACTTAAAATAAAATATAAATATAAATAAATTAATTTAAATAGAAAATTTAAAATTAATAAAATTAAATTAATACTATAAAATTGAAATTAATAAAATTAAAAATGAAATAAAAATAAGGTAAAATTAAATAAAAAATTAAATAAAATTTAAAATACATGTCAGTGACCGCCCCTCCCCACTTAAAATAAAATATAAATATAAATAAATTAAATAAAATGGAAAATTTAAAATTAATAAAACTAAATTAATACTATAAAATTGAAATTAATAAAATTAAGTAAAATTTAAAATAAAATAAAATTTAAATAAAATTAAATAAAAAATTAAATGAAATTAAAAATACAGGTCAGTGACCCCCCCTTCCCATTTAAAATAAATTAAATAAAATATAACATTAAAATAAATAAAATTAAATTAATAGTAATAAAATTTAAATTAATAAAATAAATAAAATATAAAATTAAAATAAATAAAATTAAATTAATAACGAAAATTAAATAAAATTAAATTAATAATTATAAAATTATAATTAATAAAATTAAATAAAATTTAAAATAAAAATAAAATTAAAATTAAATGAAATTAAGTTAAAAAATTAAGTAAAATTAAAAATACAGGTCAGTGACCCCCCCCCTTCCCTATTTAAAATAAAATTAAAAATACAGGTCAGTTACCCCCCAATCCTATCTAAAATAAAATTAAAAATAGGGGTGAGGGGCTCCCCAGGGAGGTGCAGGGGTGCAGAGCTTCCCCCCGGATTTGGGGGGGCTCTGCTGTGGTCTGGGGGTGTTGGGGACTCTGTTGGGGGATCCCTCTTGGAATTGGGGTGCTCAGGGCCCACTGTGGCCTGTGGGGTTCTCATTGTCCCCCTCTTAATTGGGGTGCTCAGATCGGTGGGATTCTGAGCCTTCCTCTCATGAAATTGGGGTGCTCAAGGCCCCCTCAGTTTTCCATGGGGTGCTGCAAGTCCCAAACTGAGGTGTTGGGGACCCCACTGTGGGTGCTGCGAGCCCTCCCTGTTGAAATTGGGGTGCTCAGCACCCCCTCAGTTTCCCATGGGATGTTCTTGGTCCCTATGCCATGCCCAGACCCCCCCTCCCCACCTTGAAATGGGGGTGCTGGAGGGACCCCAGGCTTGCTGTGCTCAATGTTGGGGTTCAAGGCCCCCCCTAAACCCCTCCCTTGTCCCCCCAGTTTCCTGATGGACGACAGCCTCTACCTCCTGAAGGCCAACTCCGACCTCTTCAAAGTGGACTAGAGCTGCTGGGGGGGGTGGGCAGAGCCCCCCGTGCCCCCCCAGGGCTGTGCCCTGCCCTGTGCCAAGCAACCTCCCAGCCCCCCCTGGCCACGGCCTCCTGCCCCCCCCAGTTGCCTTCTGAGGTTTGTTTTCCTCCCCCAGACCCCCCGTGCCCCCCATCTGGGCACAGAGGGGTCCAGGACAGCTGAGCCCCCCCCCAAAACCCTCCCCATGCTGAGCTGGGGACCCCCCCCATGAGGTGACAGTGGGTGATGGGGGACATGTGGGTGATTTGGAGGGGGTCTGCGTGCATGGGGGAGCTCTGGCAGGGGTGGGGGGCGTTGTGTGGGTGCCTTGGGTCTGGGGGTGCCCCCTCCCAGCCCAGAGGGGCTGTGCCCCCCCCATTGCCCCCTCCCTGGGTGTGTTGTGGGATGTGAATAAAGCTGAGTTTAATCTGTGAGCTGCTGGGTTCGTGTCCCCTGCCCCAAGGGCACCCTGTGCCCCCCAGCCCCTGGGTTTGTCCCCCAGCCCCCAGTGTACCCCATTCCCTTCTGCTGTCACCCCAGAGTGCACCCCTTACCCCCCCTGCCTCGCTCTGTCCCACCCCGCGTGCCCCAAAATTCCCTCCAGGTGTCCCCAACGCCCTCAGTGTTCCCAAACCTCCTCAGCACACCCCGCATCCCCCCATACCTGCCCTGCCCTGCACCCCCTTTCCCACCCTGTTCTTGCTCTCTGCCCCCCATTTGTGCCCCAAATCCCCCTGCTGAGACCCCCCCCCCACCCATCCCATCCTCAGCCTTTATTGTCACCATCCCCTGCCCTTTACTGTCACCATCCTGTGCCACCTCAGCCTTTATCATCACCATCCTGTGCCACAACCTGTGCCCTTATTGTCACCATCCTTTGCCCTTTATTGTCACCATCCTGTGCCACAACCTGTGCCCTTATTGTCACCATCCTTTGCCCTTTATTGTCACCATCCTGTGCCACAACCTGTGCCCTTATTGTCACCTTCCTCTGCCCTTTATTGTCACCATCCTCTGCCACCTTTACTGTCACCATCCTGTGCCACAACCCCAACCTTTATTGTCACCATCCTGTGCCACAACCTGTGCCCTTATTGTCACCATCCTTTGCCCTTTATTGTCACCATCCTGTGCCACAACCTCAGCCTTTATTGTCACCATCCAGCCGGCGCTGCCTCCATCCCACCCCTCCCTTGCCGCTCCCGGGCAGGGTGACATTTCCCCACCATTTCCCGGCCATTTCCCGGGACTCCCCCTCACATTTCCAGCGGTTTTTGCGCGTGGGCGAAGAACACCCCATCCACATCATCCACGCCGGTGCGGAGCGCGGGGGGCATCGCGTAACAGCGCAGCTCCCGCAGCGCGAACCCCGCGGCCGCCAGCGCCTCCCGCACATCCGATTCCTGCAGCGGCACCACGGGCAGCCGAGCGGGACCCGCCAGGTAGAAGGACTCGCCCAGAGCCCCCAGCAGCACCGCGTGTCCCCCCGGGCGCAGCAGGGTCCCCACGTGGCTCAGAGCCCGCACGAAGGAGGCGCGGTCGGGGCTCACGGCCTCCAGGCAGAAGGCGGAGAGCAGAGCATCGGCCCGGGGGCGCAGCGGGGCCCCCAGAGGCTCCGGGCGGTGAACGTCGATGGGGAGGATCCGGCGGAGGCGCTGGCGGAGACGGCGCTGCTTGTCCTGCCACGGCTCCCTGGGGAGAGGGGGAATGAGGGAATGAGAGAATAAGGGATGTGGGATGGGGATGGGGGGTGTGGGGAGGGGATTGACCCCGAAAAACGTGGGGAGGGGGGGGTGGGATCGGTCCAGACAGGGATGTGGGGATGGGGTCAATGAAGAACAAACGGGGATGTGGGGGGATCAATGTAGCATCCATGGGGATGGGGTCAATCCAGCTTCCGTGGGAATGTGGGGATGGGGTCAATGCGGTGTCCATGGGGATGTGGGGAGGGGATTGACCCCGAAAAACGCAGGGATGGGGGGGTGGGATCGATCCAGACAAGGATGTGGGGATGGGGTCAGTCCCATGGGGATGTGGGGATGGGATCATGGGATCAATCCATTATCAATGGGGATGTGGGGATGGGGTCAATCCAGCATCCATGGGGATAAAGGGATGGGGTCAATCCAGTGTCCACAGGCATATGGGGATGGGATCAATCCAGAATCCACGGGGATGTGGGGATGGGGTCAATCCAGTGCCCACAGGGAAGTGGGAATGGGATCAATTCAGTATCTACAGGGATAAGGGGATGGGGTCAACCTGGCACCCAGGGGAGTGTGGGGATGGGATCAATTTGGCACACACAGATCCCTGTAGGGATGGGAGGAACCCAGCACATGGAGGGATGTGGGGATGGGATCAGTGCAGTAGACAAAGGGAGGTTAGGATAGAATTCTGCAGGGATGTGAGGTGGGATTGTGCAGGGAAGCAGGGATTGGGTGGGCATTGGCCTGGGACACACAGAGAGGTGGGGATGGGATCAATCCAGCTCACACAGGGGTGTGGGGACAGGATACTGCAGGGATGTGGGGTGGGATGCCCATCTTGGGGTGGGATGCCCATTCCAGAACCCACAGGGACCCAGGGGCAGGATTGCAGCAGGACAAACCCAACACACACAGGGACAAAGGGACAGGATCTCCTGGGCATCAACCCAGCAGCTGCAGGGATGTGGGGAAATGGGATCCAGGAGGGATTGACCCAAGAGCCACAGGGATTTGGGAGCAGGATCAACTGGGCACCCACAAGGACAGGCTCCTGTGGGGATCAGCCCTTCACCCACAGGCTCAGAGAGAGGATCCCATGGATATCTGAGGCTGGGATCCTGCAGACACAGGGGGCTGTGAACCCATGGGATTTGGGAACACCGTCTGTGAGGATGTGGGGCCGTGATGCCACGGGATTTTGGTGACAGGGTCCTATAGGGATCCCCTCAGCATCTGTGGCAAAACGTGGCTGTGATCCCACGGGATCTACAGGGATCTGTGAGGACCTGCATCTGTGATCCCGTGGATTTTGGGGACACGATCCAGCAGGGACCCCCCCAGCACCCCCCTCCCGCGCCCCCCTCGGCCCCCCTACCCGCGCCCCTCGATCTTGCAGACGTGCTGGATGAACGGGCTCCAGTCGAAGGCTCCGGGCTCCCCCCGCGCCCACCGGCCGAGCTCCTCCCGGTTCACCGCCAGGAAATCGGTGGCCACGATCTCCTCGAAGTGGTCGCAGGCACTCAGCAGTTGGTAGATGGTGGGGCCCGAGCCCACATCGATCAACGTCCGCCCTCGGATCTCACCTGGGAGGGGACAGGACATGTCTGGGAGGGACCCCCACAACAACCGGGAAAACCAGGCAGGAGCAGAGGATGCTCCGTGCCTCAGTTTCCCCGCCTCACTGAGGGTCCCCGGGAAAACCAGGGAGGAGCAGAGGATGCTCCGTGTCTCAGTTTCCCCACCACGCTGAGGGTCCCCGGGAAAACCAGGCAGGAGCAGAGGAGCTGCCCCTGCGTGCTCCGTGCCTCAGTTTCCCCGCCCCGCCGCCCTCCTCTCTCACCGCTGGCGAAGGTCTCGGCCAGGCATCGCAGCTTCCAGGGCACCACGAACTCCTCGGAGGAGAAGTCGGCTCGGGGGGGGAGGTAATTGTTGCGCAGGTACGCGCGGGGGTCGAAGTGCTCGTAGCCCTCTCGGAGCGCGGCCGGGCTGCTCATGGCGAGGGGCTGCGGCTCCGGCCCCGCCGCCGCCGCTTTTTATCCTTGGCCGGCCCGGGAGGGGCCACGAGGAGCCGAGACAGCCCCATCCATCCACCCCGCATCCCTCCATCCATCCATCATCCACCCTGCATCCCTCCATCCGTCATCCATCCCTCCTAACCCGGTTAGCGCCAGTGCCCCCGGGCCGCGGCCGGAGCCGATAACGGAGCTGATAACGGATCCGCCGCTCTTCCCGGGCTCTGGGAATCCAGGAATGCTGTCCCTGTGCCGGGGAGAGTCTGTCCCCACAGCCCGAGATGTGGCTGTGACCCCCCTGTGCTGCCCCAGCTCATGAGGGTCCCGTGGGATGAGGATGGAGAGGGATTGGGATGAAGATGGAGGGGAATTGGGATAAGGATGAGGATGAAGAGGGTGGGAGAGGAGTGAGGATGGATAGGGATTGGGAGAGGGATGAGGATGGAGGGGAATTGGGATAGGGATGAAGATGAAGAGGGTGGAAGAGGGGTGAGGATGAAGAGGGTGGGATAGGGATGAGGATGGAGGGGGATTGGGAGAGGGACAAAAATGAGATGGGGATAGGAGGGAACAGGAATGGTGTGAAATGGGGGTGGGAAAGGACTGGAATGGGATGGGGATGGAAAAATGTGGAGGGATTTGGGTGGATTTGGATGGGGATGGGAAGGGAATGGAATGATGTGGGGTTTGGGATGGGGATGGGAAGGGACAGGAATGGTGTGGAATTGGGGTGGGAAAGGGTTGGAATGAGATCGGGATGGAAATGTGGAGGGATTGGGGTGGATTGGGATGGGGAGGAGAATGGGAAGGGATTAGAAGGAGGAGAGGATTGGGATTGGGATTGGGATTGGGATTGGGATTGGGATTGGGATTGGGAAGGGGATTGGGATGGAAAGGCATTGGAATGATGTGGGGTTTGGGATGGGGATGGGAAGGGATTGGGATGGGGCCCATCTGAGCTCTCCATCGCCCGTGCTGGACTCAGCCCAGCTCTGGCAGGAGCCGGTGCCACCTCTGCCAGCTCCCAGCGTTCCCAGCGCTCCCAGTGTTCCCAGTGTTCCCAGGGCTCCCAGTGTTCCCAGGGCTCCCAGTGCTCCCAGTGTTCCCAGTGCTCCCAGTGCTCCCAGTGCTCCCAGCGCTCCCAGTGCTCCCAGTGTTCCCAGTGCTCCCAGTGCTCCCAGTGTTCCCAGTGTTCCCAGGGCTCCCAGCGCTCCCAGTGTTCCCAGTGTTCCCAGTGCTCCCAGTGCTCCCAGCGCTCCCAGTGTTCCCAGTGTTCCCAGTGTTCCCAGTGCTCCCAGTGCTCCCAGCGCTCCCAGTGCTCCCAGTGTTCCCAGTGCTCCCAGTGCTCCCAGTGCTCCCAGTGTTCCCAGGGCTCCCAGCGCTCCCAGCACCCCGGGCTAAGGAGCAGGGTGGTTCCCACATTTGGGGCTGGGGGCGTTGTAAGACCCCAAACCCTTCCCGTGCCCGATCCGCAGGGGTGAGGGTGCAGGGACAGGAGGGAGGAAGGAGCGGGACGGGGTCGGGGGAGGGGACAGGGCCTGGCGGGGGCCCAGGGACAGCGGGATCCGGACTGGGAACAGCTAATCTGGGCACTGCAGAACCTGGCACCGGGTGGGCGATGCGGGGGGGGGGGGGGGGGGGGTTATATAACCACAGCCCCCCCCCCCCCGCCCCCAGACCCCCCCAGTCCCATAAAGCACCGGGTCCCTCCCGCTGCCGTGCCTCAGTTTCCCCGTGTGCTCCACACACGGCCCCCCTCCCCTCTAAATCTTGCCCCCCACCCTTGTACCCCCCCAAAAAAGACTCTGCCGTGCCAAGGTAGAGTTTTTGTGGGTTCTTTGTGCGGTTTTATTGCCGTACAAAGAGCGCGGTTTGTACAACCCCCCCCCCCCCCCCCCCCCCCATTCCAGCCCCCCCAGGCTTTCAGCGATCCTCATCCTCATCCTCATCCTCTCATTCCCTTCTTCTCGCCAGGGAAACTGAGTCACGCCGGAGCTGCCGGGAGCCCCCCGAAGGGCGGGAGCCCCCGACCCGCGGGGTCCTCATCCCCACCGGCCTCCACCGCGCCCGCGGCGGGGCGGGGTCCCGAGCGATGGGAGCCCACCCCCACCTGCCCCTTCCTTCTTCTGCTGCCTTTTCGGGGGGCGGCTGAGCTGACCCAGAGGGTCCCCCCAGCCCCCCCCAACATCACCCTCCTGCCCCCCCACCCCGCACCCCGACCTCCCCCGGCAACTCAGCCCCGCTGGGCTTCGTGCGAGAGGGAGCGGGAGAGGGTGCGGGGAACGCCGCCCTTGGCCCCGCGCAGGTCTGAGGGGGCGAAAAGGGGCACGGGGAAGGTGCGGGCGTAGGGCAGGAGGTGCTGGGTCAGGGGCTGTCCCAGGACCCCCACCCTGAGCAGCCCCCAGGGCGAGCGCTGCTCCAGCACCCGCACGGCCCCGCGCTGCTCCAGCGACTCCCGGCGCTGCGTGTCCGCCTCCCGCCGGCACCACCTGGGCACGGACAGAGCCTCACTGGGTCAGGGTCCTCAGGGTCCTGCTCTGAGCCCTCGGGGTCACCGCACCCCGACAGGACCCCTGGAGACTCCCGTGTGCCACCCCACTCCATGGAAGAACCCCCCATGTCCCACCTCAGCCCCATAGGAACACCTGGAGACACCCATAGGAACCCCTGGAGACCCCCATAGGAACACCTGGAGATCCCCATGGGAACACCTGGAGACCCCCATGGGAACCCCTGGAGACCCCCATGGGAACCCCTGGAGACCCCCATAGGAACCCCTGGAGACCCCCGTGTGCCACCCCACTCCATGGCAGAACCCCCCCATGTCCCACCTCAGCCCCATAGGAACACCTGGAGATCCCCATGGGAACACCTGGAGATCCCCATGGGAACACCTGGAGACCCCCATAGGAACCCCTGGAGACCCCCATGGGAACCCCTGGAGACCCCCATGTTCTCCTGGCCCCTTGTGGAATCCCGGCCTCCCCCCCAGTCCCTCTTGGGTACCCCCCACCACCTCCCCCCGGAGCTTCCCTGACCCCACAGGGACCCTCAGAAACCCCCAAACCCTCTGGGAACCTCCTAATTTGGGACACAAGACCCCATGGGAACTCTTGGGCTGCTCAAAACCCCATTGGAGTCTCCTACACCCCCAAACCCCCATGGAAACCCCCAATTTTGGAACCATCCCACAAACCCACGGAAACTCCGTATTTTGGGAGCCCCTCAAAACCCTATGGAGACCCCACATTTTGAGACACTTGGAGCCCACCACAACCCCATGGAAACCCCACATTTCAGAACCCCAGAACCCAAATCTTCACCAAAAAAAACCCCAAATCCTCCAGCACCCGGTGCCCCCTGTGCCCCCAGCACCCCTCGGACCCCTGGCACCCCCTGGGACCATTGGGTCTGCCCAAGTTTGGGACTCTTGGGCTGCCCAAACCCCCATATTTTGGGACTCTTGGAGCCCCTCGAGACCCCACAATTTTGGAACCACCCCACAAACCCATGGAAGCCCCATATTTTGAGCCACTTGGAGCCCACCACAACCCCATGGAAACCCCACATTTCAGAACCCCACAACCCAAATCTTCACAAAAAACGCCCCAAATCCTCCAGCACCCAATGCCCTCCATGCCCCCAAGACCCCTGGCACCCCCTGGGACACCCTGGCACCCCCTAGGACTCTTGGGCTACCCAAACCCCCATATTTTGGGACCCTTGGAGCCCCTCAAACCCTAATGGAGGCCCCACAATTTTGGAACCACCCCACAACCCCATGGAAACCCCACGTTCCAGAACCCCACAACCCAAATCCCCACAACAAAACCCCCCAAATCCTCCAGCACTCGGTGGTGTGGATGCCCCCCATACCCCCTGGCACCCCCTGGCCGTGCCCCTCACCCCTCCTCGGGTCGGGAGCTGAGCTCCAGGTCCAGCCACTCGGCACTGAAGGTTTCCCTCCTGCCCACGTCCTCCTCCTGCAGGCGGCAGCCCAGGCGGGCCGAGAGCGGCGCCCTGGCTCCCCCAGGACCCACCATGGCGCCTTTTCCCCCCTCCCCCTGTGCCCCTTCTGCTTTTATGGCCCCGCCGGGGCTATTTTGGGAGGCACCGAGCGCTGCCAAGGAGGGGGGGGTGGCACTTCGGACACGTGTGTGGCACCCACGGGGATGTCCCCTCCCCTTCCCGCATTGGGGACGCGGGGCAGACCCTGCCAGCAACGTGATGGCACCAGCAGGACCCGCCCTGGCACCTGCCCAGGGCACGGCTGGCCTTTCCCTGTCCCCTCTGTGCCACCCACAGCGGCCACAGCGCCCAGCTCAGAGGGACATTGGGGTCCCCTTCACAGGGACATTGGGGTCCCCTTCACAGGGGACATTGGGGTGCCGTTCACAGGGACATTGGGGACAGCCCAGGACAGGGGTTTGGGGCTGTAGGGACTCCCAAATGGGTGTTTGTGGGGCCAGCAGTCGGGTGGCAGTGACCCATGGAGGTGGCTGCTGACAGAGGGGACAGGGCTGGTGACACCGAGAGGATGTGACGATGGTGACACAGAGGGGACAGGGCTGGTGACAGCCCCCAGAGCTGCCCCCAAGTGTGGGGGTCCCACCCCATGGGATGAACCCAGGGCTGGAGGGACACTGGGGACAGACAGACAGACAGAGATGCTCCAGGTGGATGGAGCTGCTGGTGCCACCATGGCTTGGGGACAGTGCCACCCACAGCCAGCGCCCTAAGGAGCCTGGACCCTCCCCACCTTTAGCACTGGGGGGGTCTTCAGGGTGACCCCAGCCCCACATCTGCCCCCACCCTCCATTCAGTGTCTGACACAGCCACACAGGTAACACAAACCTGCAAACAGTGCAAGGCTTTAATTCATCCCCCACAAATTTGGGGGGGGGGGGTCGGGGGGTCCGGACCCCCCCCAGACCCTCAGGGGGGTGCAGAGAGCCCTTGGGGGGGCTGTGGGTGCCCCCCTCCCCAGCACAGCCCCCACACTGCTGCTGCTGCTGCTGTTTTTAGAGCAGCACACGGAGCTCACACGGAGCTCACAGGTAGAGGAGGAGCTGCAGCCACCCCCGCACCCCCACCCCCAACACCCCCCCCTGCACCCCCAAAAAGGAGCAAAGTCTCTGCTTAAGGCAAATCCCGCGCTGGCTCCGCCCGGAGCTGCAGCTTTGGGAAGGAAGGAGGGGGCTCAGCCAGAGCTAAGGGGAGCTTTGGGGGGTCCCCAGTGGTGTCACCGGGGTGGGGGGGGGTCACAAATTGTGCCTTGACCCGCTGAGCCTGGCACAGGGCTCAGCTGTGACATGGCCACCACCTCTGTCCCCTCTTCCTCACGGAACTGGGGAGCAGTGACTGCAAACAGGGGGTGCCAGTGACAGCAAACGGGGGGTGCCATGACACCAACCTGGGGGTGCCATTGACACCAATCTGGGGGTGCCATGACACCAATCTGGGGGTGCCAGCTGAGCCCCCAACCCGTTTTTGGGGAGGGGGGGCCCGCCCAGCCCCCAGGGCAGGGATTTGGCACAGAACAGTCAGGTCCAGGCCCCCCTGAGCATGGGGGGAACCGAGGTGGGAGGAGAGGTTGAGTCTCCCTGGCTGGTAGTGGGGGGACCCCTCCTCGCCTGGGGGGGTGCAGGGTCCTGTCCCCATGGCCAGAGAGCAGAGAAGGTTCTGGAAGGTCCTCAGGGCTTGGGGCAGAGCTCGGCCACGCGCTGGCGCAGGTGGAAGGCGAACTCGAACATGGTGGCAGCCAGGCTCTGGTGGATCAGGTACCTGGGCAGGCGACCCTGGGGACACAGGACAGGGACACAGGGACCTGAGGGACCATTTGGAGCTGGGGATTGTCCCCGTCTCACCCTAGGGGGCTGCAGGGACACAGAGCCATGAATGAGGGCTGGGGGTTGGTCCCATCCCACTCCAGGATGTTCCAGGATTTGGGGCTGGGGGCTTCAGGGGCAGAGGTGAGGGCTGGGCTGGGGGATGTCCCCTGTCCCATCCTGAGGGATTCCAGGGATGGGGACATAAGGCCATGAGCAAGGGCTGGGCTGGGGGCTCTCCCCTATCCCATTCTATTCCATCCCATCCTATTCCAGGGATGCAGGAGCCACGAATGAGGGCTGGGGCTGGGCTCTACCCCCCACTAAACTCCATCCCACCCCACCCCATCCCACCCTGTCCCACCCCAGAGGGATCCAGGATTGCAGGAGCCACAAATGAGGGCTGGGACTGGGCTCTGCCCCCACCCCATCCCTTCCCACCCCATCCTGTCCCATCCCATCTCATTCCAGGGATGCAGGAAGCCACGAATGAGGGTCGGGGCTGGGCTCTGCCCCCATCCCACCCCATCTCTTCCCACCCCAGAGGCCCCAGGGCTGCAGGAGCACCGCTGGGCGGAGCTGCGGCTCCCGGGGAGCTCCGATCCGCTCCGATCCGGGGGAGGAACCGCAACGTGCTTGGATTCCTCTAAAAAAGCCCTGCACGACTCACCCCCCCCCCCCCCCACCGCCTCGGCCTCGGCTCCGAGGTGGGAGATCCACGAAAAAAAATAAAATAATAATCCTTGGCTCTGGGGGGGAGGGAGCTGAGGCAGGGCTGGGAACTGGCACGGAGTGGAGAACGATCCCGAGGGTCGGGCAGGCACAGGACACTCCCCTGCCCTGGGATTGCTGTGGTCCAGCACACATCTTTTCCTGGAGGGGGAGTTTTCCCTCTGGAGGGGGGTTTTCCCTCTGGAGGGGGTTTTCCCTCGGATCAGGGGCAGGAAAAGTGCGAGGCCGCTGTCCCAGGGGCCGTTTCACACCCACAAACACACGGGCGGGATGCTCCCTGCCCCGAGGGGCAGGCAGGGATGAGCCACGGGCTATAAATACTCGGCCAGGGCCAGAGGGAAGAGCCGGGAGCTGCCGAGGGGTCCGGGCTGGGCTGGCAGAGCCCCTGGGGAAGGCGCTGGGAGCACTTGGGGGTTGGTTATTAATAGCTCGGCATTCCTTCCACGGCGGGGGCGGCGCCGGCACAAGCACAAGGACAAGGAACCTCTTTTCTTGCCGAGCCCCACCACGGGGGGGTTGTTATCCATCCCCCTGCCCCAAAACCGTGATGGGCACCGGATCCACGGGAGGAAAACACATCCCCGGGGGGAGGAAAACATCCCCGGGGGGAGGAAAACATCCCTGGGCACAAACAGGGTGGGCAGGATCCGCTCCATCCTGCTCTGGGCCCTTCCCAAACCTTTTCCCCAAGCGTTTGGCTGGGCTCAGGGGGAGGGGAAGGGGCCGTGGGAGGGGAGGGGAGGGGAGGAGAGAGGAGGGGGCAGCAGCGCTGCAGCACAGCCGAGGGATGAATGAATGGAGCCTTTGTGCTGCTGCTGCTGCTGCGGCAGCGCCGTTACCACGCCAACCCTCGGCGGAGGAAGGAACGGGGCCAGCTCCGCTCCCGCTCCCGCATCCGCCCCGTCCCGGTCCCTCCGTGCTCTGCCGGGACACCGGCAAGGACAGGCAGCTGCACAAATAGCTCCGGAGCTGGGGCAGCTCCTTCCTCCCCCGGGGAGGGGGGATTTGGGGCGGTTGTGGTCGTGCCAGGGGGTTATGGAGCCACTCCGGAGTGCTCTCAGCACAAAAGTTGCTTCAAAGCGGGTTTGGTCAGCAAGGAGGATTAAAAACTCCTCTCACTCAGTCAGAAGTGACACCCCTAAGTGAGACCTGAAATAAGGAAGAGCTTCCCAAACTCCCACTGGGAAAGGAGGGGGATTTTGGAGGAGTTTAACCCCCCCCACTTGCCAAACCTGAGTCCCTTCAGGGCAGTGCTTGCTAAGGGGCCACTTGTGTGGCTGCTGGGATGCTGGAGCAGGGCCTCGGGCTGTGCTGGGGATGGGACTCAGCTGCCTCACCCAGGAACTGCCTTTTACCTTCAGATCTGTGTTGAGGATCCAGATGAAGGTGCAGACCTTGGCATTGCTGGGACATTTCAGCACGATGAATCCTCCAGGTCCATTCTCACCCCTGTGCAGGAAAAGCCAAGAGGGTCAGGCTGGAATTCTGGCTGGGATTCTCTGTGGATGCACCACATGGAGCTGAGCCTGGCAGCAAAATCCAGAGCCCAGTGGGGCAGGAGCAGATGCTGGGAGCCTGGGAAGGTGTGTGCCTTGGCTCCAGGTGCACGAGCCAGCACGGCAGGGCAGCTTTCCCACAGGTGCCTTGGCAGTGCCAGTGCCAGGGCTGCTGGTGGAGCAGCAGCTCTGCCTCTGCACTGTGCCAGCTGTTCCTCATGGGAAGCTTTCCCAGGCACAACCCTGGGAGCAAACAAGAGGTCCCAAGAAGCTCTGCGTGCTCAGGACAGGCTCAGCACTTATCACTCCAGCCCCCAGATCCTTCTCAGCACCATCTGATCTGTCTCTGAGACGGGAGCTGTGCACACACAGCCCAAATACAGATTTCCCTTCCCTCTTCAGAACACGCTATTTTTGCTGTGTGCCTTCTTTAAAGGATTTTTCCAGGCCCTGAAGTCGCCAGTTCCTAAATAGACTGAGGCAGCTCCAACAGCTCTGAGATAAAATGTCAATTACTTTAACCAGATTATTGAGAAAAACGAAGTCGGAGTGTGCAGCAGCACAGCTGGGCTCTGGCAGGAACAAGGAGTCCTTGTCTGATGAGCCTGACCCTGCTGGGATCCATCACCAGCCTGTCCCTTTGGAAGGGGAGAGGCCAAAGCCCTGCTGAGATTTTAGGAGCTGCTCCATCCTCGTTTCATCCCTCAATGCCTCAAATTCAGTTGATGAAGAGCAAAAGGCATGTGAGAGGCTCAGAGCCACATCCAGCTGTTTACTGCCCCTCAGAAAATCCTGTTTGGGAATTAACTGTTACATAAACAGGATGTGGGACTGGGATAGAGTTTGTTACTGGTCAGCACCTCCACTCCCCTGAGCTGGGAAACGCCCCAGCACTGCTGACAGCACAGAGAGTTTCTCGAACAAAAGGAGACGAACAAGGGAAGCGAGGTTCAGCTCCACAAATAGCTCAGCTTCCTGCAAATCCTGCCAGCAAGGCAGCAGGGCTTGCAGTGAAGCTTGGAGCTCTGGAGAAGTGCGTGATCCCAGCTGAAAAAACAGCACCTGCCTCTCACCTGACGTACTTGGAGAGCGGAGGCTTCAGGCTGTGCGTGGTCGACATCCCTGAGGACACGTACCTGTCTCTCCTCCTCTCGATCCGACGCACGTTCACAAAATCCCTGCACAAAGAAAGGCCTTAAAAACACACCAGGGACGTGGAGGGGGGCAGATGCCTCTCTTTGGGCTGCTGGGAGAGGCTGGGGCAGGGCTGTGTCAACACAGGGAGGCACAGCCGAGATATCTGGGAGCCCGACTGAGCGAGGTTTGGAGCTGTGAGAATCCTGCCAAGAAGAAATTTCAGGGGCTGCTCACACTTGGGAGCGTTACCTGCACAGCCAAGCAGCCCTACCACGGTGACACCAAGCAGCTCAGAGCATTCCCAGAGGGGTCTCCCCATGGTTTGGGGGGTGTTTAGGGGCAGTGTGGGATGAACTGACCTTGGGGACACCACCCCACCAGCAGCTCCGGCCGCCACGTCGTACGAGACGATCGTGTTGTCCTCAACCCGCTGCAAGATCTGGAAAAGGGCAGGGGAAATAAATCAAAAGAAAGGAGATTTGCTCAGATTGTGCCTCCAAGCCTGCACGTGCCAAGAGGATACAGCCCCTCCCATAAATCAGCACCGGGATCGGATCTTTTGGGGCAGAGGGTGACGGGCGGTGCGTGCGTGGTTTCATCTCCCGAGTTCCTCTCCACAAGGCTCAGACCCCCCCAGCAGGTCTGGCTCAGCCCTGGCCCCTGGCCCTGCCCACCTCTCAAAAGAAGGGAGATTTGCTCAGATTGTGCCTCCAAGCCTGCACACCAAGAGGATACAGCCCCTCCCCAATCAGCACCAGGATCTGATCTTTTGGAGCAGACGGCGACGAGGAGTGCGTGCATGGATTTGTCTTGTGAGTTTTTGGGGGGCACAGTTGCTACCTCCAGCTCCCCTCTACGAGGCTCAAACCCCCCCCAGCAGGTCTGGCTCAGTCCTGGCCCCTGTCCCTGCCCACCTCTCTCAAAAGAAGGGGGATTTGCTCACATTGTGCCTCCAAGCACCGATCTTTTGGGGCAGAGGGCGATGAGAGGTTTGTACATGGGTTCATCTCCTGAGTTTTTGGGGGCACAGGTGTCACCTCCAGCTCCCCTCCACGAGGCTCAGACCCCTCCCAGCAGGTCTGGCTCAGCCCTGGCCCCTGTCCCTGCCCACCTCTCGGGCTCTTGGCCGGGCCCAGGCGTGCAGCCGGCTGGAGCGCACGGATGAGCGGCGGAGATTTAACGCCTCGGTGCCTGGGATCCAGCTCGGCTCCAGCCCTGCCAGCAGCCTGTGCTGGATGGGGAAGCTCCAGCTCTCTCCGCTCCAAGGAGCTCCTGTGATTAAGCCATCTTTGTCCAGCACGCTCACCTGGCAAGCTGCCACTGTTCTGTTCCACAGGATCATCTTCTCGGGCTGCAGAATCACCTCCTGGTAAACCATTTCAGGGGAGCACTGCAGGAAAGCCTGAGGACACAGCCAGAGCAGTCAGCCAGACCCTCTGCTCCCCTTGGGGGGATTATTTTTAAGGAATACAGGGTAAAACACAAAGGACAAGTGGGAATACAGGTGAGGGGAGGGGTGAGGCCAGCCTGGCTCCCCTGCATGCGAAGCCATGGCTGTCACCCCTCTGTCCCAGAGCTCCCAGGGGCCTGGAGGGCACACGTGGGGTCAAGGAGGATACACAGACCTCAGGATTTGGGAGCCACTGAGCTCTGCCTGTCTGCCCCTCTCCCACCCTCAGCAGCTCCCCATGCACCATTGCTTCGAGAAGTTGCATTTTTGACTGTTCTGTGGTTTTTTTTTCCCAAGCCATTCCAAGCTCCAGCACACACAGCATCCATTCCATTCCCCCCCAGTCCCCACGGGAGCAGGGATCTTCAGAGGCAAACAGTTCATGCAGCAAAGTGGGACCATCCAGCTTTTGCTGGTGAGCACAGAGCTGCTCCACTGGCAGCTCCTGCCAGCGAGGCAACATATGCACTGGAACAAAGAAAAGCCACGGCAGCACCGACGCTTCATTAAAACGTGGTTCCCAGCCAAGCCACTCCAGCTTGGGAGAGGGCACAGAGCAAGGCACTTCTGAGCTGCTCTGCCCCGTGCCAGGCAGCAGCAGAGGCACACTCAGCCCTGGCCTTGCTGGCAATTAGTTCCAATTAGCCTCCTTGGTCAGATTAGTCCGAGATGCTGAGGTTGGAAGCGACTCTTGCAGTCACCTGCTCCCGATTCTACCAGCGGAGTCTGGGGCCTTGGATATTTACTGAGGAGTTTGTCTGCTGGCCAAGGGGTTTTCCTGGAGAGATTCCCCAGTGCTGTTCATCTGTCTCAAGCACAGGGAGCGTGTTCTGCAGCCTGACCTGTGCTGAAAGCTGAGCTGTGGCTCTTCCCCCGTGCCAAAGAGACCAAGGAATGGGCCCGAGGATGTTCTTACCTTTAAAATAAAGGTCTTGCCGTGGAAAGGGATTTCAAAAGTGTAAACAACATCACCAAAGTCCTGTGCAAGAGATGAGAAAGTTGTGTTTTTCTCAGTAAAAAGGGATCATTTCTATTTAGGGTGAAGTTTGCTAAAACTCTGAGGCTCCTGTCATCCCTTACTCCCCACACCAAGCAGCGACCTCAGCACAGAAACCGCCCCGGGCACATTTCAGTTGGCCATGCCTAAATTTCCATCAACAAAACAATATCCAGAGAGGCAGCAGGGATGAGACAGAAAAAGAATCCACCCCGTGCCAGGCTGCAAACCCCACGTCAAGGTCACATTCTCTTGGTAGCAGCACTGGGGTGCAAAAGGGTTTTGCTGCCAGAGCTGCTGGTGTTACCTATGGCTGAGAGGAGCCTCCCTGGAGGGGCTGGGGATGGGCAGATGAAAACCTTTCATCATTAGCCCTGTGTTAAACTCTGATTAGTCTATTTAAATCCATCCCCCTTTGGAAAAAGAAAACAATCTGCCCAGCTAGTTTGGCATCAGACAAAGGATCACTTGACAGGGGAATTTGAAACACCAGATGAGACAGCAGTTTGCAGGATTCACACCCCCCAGTTGTGTTTGAACCTTGTGAAACAAGGTTGGGTTTGGGGGGCAAACCCCTCCTCTTTCTCTCCACTCTTCAGAGGGAAAAAAGAGCTCTGTGCACCCCAGAAAAGTCTGGAGTAGGCAGAGAATCCCAAATTCAGAATCCCAAATTCACACCCAAGGTGCCAGGTGCTGGGGAAGGGGCTTTGGGTATGGGAAGAGAAGTTAGTGCCCCACATGGGCCAAGACTTCAGTTTGGGCCCCCAGCAGGCTGAAAGGCACCTGATCATGGAACAAGGGCAGGACTGGAGCTGTGGGACCAACACTGCCCTGCTCCTTCCCATGGCTCTGCATCCCAAAGGTGACCTGGCCACCCCTGCCCTCCCTCCGGACAGAGGGAGGAGGGAAGGGCTCTCTCCTGTCAAACTGCAAGGCAATTAAAGGTCTAATTAAATAAGAGGGGGATTTTACATTTAACTGAACTGGAATAGATTCCTAATTCAATCAGGTAATTGTAACGCTTGTTAATTTTTCATGGCGCAAGGAGGTTTCCAAAGCCTCGTTTGTCCTGGTTTTTGCTAAGCCATCCATGCCCTCTGCCAGCTGGGGAGGAAAAAAAACCACACTTGCATTGTTTTTCTCAAACTTCCAGTTCTCCTCCTGGGCGAGGATTTGGTCCACAACCTCCATGGCCTCTTTGCCTTGTCGGACATACTCCTTTTCCTGGGGAAAAAGGGAGGATTTTACCTTTAGATTTCATCAGCTGGGCGTGCAGGAAGCTTGAGGAGAGTGTGTGTGTGTGTGTGTGTGTGTGTGTGTGTGTGTGTGTGTGTGAGGCTGCTCCCCCCTCCCTGGGCTGGCAGAGGGAAAGGGGATCAGAAATCTCTTAATTTGGGTCACAGAGGCCTCATTTTGGAGCTCCAAGTCACACTCCCCGCCCTGGCTTGGGTCCACACACCAGCTGCTCCCGATGGCTCCTGCCTTACAGGAGGGTTTCCAGCAGGCAAAGGGCTCTGGGATGTGCAGCTTCCTTCCTGGAGGAGCCACAACAGGAGCAGGATCTCTTGGAAAATGGCACCAAGCCTGTGGCCAGCCAGGTTTTGGGGCCACCCCTCAAGCCAAGGGGACAGGTGAGGTGATGCCCATCCCAGAATGTGACCAAAGGAGCAGGGATGGAAGGGGGAAGGGAAAGAGACAGGCAGAACACATCCCTGTGGGATGCTGCAGGGAGAACACACAGCCTGGGGAAGGGGGATAAAGCTGGGGGGCTCAGATGACCCCTCTTGGGTGGGGGCACAGAGAGGACTCAGCCACACGTCCCCAGAGCTGAGGGGTTTGGAATGGGGGGGCAGCAAAACCTGACTGGGGAGAATCCCACAGCCCCAGATCAGCTGGAGCTGAGGGCAGGGCCAGGCCCTGTTTACCTGAGTTGTCAGGGCCTTCCTCCCCACACCTTCCTCATCAGACTCGTTGTCTGAGCCTACAACAAGGAAGCACCAATTAACTCAGAGTTAATGAACACCCTGCAGGTACCACCTCCCTCCCTTTCTGTGATCCCTGTCCCTCATCCAGCAGGAAGGGCTCTCAGTGAGGATGACTCCCTGAACACCTGCTCCAGAGGGCTGAGCTCATCCTGGGTGTCAGCTGTACCAGGAACAGTGTTCCAGAGGGCTGAGCTCATCCCTGTGCCAGCTACACTGGGACAACTGCTCTGGAGAGCTGGGCTCATCCTGGGTGTCAGCTACACTGGGACAAGTGTTCCAGAGGGCTGGGCTCATCCCAGGGTGTCAGCTACACTGGGAAAAATAAAAATATTCCAGAGGGCTGGGCTCATCCTGGGTGTCAGCTACACTGGGAAAAGTATTCCAGAGGGCTGGGCTCATTCTGGGTGTCAGCTACACTGGGACAACTATTCCAGAGGGTTGAGCTCATCCCTGTGTCAGCTACAGCAGGAAAAGTGTTCCAGAGGGCTGAGCTTGTCCTGGGTGTCAGCTACACTGGGAAAAGTGTTCCAGAGGGCTGAGCTTGTCCTGGGTGTCAGGACAACTATTCCAGAGGGCTGAGCTCATCCCCGTGTCAGCCACACTGGGACAAATTGCTCTGGAGAGCTGGGCTCATCCTGGCTGTCACCTCCACTGGGACAACTGCTCTGGAGAGCTGAGCTCACCCCAGGTGTCAGGCACAGCAGGACAATCCAGCTGAGATGTCCCCCTCCCACGTCAGGAGCTCTCTGGTGCCACCAGCACTCATCCCCACCCCTGTGCCCTCACCCCAGGGCAGCATTTCCCAAGCACACAGCTCAGAGCATTTAATCCCAAGCCCACACAAAGCTCCAGTGCCCCAGGGAGCTGCAGCCAGGCTGGCAGGGATGAGGGCAGCACCAATAAAAAGGTGCTGCCATGTGGAGAGTGTGGCAGTGCCACCCCTGCCCAGGGGCAGGAACAGAGAGAGGAGAGGGGACCCTGTCCTTCAGTGTCAGGCTCTGCCAAGGCTGGTGTGGTTGGGATAACAGGCAGAGCTCTGGACAGAGATGATGGAGGTGAGGAATTCCATGGTGGGATGAGCATGGCAAGTGAGGTGATGGCACAGGTGACCTTACCTGCAAAGGACTCGGGTGGGGAGTAGAACTGTCCCTCGGAGAGGGCTCTGGGGTACAGCAGTGGCCTCGAGGCTGCAGCCTGGGCTGCCAGGAACCCTGGGAATGGGAGCACAAGGATTTAACACCTGGCAGGCTGTGGGACCCCAGCCCTGCCAAAACACCCTCTTGTTTTTCCCGTGTCTTTTCCCACTGACACCAGCCAGCCTCAGCTCCTGTTGCCTCAGCTTTTGTCTGAGATGTTTTATCTGCCCCGGAGATCAATGGGCTCTTCTGCCTGTCAAATAATCCAAAGGCGATTAAACATCTAATTAAATAAGAGCTTCCCCTGGAAGCAATTTGGAACCTGAGCCTAATCCAATAGAGGCATTAAACACTTGATCATTTTTCAATTTAAAGCCTCCTTGCAAGACCCAAACATCCTCTGGTGCTTTCCAGTCAGAGCATTTCTGATTGAGCCCAGCCTGACAAATGTCCCTCTTATGTTTGGTGTCACTTCCCAGCCAGTGACTCCTGGGAGAGGGACAAAGCTCCCTAGAAGGACCCTGGAAGCTACAGGGTGATGTGAGAAGCATGAGGTCAGCCCCAATCTCTGCTCAGTGTGACCTCAGAGACCACAGAATTTCACACCCCATCCTTCACCCCGTGCCACAGAATGTGTCTGTGACTCCAGCAGCCCCTCTGGAAAGGGCTCCAGCCAGATCCAAACACAGATATCAGGGACAGGGAGTCCAACACTCTGCCTGGCATTTGCCTCCCTGTTTCCAAACACTTTCTCCCATGCAGAGCTGAGCTCTGTCTCCAGCATGTCTGGCTGCAGGATCCAGCCATTGGGAAATCTGGCACATTTTTTCCTCCCCTCAATTAAAAGATGCTTTTTATAATCTGGTATTTTCTACCCCTGAAGGGACTTGTTGACCATAACAGATCTGAGTCAGGCACTTCCCATCCCAGCCAGCCTTTCCCAGAAATGTCAGATCAAGGTGCTGCCAGAGCAGGCCTGGTTGGATTTACCAGAGAGGAGCAAAAATACTCACATCGTTCCTCTTCTGCTTCCTGAGTTAGGACTTTAAAATCCAGGAACCAGGTCTCCAGCCAAGCAATGACAAATGAGACAATGGGAAGCAAATACCCAAAAGCCCCTTTGGTCAGAAGCTGTGTGGAAAGAAGCAGAAACCCCAAGGAATGACCCAAACAGGGAATAAAACATCGCTGAGAAATGACAAAGCGACTTCCAGGAAAACCAACCTCAGACAGGATGACCTTGACAATCAGGAAGGCACTGGATACCAGTGTGGTGACCTGAAAAATAAAGTGGCCAGAGCTCAGATCCCTGAGAAGCCAAGGAGGAGAGGGAGAACCCCCAGAGGAGAGGCTGGGCTGGCTCCTTACCGCGATCACCCACCAGTGGCGCAGGCGCACGACGGCGTAGCCCAGGAGCAGCACAACGAACCGAAACAGAGCCAAGAGCTGCAACCACAAACAGCCAGCACCAGCAGTCACTGCCCCTGTCCCTCTGCCAGCTGCTGGGAGGGCAGGGACAGGTGCCAGCTCCTGGGTGAAAGCTGCACCAGGAGGATTCACCGAGGTGGGCAAGGGGAGAGCCCAAACCCTCCCGGCCCCACTGAGCTCCAGGGCCCTGCACGAGGCTGAGATACTCACAAAGATATCAAAGAATGAGGTCTTGAATTTGTAGTTGATGATTTCATCCTTCAGGTTCTCCTTGATGCCCACCTTGGTCTGAGGGAGACAGGGAAGCTGATAAGAAACTGATGGGAGAAGGAGCTGAGCAGTGCTCGGGGTTAGGGCCAGGTCAGGGAATGCACCTGGAATAAAAATGGTGCCACAGGCCCAGTGTGGGCTCCTCTGGCAGCACAGCACCAGGGAGGATCCCATGGCACATTTCCTGCCTGGGATGTGCCAGGATTCACATGGATTCACACCAGGTTTCCCCCCAGGAGCATGGGTAGGGCAGGAGGGACATTAAACACCTTTAGGTGGGACAGGAGGGACATTGAGGACCTTTAGATGGGACAGGAGGGACATTGAGGACCTTTAGATGGGACAGGAGGGACATTAAACATCTTTAGGTGGGACAGGAGGGACATTGAGGATCTTTAGATGGTGCAGGAGGGACATTGAACACCTTCAGGTGGGACAGGAGGGACATTGAACACCTTTAGATGGGACAGGAAGGACATTGAACCCTTTAGTTGGGGCAGGAGGGACATTGAACACCTTTAGATGGACAGGAGGGACATTGAACCCTTTAGGTGGGACAGGAGGGACATTGAACACCTTCAGGTGGGACAGGAGGGACATTGAACACCTTTAGGTGGGACAGGAGGGACATTGAACACCTTTAGATGGGACAGGAAGGACATTGAACCCTTTAGTTGGGGCAGGAGGGACATTGAACACCTTTAGATGGACAGGAGGGACATTGAACCCTTTAGGTGGGACAGGAGGGACATTGAACACCTTCAGGTGGGACAGGAGGGACATTGAACACCTTTAGGTGGGACAGGAGGGACATTGAACACCTTTAGGTGGGACAGGAGGGACATTGAACCCTTCAGGTGGGACAGGAGGGACATTGAACACCTTCAGGTGGGACAGGAGGGACATTGAACACCTTTAGGTGGGACAGGAGGGACATTGAACACCTTTAGGTGAGGCAGGAGGGACATTAAACGTTTTTAAGTGGGGATTTCCAACACCCAAATCCTTGGCTCAGCACAGCCAGTGCCACCTTTCCCTCACAGCCTGGAATCTGTCACCTGCCACTGCTGCCCACCTCACCCAGGTGGCAGATTCCAGAGGAATGGGAGAAAACATGGGGAAAAAAAAAAATGGAAAAGCACAGGAAAAATGCTCCTCAGGAACCTTCAGTGACACACTGAACATCTTCCTGTGGGGGCTGCCAGGGTCACTGAGGACCTGGGGGGATTTAAAAAGCAAAGCACTGAGGGGTCCCTTCTCCCTCCAGCTGGCTTCCCACAGCTCACAGCAGTGCTCCAGGAAATCTGAGGGAGGAAGGGAAGCAGCAGGATCAAACATGCTGGAAAAGGAGAAGAGAGAGGAGAGGGGGATGCACAGCCCAGGCTGCAAGAGGCAAAACCACCCTGGGATTGACAGGAGCGTGGAAAAAACTCATCCTGAGATAATCCAGGGTCTGACAGCCCTGCTCCTTTGGCCACCATAAATGCTGGGAGGCTGGAATGGCTGTCTGGGAGGAAGTGGAGGGCTCAGGTAACTGGAACAAATGCTTCACCTTTAGGCTATGGCTTTGGATGGAGCCCAGCTGGCTGGGAGCTGGCAGAGCCAGCAGCTGCTGGAGCTGGGGCCAGTCCTTGGCAAGCCAGGGTGTCCTGGCACTCCAAGGGCAGCCACTGGGAAAGGATCCCTGTGGGTCAGGGCTCTGGCTTCAAACCCAGGGACAGGGAGGCAAAAAGAGGGGGGTGAAGCTGGGCTGTGGCCACAGGACTTGGGCCAGCTTGGCTGAGTGGCCACCAAAATCCTCTTCCCCCTCTCTGTGGCTCCATGGGATGCTGCAGGAAGGGAGGGAAAGCTTTGGGTGAGGATTTTTAGGGGGTATTTTGGTTGAGTGGCCACCAAAATCCTCTTCCCCCTCTGTGGCTCCATGGGATGCTGCAGGAAGGAAAGGAAAGCTTTGGGTGAGGATTTTTGGGGAGTGTTTTGGCTGAGTTCCCATCAAAATCCTCTTCCCCCTCTCTGTGGCTCCATGGGATGCTGCAGGAAGGGAGGGAAAGCTTTGGGTGAGGATTTTTGGGGAGTGTTTTGGCTGAGTTGCCCTCAAAATCCTCTTCCCCCTCTCTGTGGCTCCATGGGATGCTGCAGGAAGGAGGAGGCACAGGAAAAACTTAGGGTGATGCTTTTTGGGGGTATTTGAGGAGTGTTTTGGCTGAGTTGCCCTCAAAATCCTCTTCCCCACCTCTCTGTGGCTCCATGGGATGCTGCAGGAAGGGAGGCAAAGCTTTGGGTGAGGATTTTTGAGGATGTTTCTGGTGTTTCTGGTGGATGGACTGTGAGGAAGAGTTGGTGGTGCCAGTCCCTGGCAGAGGAGTGTCCTGGCACTCCAAGGGCAGCACAGGCAACCCTTGGAAAGGGATCCCTCCCAGTCTGGGATATTTAAATATAAAGCAAAGGGGCAAAAAATATAAATATAAATATAAATATAAATATAAATATAAATATAAATATAAATATAAATATAAATATAAATATAAATATAAATATAATGAATATAAAACAATGTATAAAATTATAAATATAAAACAGAGGGGCAAAAAGAGGGGAGGGAAGCTGAGCTGTGGCCATGGGACTCAGGCCAGCTTGGCTGAGTGACCACCAAGAGCCTCATGCCCAGCCCCTGACTCCACAGGATGCTGCAGGAAGGATGAGACACTTTGAGGGGTGTTTTCAGCTTGAACACAGGCAGATGAACCACCTGAGGCATCTCCCTGGCTCTCAGAGCACCCAGCCTGCACAATTACAGTTTGCTTTTAACGAGGGGCAAATTGCTGGGCTTATCTCACAGCGAAGGAAACGGTAGGATATAAAAAAAAGGGGAAAAAAAGCAAAAAAAAAAAGCATTAGTCATGATATCAAACCGTTGCTCTTCATAACCAGGCAAATAAGCTGCTCTAATGGATTTAAATATGCAGCATTTCAGCTCAGGGGCCCAAATATCAGCACTTAGTCACTCATTAATGGCTACCTGCAGCACCCACGCTCAGCATCACCCTGGTGACCGAGCCAGGATTATCTCCTGGGGGCTGGAATTTGGAATTGCAGCAGCTCCCTGGGACAAGGGCAGGGGGCCGGGGTCCAAAGTGGGCGGGCAGGACACCATCGGCACGGCTGGAATGCTGGCTGGGAGATGGTTTTTCCTAAAGGGGGTGGGGAGCAGGGGGGCTCAGGGCAGGGTCTGGGCAGTCTGTTAAGTGCAGACACCCGGAGATAAGGAGGGCAGAGATAAGAGCTGCTGAGGGAGCAGCAGCAGGATGCAGTGCTGATAAAATGCAGCCCCAGAGCTCGGGGGTTCTATCTGTTCATCTCTGCTCCGGGTGTTCCAGGGGAGGACATGGAGTACCTGAAACCAGCCAGGACCGGTTCAGGGGAAAATAAAAACAAAATGTAGCCCAGGGAGGGATTTGGACTTGGTGGGACTGAGGTAAATAAACTGGATTTGCCCTGTTATTGCAACACAGAGCAAACACAGCAGCTTGTGAGTTGCTTTGGAGAGGAGCAAACCACTCACAACCCCCTCAACAGTCCCTTGGGAGGTGGAGCAGCACCTCCAGCTTCCCAAAGCTGAGATTAGCAGCAGAATTTTGGGATCAAAGCCCCTGGAGGATCCTCCCCTGCTCCTCTGATGCTCTGACAACACTGCAGCAGCAAACCCAGGGGAGCAGGAGGGGAATTTGGCTCAACTTGGTGATTCCAGAGGCCCTGGATCTTGTTACAGCCCAACAAAGGGAGGCGTTAACAACCCTGGGCAGCCCCGACAAAGCCCCGGGGCAGGAAACGAGCTGGACTTTAGTTGATATTAAAGAACAGCGGCTCCTTGGCCAGCGCTGGGAACAGCAAACAAAGATCTGTCCCAGGAGTGCTGGAACAGAGCAATTAACGCAGGGAACCGAGTTTAAAAAGGGCAAAGATTCCCGGGTTTGCTTCCTCCGACTCACATTCAGCTCGATGATCCACAACAGGGAGATGAAGAGCAGGTCGAAGGTGACGAAGAGGCAGAAGGTTCTCCTCACATCTGAGATGGCTTTTCTCTTCTCCGGGGAGAGGAAATAGGGGGAGAAGCCCTGGCTCTGGGAGAGGGAGGAGCTGATGGAGGCGATGGCAGGGAGGCTTCGTTCCAGGTCGTGCTGCAGCTCCGTGGGCTTGCTCATCCTCCGGGGACATCGGCCACCAGGGCAGCGTCACCTGCAGGACACACCGAGGGCTTGTCACACCCCTGCTCCTGGCCTGATTATCCCAGGAGCAAATGGGATCCCTGGGAGAAATCATCCCTGGCAGGGTGGTCAGGCCGTGGCACAGGTGCCCAGAGAAGCTGTGGCTGCCCCATGATCCATGGAAGTGTCCAAGGTGAAGCTGGATGGAGTTTGGAGCAACCTGGGATAGTGGAAGGTGTCCCCCTACCATGGCAGGGGTGGGACTGGATGGGCTTTAATACTAATTTATGTTAAATAATATGTATTTCCATGCTTTAATGCCATGGCAGTAGGAAAAGGGACTCCAAAGCCCATGGAGATACCAAGGTAGCATGGAAAGGAGATGCAAACCCCATGAAAATGTTGTGGAAGAAGAAAAAGGGGTCCCAAAGCCCATGGAGACACTGTGGACACAGGAAAGGAGATGCAAACCCCATGAAAATGGTGTGGAAGAAGAAAAAGGGGCCCCAAACCCCATGAAAATGTTGTGGAAGAAGAAAAAGGGGCCCCAAAGCCCATGGAGACACTGTGGACAGAGGAAAAGGGGTCTGAGGATGTGTTGGGAGCACTCCCTGAAATCATGGAGCCATCCCCACCCTTCCCTCTGCAGGGAAGGCAAAGCCTCAGGAGCTGAGCATCCCACTGGAACAGATCCCAGCCTGCAGAGCCAGGAAAGAACCCCGGGCCTGATGGGCCAGGCAGAGCAGCAGGGAAGGAGCTGCTCCATGTCCCAGGGGCAGGGAAGGAGCTGCTCCATGTCCCAGGGGCAGGGAAGGAGCTGCTCCATGTTCCAGTGTAAGGGAAGGAGCTGCTCCATGTCCCAGGGGCAGGGAAGGAGCTGCTCCATGTCCCAGGATCAGGGAAGGAGCTGCTCCCTCTCCTAGGGGCAGAGAGGCAGCAGGGAAGGCGGGAAGGAGCTGCTCCATCTCCAAGGGACAAAAAAGAGCCTGCCCCGTGTCCCAGGAGCAGGGAAGGAGCTGCTCCAGGTTCCAGGGCCAGAGAGGCTGCAGGGAAGGAGGGAAGGAGCTGCTCCATGTCTCAGGGGCAGGGAAGGAGCTGCCCTGGGTTAGGGAGGGAGCTGCCCCATGTTAGGGAAGGAGCTGCCCTGGGTTAGGGAAGGAGCTGCCCCATGTTCCAGTGTTAGGGAAGGAGCTGCTCCATCTCCCAGGAGAAGGGAAGGAGCTGTCCCGTGTCCAGGGGCAGGGAGGCTGCAGGGAAGGAGCTGCTCTCTGTCCCAGTGTTGGGGAAGGAGCTGCCCCATGTTAGGGAAGGAGCTGCCCCATGTTGGGGAAGGAGCTGCCCCATGTTGGGGAAGGAGCTGCTCCATGTTGGGGAAGGAGCAGCCCCATGGTAGGGAAGGAGCTGCCCCATGTTGGGGAAGGAGCTGCTCCATGTTAAGGAAGGAGCTGCCCCATGGTAGGGAAGGAGCTGCTCCATGTTAAGGAAGGAGCTGCCCTGTGTTGGGGAAGGAGCTGCTCCATGGTAGGGAAGGAGCTGCCCCATGTTGGGGAAGGAGCTGCCCTGGGTTAGGGAAGGAGCTGCCCCATGTTGGGGAAGGAGCTGCTCCATGTTAAGGAAGGAGCTGCTCCATGTTAAGGAAGGAACTGCCCCATGTCCTGCCCCGCCTGGCAGTGCCAGGCACACGATCCCAGCACGAGTCAGGTGTTGGAAGGCCGGGGATGTTTTCCTGCAGCCCTGCCAACCATTGTGCTGGGATTTTTCCTCTCCGTCAGCGCAGCACAAGGAGGCCCCTGTGGGAAGGGAGGGTGACAGGCTGGGGACACAAACACAGAACAGGTCGGGCCAGGGATCTGTCAGCCATGGCCACAAACTCCTTCCCTGCTCAAGGATGTTCCCAAAAAAATCCTCCTGGATTGCTCGTGGTGGGAGCTCCTGCCTTGGCAGTTCTGTGCCTGCTGGGAAGAACCAGTGAGGTTTGAAAGCAGTGAAGTTTAAAAGCAGTGAGGTTTGAAAGCAGTGAGCTGCTTTGAAAGCAGTGAGCTGCTTTGAAATCCCACTGGTGACACCCAGCAGGCTGCAGAGTCCATGGACAAAGGAAAAAGGTCACAAGGCTGTGCCCAGACCTGTGGGCAGTGGAAATGCCACGGGATGTGCAGCCAGCCAGGAGCACCTGCAGGAGCTGAGCACAGCCCAGTTTGGGCCAGTTTGGATCCCTGAACCAGCGGTTTTTGCATCCCACCCCCGGGAAGTGCTGGGGCTGGGATGGGAACAAAGCTGGACTCCTGTCAAATCCCTGTTATTCCCTCTCAGAGGAGCTCGGGAAGGAGCTGGAATCCTTGTCACTTCGGATCAGCCACTCCCTGCACCGGGCCCGGCTGGAAGTGACAAAAGTTAAGGACATCTGTGAGGGATAAATAATGAATCCCCCTGGCCGGGGCTGCCGCCGCCTCCTCCTCCCCTCCTACAGCAATTTGCACTTAGGCAGCCCCGCCCCGACTTTCACAGCGCTTTAAAATCACCCGGAGAAGCTCCAGGGATGCCAGGAGGGGTCACAGTGAGGTGTTGGGACATGGCAGGACATGGGGACACAACACCAGAGCACCCTGGTGCAGCTCATCATTAATCCCAGCCTTGCCAAGGGGGTTTGGGCTGTTTGGGACGTTCCCAAACCATCCAATTCCCGAGGGAAAATCTGAATTATGGGGCAGAGTAGGAATGTGTGAATCCCAGACAAGCCCCCCCTTGCACTGGAGCTGCTCCCTGTGGCAGCTGAGAGCTCAGAGCAGGGGCTGGGTGTGCAGAAACGTGGCTGTTCCTGGGTGACAGATGAATTATTGAGCTCTGCTCCATTATGCATTCCAGCATCCTCCACATCCCACTCTGGCAGGGCCTGGTGGGGGCCAGCAATGAGGGATGGGATGAGAGGGAAAAGCCCCAAGCTGTGCCCAGAGAGGGGCAGGGTGTTTATCCACTGAAAGGAGAAAAGAAAAAACCCCACAGGGGGGTTCATTCACTGAAAGGACAATGGGGGGCTCTGCAGGTGTTGGGGGAGTTGTCACAAATGGTGTGGGTGTGGCACTTGGGGACAGGGGTGACAGGGCTGTGCATGACAGGGTCGATGATCCTGGGGGGCTTTTCCAGCCTGAATGATGCCAGGATTCCCTCCCAGGGAGGGGCACACCGTGCTGGGGGGGCAGATGGGTGACAGATCACAGCCCAGGGGACACCCTGAGCGACACATCACAGCCTGGGGACATTGTGTGAGACACATCACAGCCTGGGGACACCCTGAGCGACACATCACAGCCTGGGGACATTGTGTGAGACACATCACAGCCTGGGGACATTGTGTGAGACACATCACAGCCTGGGGGACACCCCAAGTGACAGATCACAGCCTGGGGACATTCTGTGAGGCAGATACAGCCCAGGGGACACCCTGGGTGACAAATCACAGCCTGGGGGACACCCCAAGAGATAGATCACAGCCCAGGGGGACACCCTGGGTGACAAATCACAGCCCAGGGGACACCTTGGGTGACAAATCACAGCACAGGGGACACCTCAGGTGACAGACCAGTGCCACCACGCCAAAATCCCATCAGCCCAGTGCCATCAGCAGCCCTGAGCTACCACCATTAACCCAGTGCCACCACAGTCCAGTGCCACCACCATCAACCCAATGCTACCACCTCAAAACCTAATCAGCCCAGTGCCACCAGCAGCCCAGTGCCACCACCCTAAACCACCATTAATCCAGTGCCAGCACCCCAAAACCCCATCAGCCCAGTGCCATCATCATCCCAGTGCCACCACAGCCCAGTGCCAGCACCCCAAAACCCCATCAGCTCAGTGCCACCACCCTAAACCCAGTGCCAGCACCCCAAAACCCCAGTTGCAGCAGCACCCTGGCCACTGAATTATTCCCAGTGGCAGTGCCAAGGCATGTCCCAACCCTGTCACCCCAATCCCCCTCCCTGAGCCCCTCCTTAGCCCCGGGGCTCATTCATGACCCAGCTCCCACTGAGGAGCTTTTCCCACCCCGTGACTCCACTTCTCCTTCCACGCTTCCCCCTGGCTCATGTGACAGTTCCTGCTGTCCCCTCTGCTGGGAACACCCCCAGGGTGACCCCAAAACCCCAGAGCCTGGAGGAGCAGAGGGATGGGGACCCCCCTGCTGCACTGAGGGGTATCTGAGCCCTTCTAAAACACCAAAAAAAAATCAATTTTAACCCAGATACTGAAACTGCAGCCAAAAAAAACAACAAAACAGGGGAAGGATCCAACGGGGCAAAGCAGTGGGGAAGGGTTGGTTCAGGGCAAAGTGGGGACATGGGGACCACTGGGGGGACACTGAGACCCTCAGGAGGACACTGAGACCCTGGGGGGACACTGAGAGACCCCTGGGAGGACAATGAGACCCTGGGAGGACACCAAGACCTCAGGTGGACATTGAAACCCCCAGGAACCTGTTCCCCCCTGGCACTGCAGGGAACCTCAGGAAATGCAGCTTTGTCCCAGAGGCAGCTGTGGGATCCTGCAGCATCCCCTATTTCCCCTAAAAGATCTGGGGTGAAATTTAGGGCTCCCCCTCACTATGTCCCAAAGGCAGCAGGAGGCACAGCCCAGCCCAGCCCAGCATTTGGGGGTTTTGGGGCTTGGAGCCCCCAGTTCTGGGGGTGGGGAGAGACCTTTCACAAAGGGATTGGGGTTGGGATGGGCTGGATGGGGGTCGGGATTTGGAGTGGGATTTAGGTCAGGATTTCAGTCGGGATTTGGGCTGGGACTTGGGCTGGGTTTGGGTCAGGATGTGGGGCTGGATTTGGGATGGGTTTGGGGCTGGATTTGGGTCAGGATGTGGGGTTGAATTTGGGTTGAAATTTTGGTTGGGATGTGAGGCTGGATTTGGGTCAGGATGCGGGGCTGGACTTGGGCTGGGATTTTGGTCAGGATATGGAGCTGGATTTGGGGCTGGATGTGGGTCAGGATGTGGGGCAGGATTTGGGTCATGATGTGGGGCTGGGATTTGGGGCTGGATTTGGAACCCTCGGGGGTTCACGCTGCCCCCTCCCCGCAACCAAATGGTCCCGGGGTGGTCCCGGCGCTTCCTCCCGGGGGCTCCTCCACCTGCCCGGAGCCGCGGGAAGAGCCCGGGGACCCCGCACCGACCCAGCCCCGCTCGGAGCCCCCCGGAGCTCGGGCAGTGCCGGGACCCCCGAGAGGACACCGGGACCCCCAGGAAGACACTGAGACCCTATGGGGACACCGGGACCCCCGGGAGGACACCGAGCCCCTCTGCCCTCCAAGGAGCCCTCCCGGGTCCGGTACTCCCGTTCCCCGCAGGTTCAGGGCGGTGACACCGGTGTCAGACACCCGGAGCGGTTCTCGTCGCTCGGCCCGCTCGGGGTCTCGCTGCCGGGACTGCCGGGACGCCGTGGAGCAGCGGATAACGGGATCGGGACCAGGAACGGGACCGGGAACGGGGTCCCCACGGGGTCCCCACGGAGCCCCGGTGCTGCCCCAGGCCTCCCCAAGCCGTGGGACCTGGTGCCGGTAACCGGGCCTGAGGCCGGGACTCGCCGTGCCAGCCCCGTCCCGTCCCGCTCCCACCGGCGGCTCCGCTACCGGGAGCGGCACCGAGGCTGCGCCAGCGGAGCCCGGCACCAACAGGGCCAGGAATGGACCGGAGACCTCCCCGACGTGTCCCAGTGTCCCCCCGTGTGTCCCCCCGGTACCTCCCGGTGCCGGGTCCGGGTCCCGCCGGCCGCCGCTTCCGGGCCCGCCGCCACCTCTGACCCCGGAAGGGAAACTCCAGAGCGAGGCTGCGCCGGCAGCGACCATTGCCGGCCGTAGGGGGGGAGCCGGGAGAGACCATTCACAGCGGGGGGGGGGGTGTCAGGCTGGGAGAGACCATTACAGGGCGGGAGGGGGGGTCAGTGGGGCTGGGAGAGACCATGCATCGCGGGGGATCAGTAAAGCTGGGAAGGACCATTCCTCGTGGGAGGGGGACTCAGTGGGGCTGGGAGAGACCATTGCAAAGGGGGGAATCAGTGGGGTGAGGGCAAAACCATCCCCGTATGGACATGGGTGTCTATGGGGTGAGCAAGGAAGAGACCATTCTCCCCCTTGGGGGTGTACAGGGGGTCTGGGAGAGACCATTCTCCCCCTTGGGGGGTGTACAGGATATGTCCCAGTGGGTCTGGGAGAAACCATTGCGTGGTGGTGGGGGGGTATCCATGGGGCTGGGAGACACCATTCCTTACATGGGGGGGGTTCAGTAGGGTGGGGGACAAACCATTCCCTATGGGACAGGGGGGTATTCATGGGGCGCCCCACCCCCCAACAAGAACCAGACCCCAGACCCCCCCCCCCCCAAAGAGCCCCCAGCCCCTCCAAAACCACTCTGCACCCTCTGTACAGCCGTTTATTGCGGGCGGGGGGCTCTGCTCGCTCGGGGCCGGGGGGCAGCAGCCAGGGGGGGCCGCCAGCACCCGGGGGTCCCATCCCCGGCTCCTCCATCACCGGCAGCCGGGGGGGGCACGAGGCCCGCGGGGAGGGGGCGGCCGGGGGTCTCCGGGGGTCCCGGCGTGTCCCGGCACGGCCCGGCACGGCGCGGCACAGGGCGCACGGCAGGCGAAGCGCAGGCAGCGGGCGGGGGGCAGCCGGGGGGCACGGGCGAAGCTGCGGGGGCCGGGAGGGCCGGGCGGGGCCGGTGCCCGGTGTCCGGTGCCAGCTAACTGGTGCCCAGCGGGAAGGTGGGCGAGTGGCGCTCGGTGCCGATGGGACGCGAGGGAACCTCGGCGAAACCCACGTGTCGCCGCTCTGGGGATGGAAACGCGGGGTTAGCAGCGTGGTGGCACCGGGGACAGCGGGGATGGCGGGGGGACAGCCCCCCACGTACCCCCGGTGCCACCGTCCTGCTCCTGGCCCGGCTCGTCCTCGTCGCCCTCCGCTCCCTCGGGGTCCTCGGGGATCTCGGACACCGTCAGCGACTTCAGGTCCTCCTCGCGCTCGTCGATGCCACCGGCGAAGGAAACCTTCTGCCCGCCTGCGGGGACCGACCGGCACGGTGGCCCCGGGGACACGCGGCGGGAGGCGACCCCGCTGAGGGGCGGAGGGGACGCGGCACCGAGCCCCGGTGCCCGCCCGGTGTCCCCGGGAGAGTGAGCAGCCACGTCCCCTCGCTGTCCGTGTGTGTCCCCACCATCCTCATCCTCCTGCCATCCCTGTGCCGCTGTTCCCATCCTCCTGATGGGGACCTTGTCCCCCACCATCCTCAGCCCTCCACCATCCTGTCCCCTCGCTGTCCCTGTGTGTCCCCACCATCCCAATCCTCCCGCCACCCCCATATCCTTGTCCCCACCATCCTCATCCTCCTGCCACACCTGTCCTGCTGTCCCCATCCTCCTGCCACCCCCCTATCCTTGTCCCCCATCCCTCCACCACCCCGTCCCCTCGCTGTCCCCATCCTCCTGTCTCTCCGCCATCACCTCCACTGTGTCTGTCTGTCCTCCTGCCATCCCTCTGCCATCCCACTGTCCCCCCGTCACCCACTCTCCCGCCACCCCTGTCCCCCTCCCACCCCGTCTGTGCGCTCCCCCGTCCCCATCCCGTTACCTTTCCGCTTGTGCGCCTTCAGCCCGGCGGGGAAGTAGCTGCGCTCGGCTCTGCCCTGGCTCCCCGGGGCTGCCCGGGCGGGGTTCGATGAGGCCGGGGCACGGCGAGGCACGCGCGGCCCCGGGGAAGCACCGGGACACGGCCGGGGCCGCGTCAGACAGCGGCCGGGGGTCCGGCTGGCGTCACCAGCCCCGCGGGGGACGGGGACACGTGGGCAGCAAGGACAGCGTCGCAGGCAGCCCGTGTGCCAGCCCTGGCCCCATCCCCGTGGGCTACAGGGGATGGCGACCCCCGTCCCCACCTCCCTGTGTCCCCCAGGCCCCAGCAATGCTGTCCCCACGTATCCCGGGCTCTGTGTCCCCGTGTGCCCACATCCCCGTGGCTCTGGCACCCCTGTGGCTGTGTCCCCACGGCCTCCCTGTCCCCTGGGCTCTGGCAGGGCCATGTCCCCATCCCGCAGATTCCAGCAGCCCCATCACCACATCCCTTGGGCTCCAGAATCCCCTCCCCACATCCCTGTGTCCCCAAGGCTCCAGAATCCCCCTCCCTATATCCCCGTGTCCCCAAGGCTCTGACATCCATGTCCCCACACCCCCATGGCTCCAGAATCCCTGTCCCCATGTCCCTGTGTCCCCCAAGCTCTGGCATCCATGTCCCCACATCCCTTGGGCTCCAGAACCCCCTCCCCACGTCCCTGCGTCCCCAAGACAGTGGCATCCCTGTCCCCACATCCCTTGGGCTCCAGAATTCCCTCCCCACATCCCTGTGTCCCCCCAGGCTGTGACATCCATGTCCCCCCATCCTTTGGGCTCCAGAATCCCCCTCCCCACGTCCCTGTGTCCTCTGAGCTCCAGAACCCCCTCCCCGTGTCCCCCTGTCCCCTCACCAGACTCGAGGGCACTGTCGGGGTCACAGCCATCATCGGGCTCCCCGTCGGAGCTGTCCCCCCCGCCCATGCCGCTCTCCAGGTGGGACTGCACGATGCGCTGCACGGCTGGGGACACGCGGGTGTCACCGGGAGCACCGGGACGAGCCCCGGGCTGTCCCCGCAGCCCCCGCCGTGCCCCCGGTGTCCCCGCGGGCGGTACCTTTGAGCGAGGGCGGGGTGTAGGCACACGGGTTGGTCCTCTTTGGTTTGAGCAGGCAGCCCTCGCCCGAGCGCTGCGGGGGGAGAGGCGTCGGGATGGGGGGGCCCCGTGTCCCCCACGGGGGTCACCGCGGCCCCCGGAGAGCCGGGAACCCCCCCGGTGAGGTGGGGCTGCGATGGGGGTCTCATGATGGGGATGACACCCACCCCATCCCCAGCAATGAGGACCCTGCTGAGGGGATGTGGCACCGGGGACATCATGATGGGACCCTGCCTTGGGGACCTTGCACTGGGGATGGGGTATTGGGGACACCGTCCTGAGGACCCCTCCGTGGGGACCCTGATCCTATGTTGGGGACCCCCATGATGGGGACACTGCCATGAGGACATGGCATTGGGGACCCCCATTATGGGGACATTGCCATGAGGATGTGGCATTGGGGTCCCCATGATGGGGACACTGCCATGAGGATGTGGCATTGGGGTCCCCATGATGGGGACACTGCCATGAGGATGTGGCATTGTGGTCCCCAGGATGGGGACATTGTCATGAGGATGTGGCATTGGGGACCCCACTGTGGAGACATTTCCATGAGGATGTGGCATTGGGGTCCCCATGATGGGGACACTGCCATGAGGATGTGGCACTGGGGACCCCCATGATGGGGACACTGCCATGAGGATGTGGCATTGGGGACCCCACTGTGGAGACATTGCCATGAGGATGTGGTATTGGGGACCCCCATGATGGGGACACTGCCATGAGGATGTGGCATTGGGGTCCCCATTATGGGGACATTGTCATGAGGATGTGGCATTGGGGTCCCCACGATGGGGACACTGCCATGAGGATGTGGCATTGGGGACCCCCATGATGGGGACATTGCCATGAGGATGTGGCATTGGGGACCCCACTGTGGAGACATTTCCATGAGGATGTGGCATTGGGGTCCCCAGGATGGGGACATTTCCTTGGGGCCGTGGTTTTGGGCTGCCCCCGATGGTGACCCCGTTATGGACACCTCGTGTTCGGGGATGTGGCACTGGGGACACGGCGCTGGGGACACTGGGGGGGTGACCCCGCCACGGTCACGCGCTGCTTTGCACAAACTGCCCAGCCTGGCTCGGCTCCATGTCCCCATCCCGTGTCCCCGTCCCGGTGCTGGCGCCGTGTGCCCGTGCCGGGAAGGAGCCGATAAGCTCCGGGCGCCGGGGCTGGGCCCCGATAACGCCCCCGGGGGACACGGGACAGGGAGAGCGGGGCTCTCTCGGGGCTCTCTCGGGGCTCTCTCGGGGCTCTCTCGGGGCTCCCGGCGCTCACTCACCTGGTAGGGCAGGTTCTCGTCCTCTGGGTCAGCAGCGCCGGGGAGAGAAAGGTGAGCGGGACACGGGCACCCGGCGGGGCCGTGCCCACCCCCGGACCCCCTCCAGGGGTTCCCTGCCACCCCCTTCCTTATGTGACACCGCGTCCCCTCCTTGCCGGACATCCCATTCCACAGGTGACACTACATCCCATGTCCCCTCCCTGCCACCGTGTGCTATCCCAGACACCACGACAGACACCATGTCCCATTCCAGACACCCTGACAGACACCATGTCCCATCCCTGCCACCGTGTCCCATTCCAGACACCCTGACAGACACCGTGTCCCATCCCTGCCACCATGTCCCGTCCCAGACACCCTGACAGACACCATGTCCCATCCCTGCCACCGTGTCCTGTCCCAGACACCACGACAGACACCGTGTCCCATCCCTGCCACCGTGTCCTGTCCCAGACACCACGACAGACACCGTGTCCCATCCCTGCCACCGTGTCCCATCCCAGACACCACGACAGACACCGTGTCCCGTCCCAGACACCCTGACAGACACCATGTCCCATCCCTGCCACCGTGTCCCATCCCAGACACCCTGACAGACACCGTGTCCCATCCCTGCCACCGTCCCCCGCCCCGTGTCCCGGCCCGGCCCCGCTCACCTGGGGACGAGTGTTCGGAGAGCTGGAAGAGCATGGCGGGCGTGGGCCTCCGCCGGCGGATCTGGGGCACAGCAGGGTGTCACCGGCTGGGGACGCCCCGGGTCCCCTGTGCCCTGCCCTGTGCCCCAGGGACACGTGTGCGCACGTGTGTGAGCGTGTGTGTGCGCCTGTGGGTGCAGGGCCACCAACCCACCCGGCACGGGGTCCCAGGGGTGTCCCCAGTGTGTCCCAGCCCCACGAGAGCCCCAGGCCAGCTCGTCCGGGGGGCTCCGGGTCCGGCGTGTGCTGGGAATGTCCCCTCGGATCAGGGACAACCGGCGGGGGTGGCTGCACTGACTCCCGACGTGTCCTGTCCCCTTCACCCCATCCCTGTCCTCTGTCTCATCCCTATCCTGCTCTCCTGTGCCATCCCTGTCCCTGTCCCTGTCCCCCTGGCACAACTCTCCGTGTGCGGGGACCTTGGAGCTCTCTCGTCCTGTCCCCGTCCCTTTCTGTGTCCCCCACGCAGTCCCGTCCGGTCTGTGCCTCCCGTCCCCCTTGTCCTGCTCTGCCGGTCCCATCCCCTGCCTGTTGTCCCCTCTGTCCCTTCCGATCTCCCCCCGGATCCATCCCCTCCCTCCCTCTGTCCCCTCCCACCTCCCCCTTGTCCCATCCCCTCTGTTCCCTCCGATCCCCCTTGTCCTCCTGTTCAGGATCCCGGTCCCATCCTGACCCTCCTGTCCCCTCCAATCCCCCTTTGTCCCATCCCCTCTGTCACTTCCATCCCCTGCCTTGTCCCTTCTGTCCCCTCCGATCCCCCTCGTCCTGCTCTCCCGGTGCCCATCCCGTCCCTGCCCTGTCCCCTCCGATCCCCCTTGTCCCATCCCTGCCTTGTCCCCTCCGATCCCCCTTGTCCCATCCCTGCCTTGTCCCCTCCGATCCCCCTTGTCCTGTCCCTCCTGTCCCCTCCGATCCCCCTTGTCCTGCTCTCCCGGTCCCTTCCCGTCCCTCCCGTCCGGTTCAATCCCCTTCTGTCCCATCCCCTCCCTCCTGTCCCACTCTGTCCCCATCCCGTCCCCCTCCCGTCCCGCGCGGTCATTCCGGGGGTCCCTCCTCGCCCCGGGGTCACCGGCAGCGCTTTGCCCCGGCGGGCAGGGGGGACCCCCGGGCTCCCCGCTCCCCGCTCCCTGCTCCCCTCTGCCCCTCACCATCTCCACGGCGCGGGGGTCCAGGTTGCTGGGGGGGGCGGGCACCGAGAACTGGATCTTCTTGCGCTCCTTGGGATCCATGGCCTTGGCCGGGAGTCACCGGAGCCGGTGGGGAGGGGTGGGGGGGGTCTCTGGCACCGGTACCGAGCGGAGTTCCGTGGCACCCGAGGCTCGGTACGGCGAGGAATGAGAGTGGCGGGAGGTGGGGAAGGCAGAGCCGGTGAGGAGGAGGAGGAGGAGGAGGAAGGAGAGGGAGGGAGGACACGTCTTCCTACCAGGAGCTGAATTATTCATCCCCCCCTCCCCGGGCAGGGGGGCTGAGGCCGCGGTAATGAGCCCTTGGGGAGCCCCCCAGGGGGTTCAGCCAACCTGGGGGGGGTCCTTAACCCCTTCCCTGCCACGGGGGACCCCACCTGCGGTTGCCGGTCGCGTTGGGTGGCTCCGTGTGTGTCCCTGTCCCTTGAGTCTCTCCAGAGATGGGGGGACAGGGGGCAGGGGACAGAGGGACAGCCGCTCCCACCCCTGTGTGGGCAGCGGCAAAATTGCCCCCACCCGGCTGCTCTGTGCCACATGGGACAGGGCCACCGCTCTGGAGGGGACACCCGTGGGGACATGGGATTCCCAAACATCCCATCCCCTGTGTGCCAGGGGTCCCCCCACCCCCAGCTGCAGCCCCCGGGATTTTGGGGGTGCGGGGGCTGCGTCTTCACCCGCGGCTGTGCCCACCTGCCTTGGCTCTTGCCCAGTTTTTGGAGATTTTCCCCATAGAAAATCCCAGGGGACACAAAAATGTTCCCCATGAGGAAGGGGGGGATTCAACCCCCAGGGCACCAGAGCTGCCAGGAAGGGGTCGGGGGACACCGAGGGCACCTCTCCCGTCCCCAGCCCGGGGGTCCCCATGCAGGGGGGGACAGCCGGAGCGGTGGCTCGTCCCCTCCTGGGATGTCCCGGGGCGGTGTCGATGGAAGCCGCCTCTGAGCAGGAACGAGGAAGGGGGAGCTGGGAACTGGCTCCGTCCCCCGGATCTCCCGGTGCTCCAACGGCTGCGGGTGGCCCTGGGCCAGCAGCCACCGCTCCAGCAAAATATTTACCCGAGTGGCACCGAGCCATGGACCAGCCTCCCGCCCGCCCGGCACCACGCGGCAAAACACGGCACAGCCCGGCCCCGAGTGACAAATTGTGGCTCTGGGTGGCAAATCCTGGCTCTAGGTGGCAAATCTCGGCTCTGAGTGGCAAAGGCCAGCTTTAGGTGACAAAGTCCAGCTCTGGGAGGTCTGCGTGGCAAGTCTTGGCTCTGGGTGACAAAGCCGGGCTCTGGGTGACGAAACCTGGCTCTGGGTGACAAAACCTGGCTCTGGGTGACAAACTTGTGCTTGTGGCACAGCGCAGTGACCACATGGATGGGGACAAACCAGGGACAGGCGCCAGCAGAGCCCAGTGTCCTCGTGGAGACCAAAATCTGGGGACAATGTGAGGGGTCCCTTTGTCACCCTGGCTGTGCCAGGTGTCCCTGTGCCAGGCTCTGCGCACCGTCCCCATCCCGGGACCCGGAGTCGTTATGGCAACAGGTTCCCGGGCTCCATCCCGCTGCTGTTCCCGCTTCTCCCACCCACGAAGACGCCGTGTGAGGGGGTGGCCAGGCCCCCTCCCCTCCCTGCGCTGCGGCAGCGCCGGCACCCGCAGCCCCCCGGGATCGGCAGGCGCCGCCCGCGCCCGCGCCCACGCAGCGTCACCCGCGGGTGGCACCTGCAAGGGAGAGGGGGGGCCCAGGAACACGGGGGGCACCTTCCAGGCACACGTGTGGCACACATGGCCCCGCTCCTCGTCGCCGGGACAGGCACGCCGTGGGCACCCAGCCCGTGCCCGTGCCCGTGCCGCGGTGCCGCGGGGGCTGCAGCTCCGCGCAGCAGCGAATCCTCCCGCGGAGAGAGTAAAAATAGCAGCAGGGTGAGGGAAGAAGCGCTCGCCCCCCGGCAGCGGGCACCGGAGAGGAGCCTGAGCCCAGCGCGGAGCCCTGGGCACGGACGGAGGGTGTGGGGATGGACCGACGTGGGGAGGGGACAAGATGGGGACAGAGCGTCGTGGTGGGGAAAGGGGGGGCGTCGTGGGGACAGGGTGCCACGGGGACACGGTGGGCTGGGGGTGGAACAGCACGGGGACACGGTGGGCTGGGGGTGGAGCATCGTGGCCAGCAGGGTCCCATGGGGACGAAGTGCCCCAGGGATGGGCCATGGTGGGGACAGGGTGTGCTGGGGATGGGCCATGGTGGGGACAGTGTCTCATGGGGACAAAGAGCCCCAGGGATGGGCCATGGTGGGGACAGGGTGTGCAGGGGATGGGCCATGGTGGGGACAGTGTCCCACGAGGATTAAGTGTCCCAAGGCTGGAGCATTGTGGGGACAGGGTGTGCTGGGGACAGTGTGGCGCTGATGGGGCACATCAAGGACAGGGTACCACGGGGACAGGACATGGTAGGGACAGGGCCTTGCGGGGACACCGCATCGTGGGGACAATCGCTCTGTCCAAGGGTGAGTGCCGGGGGGGCGGGGCCTGTGCACGGAGGGGGCGTGGCCGCAGGATGGGCGGGGGTCGGCTCGGGGGTGCCGGGACCCCCCCCCCCCCCCTCAGTGCCCTTCACCCCGGTGTCCCCCTCCGTGTCCCTCCCCGCTCTCCCGGGTGTCCCCTCCCAGCTCGCCCTGAGCTGAGCCCCCCGAGCCCCCCCTGCACCCCAAGACCCCCCCGTGGGTGCAGCCGCCCCCAGGAGCTGCAGCGGGGGCGGCGGCTGGGGGCCGGTGCTCCCCTGGGTGCCGGGAGTGGGAACACGCGTGGGAGCGGAGCACGCGTGGGAGCCCGAGGGGGCGGCGGGAGGGGGGGGGGGGCGCAGGGGGCTTAACCCCTTCACTGCTGGGAACCCCCCCAGAGACCACCCTGGGGGGGCTGCAGAGGGGGGAAGGGGGTCTGGGAGGGACGTCCCCTAAATGGGGGCTCATGGAGGGGGCAGGGGAAGGGGCACCCCCTGCCCTGCTCAGGGACACTGGGGGGTGCGATGGGGAAACTGAGGCAGGACTAGGGGGGTGCAATCCCATATTTTTAGCATGATGTGGGGTGGTCTGCAGCCCCCTACCCCCAAAAAGTGCGGGGGCACGAGGAGGGGCCGTGTCCCCGCATTCCCGGCAGGATGGGGGGACATTGTGTCCCCACACCTGGCAGCACAGGGGTGGCCGTGTCCCCACATTGTGTCCCCACACCTGGCAGCACAGGGGTGGCCGTGTCCCCGCATTGTGTCCCCACACCTGGCAGCACAGGGGTGGCCGCGTCCCCGCATTGTGTCCCCACACCTGGCCGTGTCCCCGGCTCACCGAGGAGGGGTCACAGCCCTGAACCCCCCAACAGGGCGGGCAGGGGGCTGCACCCCCGGGCTGTGCCGGCTCCTTGGTGCCCTCCCCGGCGCCGTGTGCCCGCCGGCGGCACGCGGTGGCAGATGTCACTGCCGACGCTGGCATGGCCAGGCTGGCACGGCCACCCGGGGCTGGCACGGCCGCGTGGGCTGGGCAGCGGCTCAAGGGCTTTGGCACGGGGTGGCCGGAGCGGAGCCGCGGCTGGAGCCGCCCCGGTTGGCCCGTGCCAAACCTCACACCCACCCCGCGGGGTGGCACCGGGGGCTGTGGGGGCACTGGGGGGCACTGGGGCTGTGATGTTTGGGGGGTTCATGCACGCAGAGCCCGGTGCCAGGGTGTGCCCGGCCCCGGGAGGGGCTGAACGGGTAAAACCTGGAGGGGGAACGTTATGGGGGAAACCGGGGGAGGATAAAGGGGGAAGGTGGGGAGGGACAAATCTGGGGGGTTCCAGGTAAGGGGTGCAGTGGTGAGGCAGCCCGGGGGTCTCCTCTGCCTGCGGGACACCACGTGCCTCAGTTTACCCACCTGTAGCACGTGTCCTCTAGAGCCCCAAGCCCCTCCCACCCCATTCCCTGCGGAGGTGGGGCCCCAAAAGGATCCTAAAACTCCTCCTGGTGCCCCACAGAGCCTCAAGGTGGGGGCTCCCAGCTCCGCTACCCCCCAGCCCACCGCTGACCCCCCCCCCCGGGGGGGGTCCCGGCCGCCAGCACAGCCCAGTTTGCTGCCTCCATTCCCAGAAGAAAGAATAAAGTTAAAACATCTGTTAATTTATAAACCAATTTAACCATGACTGGTTAATAAATAGCTTCCAGCTGGCACCCCCACCCCGCGCCGGGCAAGGGGGGGCCAGGGGGGCACAGCCGGGCTCGCCACTCTCCCGCAGCCCCCCCCGGGGTCATTGTCGCTTGTCCCCCTGGGGGTGTGGGGGTGTCCCCGGGGGTTTAACGGGGAGAGCCCGGTGCCGGCGGGGAGGGGACACGGGCACGGTGCCTGGCACGGGGGGGGCACAGGGGAGAGCGTGGTGCCCACGGGGGGGGCTCTGGTCGTGCAGGGGGGGGGTCGGGGCTGCGGGGACACGGTGAGGGGGGGTTGGGCAGGGGAGGAGGGAGCAGGGAAGGAGGAGCCTGGGGAGGGGGGTGTGGATGATGCGCGTGTGCCAGGGATGGGCACGTGTGTGTTGGTGTGTGTGTGTCTGTGCTGTGCACATCTGCACGTGTGTGCCAGGCGTGTTCATGCGTGTGTGCCAGGGCTGTGCCACCCACAGTGCCCCCACCCCAGTGGGGACACCCCGTCTCTGCTGTCCCCACGTGTCCCCATGGAGCTGCACAAGGATCCAGGATGGGAAAGGGCCCTGCCCTGGCATTGTGGGGTGCCCGTTGCTGCCCCCCACCCCCTCTCCGGGGGCTGTGGGTGGAGGTGCCAGGCCGTGAGCCCCTCGCCCCGACACGTGTCACAATAGTAATGTAATTTGTCCCTTAACAATGGGCAGCTTGAGGTTTATATTTAATTACACCGCTCGCACCAACCTGAACTCACCCTTATTCATCAATAATGCATGGGTTTGTGTTTATCGCTGCTTAATTAATCTGTGCTTACCACAATTAAAGGCTCGCAAAATCCCCCAAGGTGGCAGCGGGGAGCGGCTGCGCCGGGCTGGCGCGGTGCTGGCACTGCCAGCCTGGTCCTGGTGCCAACGTGGTCACCCTGGCAGCACGGTCACAGCGCTGGCGTGGTGGCAGTGGTCACAGGGCCACAGTGGTCACTGTGGCAGCATGGTCACCGTGCTGGCATGTGGTGGCATGTGGTCACTGTGCCAGTGGGGTCGTGGTGGTGGTGCTGGCATGATCATGGTGCCAGTGAGGTCACAGTGCCAATGTGGTCACAATGCCAGTGTGGTCACAACGCCTCTCTGGTGGCAGTGCCACCATTCAGGCATGGTCACAGTGTCAATATGGTCACAGTGCCTGTCTGGTGGCAGTGCCAGTGAGGTCACAATGCCAGTATGGTCACAACACCTCTCTGGTGGCGGTGCCACCATTCAGGCATGGTCACAGTGCCAATATGGTCACAGTGCCTGTCTGGTGGCAGTGCTGGTGTGGTCACAGTGCCAGTGAGGTCACAGTGCCACTGTGGTCACAATCCCAGTGATGTCACAGTGCCACTGTGGTCACAGTGCCTGTCTGGTGGCAGTGCCAGTATGGTCACAGTGCCACTGTGGTCACAGTGCCTCTCTGGTGGCAGTGCCACCATTCAGACATGGTCACAGTGCCACTGTGGTCACAATCCCAGTGATGTCACAGTGCCACTGTGGTCACAGTGCTTGTCTGGTGGCAGTGCTGGTGTGGTCACAGTGCCAGTGAGGTCACAGTGCCACTGTGGTCACAATCCCAGTGATGTCACAGTGCCTGTCTGGTGGCAGTGCCAGTGAGGTCACAGTGCCTGTCTGGTGGCAGTGCCAGTATGGTCACAGTGCCACTGTGGTCACAGTGCCTCTCTGGTGGCAGTGCCACCATTCAGGCATGGTCACAGTGCCAATATGGTCACAGTGCCTCTCTGGTGGCAGTGCCACCATCCAGGCACGGTCACCATGCTGGTGTGGCACCGGTGGCCAGTGAGATCCACCCCAGCTGCCAGGCAGGGTGACCCCCCCGGCACCCCCATCCTTGGGTGCCAGGAGGGCTGAGGGCAGATCCCCACAGCCAGCAGCAGGGTACCCCCACCCTCTCCTCCCTGCCTCAGTTTCCCCACAAGGAAACCACCAACAGCACCACACACATCACCCCCTCACACCCCCCCATTCCTCCTCCCCGGTGCTTTTCTCCAATTTCGCTTTCCCCCAATTTCACTTCTCTCCAATTTTGCTTTTCCCTGATTTCGCCTTTCCCTGCCCACTCTGCCCTCCCTGGTGCCCTCTCTGTGCCAGGGCCGGGGGGGATTGTGCCCCCCACGCCGTGCCAGGCCAGCTCTGTGCCTTTAAGCACGGTGGCACGGCTGTCCCGGATCAGCCGGAGCGCCTATTAAATTTTTATGCGAAGTGTAAATGGGCCAGGTCTCCAGCTTCCCGCTCCCTCCGAATGATTTATTACTCGCAAATACCACAGAACTAATTAGTATAGTAATTAATTAATACGAATTTGCATATTTGCATGTGCAATTAGTGCAGTGGAGTGATTACTCTGAAAATGAGAAGTTGGGCCTGTCAGATGGGAGTGTGAACTGGAGTGGAAAAGCCTCGTGAAAACGATCCCGGGCGGCGGCGGCGGCGGCACCGGGCACGAGGCGGCGGCGCCGGGCGGGCGGCGGCACCGGCGAGGCCCGGGGGGGGCAGCGTTGGGGGGCTCAGCCCTCGGGACACCCCCTTTCCCCCCATCCCATCCCATCCCTGAACCGTGGGGACCGCTCCATCCCTCGGCCATCTCCATGGCGACTGGCTGTGCCAGGCGCGTCGCCATGGCAACGGGCCGGGCCACGCAGCCTCGCCATGGCGACTGTCGTCATCGCGCTCTGTCGCCATGGAGACCCTCCCCATCTCCCCAAATCCGCTCCCTGACAGGGCCCCCCCACACACCTCGGCCTTGGGCTGGGGGGGCTGCCCCTCCCAAAAGCAGCCGGGAGGGGGGGTGGGGGTCCCCCGGTGCCCCCAGGGATTGGGGGGAGCACCCCGGGGTGCCCCAAACTGGGGGGGGGGGCAGCTGAGCTCTGTGACAGCAGCGCTGAGCTGGAGCTGCCCCCAGGGGATGTGACCCGAGACCCCCTCAGGATGGGGCTTGGCACCCCCAGCCCCACAGCTCCGAGCCCAGCCCTTTGTCCCTGGTGCCACCCTGGTGTCCCTTCAGCTGTGCCCACCCCTCTGGCTGAGGCCTGACACGCTCAGAGGCTGCCTGGTTTTGGGGGGCAGGCAAGTGAGATGGGGGTGATGGAGGGGGCCGTGGCCATGGGCAGCCCCCAGCACCCCCGTGTGCCCCCAGCACCGGGCCCTGGCAGCCCCCAAAACAGGCCCAGGCTGCTGCCACCTGCCAGGGGGGCTGGGGACACTGCCAGCAGCGCCCACTCAGCTGTGCCCACTCTGGTGGCACCGCCAGTGTGGCCACAGTGGGCACGGAGAGGCTGCTGTGGGCACTCCTGCAGCCCGGTGATGTCACAGGCCAGCTGTGATGTCATCGGCTTTTGTGACATCACCAGGGTGGCCTTGTTATCTCAACAGCAGCTCCCTCCAGCCCCGGGTTGGGGTCCCTTGTGCCAGCCCCGCACTGTCCCCAAAGGACATCTGACCTCAGCAGGGGTGAACACACAGGGGACAAAGAGTGTGGGGCAGGGGGGACAAATCCTCAGCGTCCCCACCCCGTGATCATCTGTCCCCAGCCCCCTGTGGAGCCGCAGTTTCCCACCGGGCAATTCCCAGGTGTCACCTTCCTAATTAACAACGTGTGGCTTAAAAAGCACCTGGCAGGTCCCTGGTGTGTGTGTGACTGTGGGGGACAGCATGGGGACAAGGCTGGGGGGCCAGGCTGGGGACAGGCTGGGGGGACAGGCTGGGGACACAGGTGGGGGATATGAGCAGGAATTTGGATGCCCTGGGAGCAGTGGGTGAAGCAGCCACACCACAGCCCCCGGGCTGCCACAGCACCTCCTCATCCTCCTCTGGAGCAGATGAAGGAGTTCCCCAAACCCTCCTGATGCCAGCCCAGCCAGAGCTCCCCTCTGTTCCCTCAGCTCCCTCCTCCCATGACCCTGCACAGTCACCACTGCAGGGACATTTGGGGACACAGGGACGGGCAGGGCACCACCCACCCCTCCCCATCCCCCCGCAGCCGGGGCCCTGCTCACCCTCGGCCCGGAACCTGCCCAGGTTTGGCTCCTCCGAGGGTGGAGCTGCTCCAGGGACCCGGGACAAGGACGGGGACAGTGATGGGGACAGGGATGTGCTCAGCTCCTGCTCTCCTCCCCTCAGTGACATTCCCGCCGCGCCTTAGCGCATCCATCTCTCCCCAGCCTTCACCTCCCAGAAATATTGCAGTGCGGAGCCGGCTCCATCTGGCAGCGGCCCCCGCCTCCCCCCCGCCACCGCTCGCGGGGAGATGCCGGAGCCGGATCCATCGCCCGGGCCTCGCTGAGGGCCAGCAGGGACCCTAGCGGTGACAGGGGACAGCTGGCATGACCCCCCGTGCCACACCGGGAGGGGACAGCGTGGCCTGGCCCGCGGTGACATCGGCGCGCCGGGGCTGTGAACTCGCCCCAGGCGGGTCCCCCGGAGCCACCCGGGCCCAGCTGGATCCCAGCCGTGTCCCGGCACCACCCAGCACCCGGCTGTGCCAGGGCCGACCTGCCCGTGTCCCCTCCCCGCGGCTCGTGTCCCCTGAGCCATCGCTGGGTCCCCCCCTGCAGCCAGCGCTTCCTGCTGGAGGGAGGGAAGGGACGTGGAGGGTGGAATTTGGGAGAGGAAAGAGCTCCGTGTCTCAGCCAAACTCCTCAGTGTGCGCCTGCCTGGCACCGAGGCTGCAAAACCGGGGTCATGGTCACCACCAGGGAGCAGAGGTGGCAGTGCAGGGACAGCCGGTCCAGAGCCCCGGGGGCACTGGGCCATCCCCCCACACCCAAAAGGCAGCACCAGCCCCGCCCCTGCTCCCCAAACTGTGCCTGGCCCTGGGTTCAGCTCGGCCTCAGCTGCCCCTGCTGCACACACAGCCCCAAATCCTGGGGGGTGGATCCTGCTCAGCCAGGCCTGTGCTGTGCTGCCGCATCCCTGCTCACCTCTGGGGGCGAAACCCCTTCCCAAAGTCACCCGAGGGCCAGGATGGGGCTGGCCCTGCCACCACAGGCCATGGTGGAGGGGACAGCACGGGCACAGCGCTGGGATGCCACTCCTGCCCTCCCTGTGGCACAGTCCTGGCACTGCCCGCTGCACCCACCGAGGCAGAGCTTTGGGTTTTCATCTCCCTGCTCCCCTTTCATCTCCTCTCCCCGTTTCATGTCTCCACTTTCTTCTCCCTCCAAGCACTGCGCATGCTGATGAGCCCACCCTGGCCCTCACCGGCTGCTAATGAGGCTGTAATGGGCACCCTGGGCCAGAGGTGTGTGCCTCCTCCCTGTCCCCAACCCTGTCCCCATCCCTGTCCCCACCTGGGCCAGAGGTGTGTGCCTCCTCCCTGTCCCCAACCCTGTCCCCATCCTTGTCCCCACATGGACCAGGGGTTTGTGCCTCCTCCCTGTCCCCATCCTTGTCCCCACTCAGACAGGGGTTTGTGCCTCCTCCCTGTCCCCATCCTTGTCCCCACTCAGACCAGGGGTTTGTGCCTCCTCCCTGTCCCCATCCTTGTCCCCACCCCGGCCACCTCGGTCACTCACCCTGTGGCCCCTCCTCGTCCCCATTTGTCCCCCACGGGCCGCAATTCTGATGCCAGGAACAGGGGCACTGATGGCTTCACTGCCCTGGCACCTGGGCTGTGCCCACCCTCCAAGGGCTGGGGACCATGGCAGGGCAGTGGGGACACACCCGGAGCTGGCTCTGCAGTGCCACAGGCTCCAGGTGAGGGCGGGCTCCCCGCAGGTCACCACCGGGGACGGCAGCGGCAGAGGGAGCCCATCGGCGCCGCGGGGAGGGGATGCCTTGTGCCAGGAGGATGCCCGGGAGTCGGTGCCATGCCTGGCAGGGTGGGGTGGGCCTTGCCTCGCTGCAGGCCGGCCCCAGGTGCCATCTGCTGGGCCGCAGCCGTGAGTGACAATCAGAGGGCTCCTGCCGGGGGGACACTCGCCACACTGTGACACTCTGTCACATCCAGCCCTGGCACCTGCACCGGGGCAATGGGCACTGCTGATGGCCCTGGTGGCCGGGCATGGCCAGCCCTTTGTCTGGGTGTGGGCACTGCCACCGCTGTCACCGTGTCCGCGTCACGGCCGTGCCACCCTCGCCTGGCATGTGGCACCCAGCCCCTGTCCCCAGCCCTCCAGCCAGGCAGGTCCTGACCCCCGTGTTTGTGGGGACAGGGGAGATCCAGGACATGGCACCGGGACACCGGGTGATGGGAGGTGGCTTTGGGGACACTGCGGTCCTGTGGCCCTGCCGGTGCCCACCAAAAGGGCAGCAGCGATTTCTGGGTGCCCAGTCACTGTGCTGGGGACAGATTTGGAGGCTGCAGGGTGGCACAGCAGTGAGGAGGTGCCCGGCAGACAAAGGCCTGGTTGGCAGCACCGTGGCACGGCCGGGCCTCGGCCACCAGCGCCGTGGGGTTGGCACCCGTGGGGGCTCAGCCCTCGTGCGCATCAAGGAGGGTGTGAGCGTGCAAGGGGGACTGTGTGTGTGCCCAGAGGGTGCCAAGGCCGTGTGGGGCTGTGCCACAGGGTGGAGGGACCCTGGCGAGGCCGTGTGGCCGTGGGGACACACCTGCAGCCCCGTGGCAGCACCGGCGTGGCCAAACCGGGCACTGCCAGCACCTCTGCCGTGCCCAGCCCGTGCCAGGCCCTCGCCATCGCCTCTCGGCTGCCGGCTGAGGGTGGGGACGGAGCCGGCCGAGCCGCGGCGTTTTGCAGGAGCCGCAGATGCCAGCTCCCAGCGAGGGTCCCCGTGGCATCGCCCCCCTCACCCCAGCGCCCGCCTGTGCCCCTGCCACGCTCGGCCCGGCCGGGATGGCCGCTTTTCCCGCCGGCTCCATTGTTCCTCCCGGCCCCGCCATCGCCTGCATCTCGCCCGGGTCCCATTTTGCAGCGTGTAGGCAGAGCTGGAGATTTGGAAGAGGTTTTTTTTTTTTTTTTCTCTTTTTTTTTTTCCTTTTTTTTTTTTTTTTTTTAGAGTACAGAGTGACAGATGGCGAGTCCTCCTTCCCCAGAGAGACAAATCTCCCTGAATGCAAGCGCATGTCAATCATTAGCTCTCATGTGATAGCTCTCGCGCATGACGTGCCAACCATATGGCACTGGCAGCAGAGCTGGTACCCCCTTTGCTGGGTAGAGATGCCACTCTCGCCTCCTTTTGGATAGAGGACTGCAGGAGGCTGGAGCACCTCAAGGAGCCGCGTCCCGCTCCCAGAAGATGCTGGGAACAATGAAATAAGAATTCCTGCGGTCCGCCCGAAGGTGAGTTATGTAAGAAGTGGAGGGTTGGGAGGGCAGCGGAGGAAACTTGAATGGAGAAAAGGCAACTTCCATGTTGATTTTGTTTCTCCGCCACGTCTCGCCCTTTTTTCCCCCCATCTTTCGTTCTCCCCCGGCCCTCGGTTCTCCCGCTCCCCGCGGGCCCCGCTGATGGGGTTTTTTTTCCTGCCCCCGCCGAAGTCCCCCCCAAGGGGGAATTCTTGGGGTTTCGCCTCCTCCGTTCCCTCCCCCAAGCCTGGGCGCGCCCGGGGCGCCGCGGTCCCGGTGGGACGGAGCGGGCAGCGGCGGCCGAGCGGCATCAACGAAATCAGCGCGGAGCCTCCGCGCCGCCGCCCCGGGGGGGCCCGACCTGGCGGAGCCGCCCCCCCGCTCCCCCCCAGCGCCCCCGGCCCTCGCCCCGGGCGGTGCCCCCGCCCCGGCCCCGCCGCGCCGCCCGGCCCCGGGGGCGCCCCCGGCAGCGCCGCCGCCCGCGGCCACCGCGCCCCCCCCGGGGGGGGCCCCGGCCGCCCCCGCCGCCCCCCGGTTGGTGCCGCCGCATTTTACGGGCCGCGCTCCGGCGGCCGCGGGGAGCCCCGGGGCGGGGAGGGGAAGGGCGGGCGCGGCTGACCGGGCCGGAGGGGGTACGGGGGGTACCTGGGGATGCGGGGGGGCGCGGCGGTCTCGCCTCGACCCCCCCCGGCCCCGGGAAGGCGGTGGCGGAGCCGCCACCAGGGCCGCTCCGCGCCCGCGGCAGGGAAAAGTTGGAGGCGTCAAAGAGGGACCGGCGACACCGGGCCCGGCCCTCGGGGCACCGGCGGGGGGGGGCGGGGGCGGCACCGGGCGGGCCGGGAGCGGGGGGGGCGCGGGGGGTGTGCGGAGGAACGGGAGAGGGGCGCGGGCGGCGGCCGCGGGGACCCCGGCGGTGGGGCCGGCGGGGGTCGAGCCGGGGCGAAATCGCCGCACCCCGAGAGAGCCCCGGTGGCCCCGGGGTCGGGCAGCGGGGGCGGGGGGCGGCGGCGGGAGGCCCCGCGCCCAATTCGTTTTCGCCGGTCCCGGCGGGTGGGAGCGGAGCGGGGCGGGGAGGGGGCGGCGGGCGGCGGGGCCGCCGGTAACGCCTGGCTCTTTGCCCCCCGCTGCAGCCACCATGTTGACGCGACTTTTCAGCGAGCCCAGCCTGGTCCCCGAAGTCCCGAAATTCCCCGGTTGGGCCGAGGAGTGCGAGGAGGATGCCCGGAGCGAGAAGGAGGAGCGGGCGGGGAAGGGCTGCGCCCTCCCCGAGGAGCCGCCCGAGGGTTCGCTGGGAGAGAGCAAAGAGGAAGGGGAGCTAGGAGGGGACGAGGAGGAGGAGGAGGAGGAGGAGGAAGGCCTGGAGGAGGCGGAGGGCGAGCGGCCCAAGAAGCGCGGCCCCAAGAAGAGGAAGATGACGAAGGCGCGGCTGGAGCGGTCCAAGCTGCGGCGGCAGAAGGCGAACGCCCGGGAGAGGAACCGGATGCACGACCTGAACGCGGCCCTGGACAACCTGCGCAAGGTGGTTCCCTGCTACTCCAAAACCCAAAAACTCTCCAAAATCGAGACCCTCCGCTTGGCCAAGAACTACATCTGGGCTCTCTCCGAGATCCTGCGCTCGGGCAAGCGGCCCGACCTGGTCTCCTACGTGCAGACTCTGTGCAAGGGGCTGTCCCAGCCCACCACCAACCTGGTGGCCGGCTGCCTCCAGCTCAACTCCCGCAACTTCCTGACGGAGCAGGGCCAGGAGGGGGGTCGGTTCCACGGCCCCAACGCCGCCTCCTTCGCCGTGCACCCCTACCCTTACCCTTGCTCGCGGCTGGCCGCGGCGCCCTGCCCGCCCGCCGCCGGCCCCGGGCCGCACGGGCTGAGGACACACGGCTACTGCGCCTCCGCCTACGAGAGCCTCTACGGCAACACCTCCCCCGACTACAACAGCTCGGAGTACGACGGGGGGCTCAGCCCCCCGCTCTGCATCAACGGCAACTTCTCCCTCAAGCAGGACTCTTCATCCCCCGACCACGAGAAAAGCTACCACTACTCTATGCACTACTCGGCGCTGCCCGGCTCCCGCCCCGCCGCCCACAACTTGGTCTTCGGGTCGGCGGGGATGCGCGGGGGGGTCCACTCCGAGAACATCTTCCCCTACGACATGCACCTCCCGCACGAGCGGGGCCCCATGTACGAGGAGCTCAACGCCTTCTTCCACAACTGACCCCCCCCCCCTCCCCTCCCCGGGACCCCCTCCCCATCGCCGAGGTGGCGGGGAGGGGGGGGAGACTCCCCCAAACCCCCCCACCCCACCCGCGGATCGGCCCCCGGGGCTCCGCCGTGGGCTTTGGTGCAATATGGGGACCCGGCCCCGGCGGCGGGTCCCCGCGCCCCGTGGGGACAAAGTGCTTTTTTGGGAGGAATTTCCCTTTTCCTTAATTTTTTTTTTATTCTGGTGGATTTCGTTATTTTTAAAATTTTCATTATTTATTGCTACTTCTTTATTATTTAACGTAATTTATTTAGTTATTTTATTATGATCGCTGTTATCGTCGCTATTATTATAATAACTATTACAGCTATTATTATTATTATTATTATTATTATTATTATTATTATTATTATTATTATTATTATTATTATTATTATTATTATTATTATTATTATTATTATTATTTTCCAGGGGGAGACGCCCCGCACGGGCCGACCCCCCCATCCAGCCCACCGAAACCCCCCCCCGCTACCCAGCACAACCCTCTGGGTCGAACCGTTTCGTTTCATTTTTAATTCGTTTTAATTAAATTTTATACATTTATTTTTTAATTTTTTTTCCCCTCCACCTCCCACCCCCATTTTGGGCCGTTTCTCCCCCTCCCCAGCCCTGACCCCGACCCCCCCGGACCCCCCCGGCATTGGACACCCGCTGCCCCGGCCCGTGGGAGCGAGAGGAGCCCGCGCTCGGCGCGGAGCGAAACTTTCCGAAGCAATAAAGAGGCGCAGGGAGGAACGAACCCCAATTTCTATCTATGCAAGAGGCCCGGCCCGGCGGACGCTCCGAGATGCACTTTGCTTTGGGGGGGCCCCGGCCCCGCTCCCCGCCCCGGGAGCTCCTCGCAGCGCGTGTGTCAGGACGTTTTTTACCTGTTTTAAAAACTTGAAACGGAAAAAAAAAAAGAAAAAAAAAAAAAAGGAAAAAAAAAAAAGGAAAAAAAACAATGATAATAATTAAAAAAAAAAAAAAAAAGACACCCCCCCCCACTCCCCCCCACCTCCCCAGCGGAGCCGCCCCGGTTTTCCCGAGCTGGCGGAGCCGGGAAGCGCAGCCCGCAGCTATGCAAGCGGGGCTCCGGGGGGGCTGGCGGGGCTGCGCCCCCCTCGCGGCGCCCGGCCCGGGGGTCTCCGTCCCGGTTTGCCGCATTCCTTCAGCCGGGAGACGCCGGGAAGCCGATAATGCTTTTTTTAAAATTTTTTTTGTTGGGTTTTCTTTGGTTTTTGGGATTTTTTTGTTGTTTTTTTTTTTTGTCGGAACCTGCCCGCACCACCTTCGAGAAACCAGCATTTTTAAGAGACCAGGGAGGAGGAGAGGAGGAGGATTTCTGAGAAATGTTTTGAAAACGAAAAAAAAAAACAAAAAAAAAGGAAAAAAAAAAGAAAAAATGGGGGAAAAAAAGGAAAGAAAAAAAGTTATGGGAAAAAAAAAAACTAAAACGGGAAAAAAAAAAACAAAAAACAAAAAAAAAAAGGGAAAAAGAAACAAAAACCCACAAACCGTTGTAGCAAAGGGGACCCGCTGCCCGACACCAGAAGTGCTTTCGTGTTTCCGTTCCGTTTCATTTCGATTAATAAATATTTATGGCCAACGATATGCAAGACCCCCCCGCGCCGGGCGCCGATCCCGCTCCCCGGTCCCGGTTCCCGGTCCCCGTCCCCGCCGCCCGGACCCTGCTCGGCGGCGGCGGCGCGCGGGGCGCGGGGCCGGGGGCCCGGCCGTTCTGCATGCACCGGCCCCCTCCCCTCCCTGCCGGGGCCGCCCGCCCCCGGCCCCGCCGGACGCTCTCGCCGCCCGGTCCCGGCCCCGCCAGGACTCGTCGGCCGTGACGAGCCGCCGCCGGTGCGATCGCGGCCAGGCTGTAATTACCGAGCGTCCTTCGACGGCGATTAATAAATATTCAATGTTGACTCCGCCGCCTTCGCCGCTTTCCTTCCGCCCCGGGGGCACCGGGGGGCACCGGGCCGAGCCCCCCCTCCCGCTCCCGGCGGTGCCAGCGCCGCTCCCGCCGCCCGAATGCGCGGCCCGCGGGGCGGCGGCGCTGATATAACGCGGCTCTGCCCCACGGGTGTCCCCCCCGGGACCGGGGAGGCGGTGTCCCCCCCCTCACCAATAAACGCACCGGGATCCGGTGCGGCGGGCCCGGCTCGGTCCACCGGCGGTGACACCGCTGCGGTCCCCTGGGAGCGGGAGCTCGGGGCTCGGTGCCCGGGGCTGGCACCGGGCCGCGGTGCCGGTGGCCTCGGGAAGGCTGCGCGGCGGCGGCAGCCAAGGCCGGTTCCTCGGCGGCGGCCCCGGGATGCCGGTCGGCTCCCGGCGCGATGCCCGGGGCTGGTGCCGGTTCCCGGTGCTGCTTCCCGATGGAGCCTCGGCTCGGTGCCCGGTGCCAGCGCCGGTGCCAGCGCCGATGCTTGTGCCGGTTCCTGGCGCTGGCGCCCGTTGGAGCCCCGGAAGCTCCCGCGCCGGTTCAAGGAGCGGTGCCCATGGGAGCCCCGGGACCCCCGATGCGGTTCCGGTGCCCGCTGTCCGGTGCCGTGCCAGTGCCGGTACCGCTGCCCGGTGCCCGGTGGAGCCCTGGCAGCGCGGTGCCGGTGCCCGGAGCGGAGCTGTCCGCTCCGGCGGTGCTGAACGGGCGCTCGGGCTTCTTAACGGCCGTCGGTTCATTTACCGGCCGCACCACCGGGACTCACCGCCGCCCGACGGCCGCCGGCACCGGGCAGAGCCGGGCACTGGGCTCCCGGTCGTGGGGGCCGGTTCGCCCCGGGATCACCGAGCGCCGGGGCCGCACAGGGGCTGCGGGGACGGAGGCACCGGTTTCCTCCCGGGATGGGTGTCCGGTACCCGCGCCCCGCAGCCCCGCGGCTTTTGGGGATAAACTGGGCCGGTTTAGGGTTGGCTGCAAACTGGGGCGGGATCCAGCGCGGCCCCGACGTGCTGGGCCCGGTCGCAGAGCCGCCGGTGTCGGGCCCGAGGCGGGGAACGGATCCACCACGGCCCCGCGAGCCCCGGCAGCGGCCCCCGAGCCTCCGGTCGGGTCCCGGTGTTCGCCGCTCTCCCCAGAGCAGCGGATCCTCTTCCGACGGCTCTGGCCCCAACATCCTCCCGGGACTCGTTTCTCGGGGGAAAAAGCCCCGGAAGGACCCGGGGACAACCGATGGGGCCGGGCGGAGGCTCCGTGGGGCCGAGGCTGGCGATGTGCGGCCCTTCCGCCGCCGTCCGCAACCGGCGGCGCCGGGGCCGCGGCCGGAGCAGCGGCGGCGAAGGGCGGATGCCCCCGCGGAGGGGAGGAGGGGGACGCGGGGCCGGGGGCGGCGGGGGGGCCGCCGACATCTGCTCCGGGGCCGGCTATGCCAGGGGGTGCCGGCCCCGGTGGCGGAGCTGCGCTTTCTCTTCAATTGTCGGGATTTTTGTTTCCCCGGTGCCCGCCCGAAAATGCGGGAACCGGCAAGGCCCGGCCCCGCAATGCGGCCCCGCACTCGCAGCACGGCCCCGGTGTAAAGCTCCGGAGAACGGCTCCGGTGCAAAGCTCCGGTGGAGGGTTTTGGTGCACGGTTCCCGTGAACGGTTTCGTTGCAAAGCTCCGGTGCCCGGCCTCGGTACGAGGTTCCGGTGCCCGGTGCCCGGCCCGGCTCCGAAACACAGCCGCGGTTCACAGCCCCGGTGCCCGGCCCGGTTCACAGCCCCGGTGCCCGGCCCGGTGCCCAGCCCGGTTCACATCCCCGGTGCCCGATCCGGTGCCCGGCCCTTCCACCCGGCGGCTCCCAGGGAGGGCAGCGGGAGGTCGGGAGCCGCCGCCCCGCCGGGCTCTGCGAGCGTTTCGTGCCACCGAGGGATCAAACCCACCTCGGGGGGTTTTGGGGGATCCGGGGAGCTGCCGGGACCCCCGCGGCCGCCCGGGGCTCAGCGGAGCTCGGCCAGCACCGGGGGGACGCGGCGGTGGCGGCTCGCCCGGCCGCAGCCCCGCTATTTCAGAGCAGGATGAGATAGATGGGGGTGGGTGTCTCCCCCCCCCCTCAGTACCCCCGGTGCCCGCGGTGCCCCCGGTGCCCCCGGCCCGGCCCCTCTCCCGGCCCGGCGGAGCGCGGCGGGGGCGCGGGGCGAGCGCCAGCTCCGGGTCGCCGCTGCCACCGGCGAGTGCCAGCCGGGGGGGGGGAGAGGAGGAGTCATTGCTTCAGTTTAAATTTCATGGCATCTGTTCATTATTATACAGTGCGGATTTTTATATGGACAGCTAAATTAAAGACAGATTTCTGCCAAAATTGCAGATACCATAAAAAACCGGAGGCTCCCGGCGCCCGGCGCTCGCCGCGCTGCGGAGGCGGCCCCGCTCCGGGGGCCGGGGGCTGCCCGGGGGTCGGGAGGGATGTGGGGCACAGGGAGGGATGTGGGGGTCAGGACGAGGGGGGGCTGTCCCCGTTTTTGTGCCATGGGGAGCTCAGGACGCCGTCCCCCGTGGGGGAGCGGGGGGTCCCGGCGGTCCCCGGAGCCGCGGCCGGGGCGGGCCGGGCTGGCAGCGGTCCCCGCCGCCCCGGGGGCTGCAGAGCCGCCCCCTCCCCCGCCCGGTCTGCCAGGCTCCATCGCAGAGGAGTTAAAACAAGGACATCTGTGCCTGGAATCGCTGCGAAGCTCCGAACCTGCCAGCGCCTGCTGGCACCGGCCGCCGGCGGAGGCGGCTTCTCCGGAATGCGGCACCGCCGGCAGCTCCGCCCGGAGCCCCGGCCCGGCCCCGAGGGCTGCGAGGCCAGGAGGGCCTTGGCTCGGCCGGGCAGCGTCCCCACCTTTGTCTGCCCCCATCGTGTCGGTCGCAGCCCCGAGGGGTTCGTGTTTCTCCATCCCCATTCACCCCCTGCCCCACTGAGCCCTGTCCCCATCCCCACACTGGGTTCGGGGGTGGTGGGGGACAGCGAGGGGATGAGGAGAGGGCCCTGGCCTCCGGTGGGGCACGGGCAGAGCCGGGAGGGCACAGAGCAATGGTGGAACCAAGGGAAGGGCAGGGCAGGGGGCACCTGGGGGCCGGGGCTGTGGGAGCAGCCCGGAGTCTGCAGCCAGGGTTTGTGGGAAGATGGGAACCTGCCCTCAGCCCTTCCTGGGCTTGAAGGGGAGAAAATGGACAAAACCCCCAAGCAGGGGCAGAGCGGGAGGTTGGATCCAGCAGACACCAGGCCAGCTCTGGCTGGGAACACTGGAGAGCAGGTGCTGCCCACCTGAGCACCCCAGAGCAGCCCAGCCCCCTTCCCTTCCCTTCCCTTCCCTTCCCTTCCCTTCCCTTCCCTTCCCTTCCCTTCCCTTCCCTTCCCTTCCCTTCCCTTCCCTTCCCTTCCCTTCCCTTCCCTTCCCTTCCCTTCCCTTCCCTTCCCTTCCCTTCCCTTCCCTTCCCCATCCTGGGCTCCAGCCCATCCCCACAGCCCCTCTGGATCCCCGGCCAGGGGGTCCCACCCTGTCCCGGTGCCCCGGGGCCGGGGTCCCGCTCGCCGCTCCCGGTGGCAGCCGGTGCCTCATTTCATATGGGAAATGTCCATTTTGTTGCTACTTAAAAGCTGATTTACGGCGGCTGCATCCCAGCCCTGCCTTGGCCCGTGTTCCTCCCATAATCTGCCCATTTCTCTTGGCAGCTCTGGCTCACCAGAGTCTGTGCCGGGCTCCGGGAGCCCCCGGTCCCTTCCCGTGGTCCCCGGGCCCCGGCCACGCTCCCTGGTGCTGCTGGATCGCGCCTGCCTGGAGCACAGCCCGATGCCCTCCAGATGGCAGCGCCAATACCCCCAAAATGCCGTTCCTGGGGCTGCAGGGATGGAGGGGACACGGCAGGGGTTGGGGACAGCACACGGGTGGCTTCACATCGCGCTGGACCCCCCCTTCCATCCACCTGCACTCCAGCATGGACCTGGCAGGACAGACAGGGTGGGCACACCTGGGCACGGTGGCAGCAGCAGGGCCCGAGCCGAGCTCCTGCCCCCGGTGGTGAGCGCTGTCCCGGCTGTCCCACACACTCCTAATTCAATTTTCCCCGATTAGGAATCTTTTTTTTTTTTTTTTTTTTTTTTTTTTTGTTAAATATAATTGAAAAGCACACCTTTGGAATCATCACATGAACCCGGCACGGCGTTATCAGGGTGATGAAAGCCCTGCCCAAGTTCCAGGGCGGGCAGGATTGCACCGTAATCCCGGCAAAGCAAACAACTTCTGAGCAAAACTAATTACATTTAGAGCAGCTGTGATAATAATCCTAATTCAACCCCATTTGGTGCCTAAAATCCGGCGATCCGGCAGCGAAAGCCGGGCCCGGGGGGGTGGCTGCGGCCCAGCTCTGCCCTCCAGGTTGTCCTTTCACCACAGAGGTGACAAACCCGGGGATTTCTGGAGGAGTCACGGCATCGTGTGACCCCTCGTGGCTCCACGGGGACATCCCCGCCCTCGGCCACCAAACCCGCGCTGCCCATCACCCTGCGTGACCCCGTCACCCCTCCGGTGGCTGTGCCCCGGTGCCCGGGCGGTGGCACGGTGCCCAAACCCCCCCTGCTGTCCCCGGGGACGGGGGGATCGCAGCTGGCGCACGGAGCCGTAATGGCCACGGCTGGGCTGGCACGGCGGCCCCGCGCCTGCGGGCACACGGGCAGCAGCAGCAGCAGCTTGTGCTCCGTTTGTCCTTGACGAGTCCCCCGCGCTGCCACCCCGGCACAAAGCCCCCCGCCACCACCGCCACCGCCACCGCGACCCCCGGCTCGTCACGGGGGCGGCACCGGCAGCAGCTCCCCGAGCCCGCCGGGGCTGCCCCGTGCGCGGCTCCGGTTTGAGGCAGAGCCTCTGTTGGCATCTGCGGTGGCACTGCCACCACCGTGGTCACTGCTGTGACACACGGTGACATTCCCACCCCGCCCGTTACCCTGGGGAGCGCTCGCTACAAAACTCTACCCTAGAGCTTTTATTTCTTTCTTTTTCTTTCTTTTTTTTTTTTTTCTTTTTTCTTTTTTTTTTATTAAAGTTGCCAAAAATTTGTGTTAGCTAATGGCTTCTTAATTCCGCCGAAACCCAGGGAAGGAAAATGATGCCATTCATCTTGTATTGGTTTGAAATCACGTCTGACAACTAATCGATCATACTGTGGGACATTAACTCCTTTGGATGGGGGCCCAAGCGCTCTCGCAGCTCCTCGCTCCCGCGCTGGATCCATTTAACTACTTTACTGCTGGTATTTTGGCACGTGGCTCCGCGGGCTGCTTCCTCTCCGGTTGGTGCCGCTGAATTATTTGCCTTTCTCCGGATACAGCTGGCACGGCGCTCCCGCAGCTTCCCCCGCCCCTTCCCCGCCGCCCTTCACCCGACCTTGGCCCCGCCGCCCCCTCCTCGTCCATGGATGGATCCCCCCCATTTTGGTTTTTTTTTTTCCCCAGCCAGGGATGCCTGTGGGATCCTGGGGGGTGGCTTTGTTCCCTCACCTTGTGGTGACCCCAGGTGACCCGTGCCTCAGTTTCCCTGTTTCTCCACGGGGATGGGGTCACGGGGACAGACAGGTTGAGGGGGGCAGGCTGGTGGCACCTCGCAGCCGTGAGCAAACTTGGGGTGGTGGCCCCATTCCTGATGTCCCCCCCCACCACAGTGGGTGCTGGTGACCCGCCAGCCCTGGTGACACCAGAGGGGTTTGTGGGGACAGGGATGGTGGCACCGGGCTGTGCCCACCCAGGACAAGGAGGTTGGATCCTGTCCCTGTCCATGCACTGCAGTGGGACGGGAGGGATGGGGACATTGTCATGGGGAAGGACCTGGAAGGACAACAAGGACCCCAGGGCGACCCAAAGGGACCCAGGACACCCCAAAGACCCCCAGGCACAGCTCGATCAGGGGCTTTATATTCCCAGGGTGGGCGGGACCCAATCCAGGGAAGGCTGTGATTGGTCAGCAGCACCAGCCCTGGCTGGGGATTGGCTGGGGCCTGTGCCCATCCCAGGTGTCTGGGTGGTCCTTGGTGGCCCCCCCAGTGATGAGGGGACACATGGGTGTCCCAGGGACCCCCCTCACTGTCCCAGCCCTGTCCCAGGGGACACACCTGACCCCAGGGGCACAGCCCCATGGCCGCCTGCAGGCCCTGGGTGCCACCGAGGGGTCACAGAAGGGGCCGTCCCTTCTCAGGGGGCAACATGGGGAGAGAGTCCCCTCACTGACAGCCCCTGGCTGAGGAAAGCCATCATGTCTGTCTGTCTGTCTGTCTGTCCAGGCCTGTATACCACTCTGTCTGTCCAGTCACCCTCTCCCCACCCAGCCACCTTTCTGTCTATCCCCCTCCTGTATGCCACTTGTCCATTCTTCTGCCCATCCCATGTGTCCATCCATGGATCCATCCATGCATAGATTCCATCCATCCACGGATTCCATCCATCCATCCATGGATTCATCCATCCATGGATCCATTCATCCATCCATCATCCATCATCCATCCATCCATGGATCCATCCATCCATAGATTCCATCCATCCATCCATGGATTCGTCCATCCATGGATCCATCCATCCATGGATCCATGGATCCATCTATCCATCCATCATCCATCCATCCATCCATCATCCATCATCCATCATCCATCCATCCATCATCCATCCATCCATCCATCCATCCATCCATCCATCCATCCATCCATCCATCCATCCCTCCATCCATCCATCCCTCCATCCATCCATCCATCATCCATCCATCCATCCATCCATCCATCCATCCATCCATCCATCCATCCATCATCCATCCATCCATCATCCATCATCCATCCATCCATCCATCCATCATCCATCATCCATCCATCCCTCCATCCATCATCCATCCATCATCCATCATCCATCCATCCCTCCATCCATCATCCATCCATCATCCATCCATCCATCCATCCCTCCATCCATCATCCATCCATCATCCATCCATCCCTCCATCCATCATCCATCCATCCATCCATCCCTCCATCCATCCATCCATCCATCCATCCCTCCATCCATCCATCCATCCATCCATCCATCCATCCATCCATCCATCCATCCATCATCCATCCATCCCTCCATCCATCATCCATCCATCCATCCATCCCTCCATCCCTCCATCCATCCATCCATCCATCCATCCATCCATCCATCCATCCATCCATCCATCCCTCCATCCATCCATCCCTCCATCCATCCATCCATCCATCCATCCATCCATCCATCCATCCATCCATCCATCCATCCATCCATCCATCCATCCATCCATCCTCATCATTCCCTTCTCCCCATCATCCCCATTTTCCCCATAACCCCCAAGATCTCCATTATCCCCTTCATCCTTATCACCCCATCACTTCTGTCATCCCCTTCATCCCCATCCTCATCATCATCCCTGTCATCCCCTTCACTCCACCACTGCAATCATCCCCTTCATCCCCTTCATCCCCATCACCCCCAACATTCCCATTATCCCCTTCATCCCCATTCCCCCCTCACTTCCATAATTTCCTTCATCCCCATCACCCCATCATCCCCATCATCCTCATCACCCCCACCACTCCAATCATCCCTGTCATCCCTGTCATCCCCCTCATCCCCATTATCTCAATCATCCCTGTCACCCCAACACCTCAATCATCTCTGTCATCCCCATCATCCCCTTTACTTCATCACTCCCATCACCCCCATCACCCCCATCATCCCTGTCATTCCTACCATCCCCTTCATTCCCATCATCCCCATCACCCCATCCTCCTCCTTACCCCCATCATCCTCATCATCCCTGTCATCCCCATCACCCCAATCATCCCTGTCATCCCCATCACCCCAATCATCCCTGTCACCCCCATCACCCCAAACATCCCTGTCATCCCCATCACCCCCTTCACCCCAAACTACCCTCACTTCCACCATTCCCCTCATCCCCATCACCCCATCATTATCCCCATCACCCCCATCACCTCCATCATCCCCATCCTCCTCCGCACCCCCATCATCCCCATCATCCTCATCATCCCCACCACTCCAATCATCCCTGCCATCCCCATCACCCCCTTCACCCCCATCCTCCTCCTCGCCTCCATCACCCCCTTCACCCCCATCCTCCCCAGCACCCCAACCACCCCCTTCACCCCCACCACCCCCACCCTTCCCCAGCACCTCTCCTCCCCTCCCTCCTCCACTCTCCACCGATGAAGACGCAGACCCCGAGCGTATGTCAGGAATCAGAGCCTGTCGCAGGCGCCTAATCTGTTTTTCTAAGCCGCCCACGAGCAGCACGTTTGCCGAATTAGGCCGACAGCTGCTACGGGTCCTTCTCCCCCTCCGCGCCCGCTCCGCGCCGCCTGCCGCAGATGCCGGGGCCGGGAGCGGCGGGTACCGGCACGGCGCCGTGGCCTCGCGCCTCCCGCCGCTCCGCTCCGCGCCGGCACGCGGACCCCGGCACACGAGGCCATGAGCCTCCCCGGGACACACACCCCACCCACCACCCCTCCCTCCCCCGGGAGCGCAGCACACGCGTGTGCATCCACCTCTTTTTTAGTTTTTTTTTTCCCGTCTTTTTTTTTTTTTTTTTTTTTTTTGGATAGCAGTAGAATGCAATATGCAAATGAGATGGTTATTACCGCAATGTTCGTCAAGCTGAGCTGAGAAGACATTAATAGCCTGATGAATATGCATGTGAATTTGTTAATTAAGTTAATTATTCTGCTGAAAATGCATTCGTCTTCCAAGGACATTTTCCCAATGATTTTTACATGCTTCAGTCATTAGTCATGCTGTATTTTATCAGGGAAATGAGTTTGCTTAAGTTGCACAAAAAAAAACCAAAACCAAAACAACAAAACGGGAAAAGGGGTGAAAGAAAGCAGGAAAACAGGAAAAAAGGGGGGAAATGAAAAAGGAACAACAACAAAGAAAGGGAAAAATGGAAAAGAAGGAAAAAAATAGGAAACAAAGCAGGAACTGCAGCTCTGGGGGAAACTTAGCAGGGCTGCAGGTGGGTGCAGGTGGGTGCATCCTCCCCATCTCCCCCTTCTCCCCCTCTGATGACAAACTTTTTTTTTTCCTTTTCTCTCTCTCTCTCTCTTTTTTTTTTTCCAGTGCCAAATTTCCAACACATTAATTAATTGTTGTAGCCAATTAACTGTAGTTGTGCAAATGAGTTTAGCACTAATTACCATGCAGTGCCTGTAATCACATAAAAAACTTGCTGAGAGGTGGAGGGAGCGGAGGTGGGGGGGGGGGGGGGGGAGCGGGCGCTGTGGCAGGGGAGACACGGCGGGGGGACACGGCGGGGTCCCGGCTCCCGGTGGCTCCCGGTGGCCCCCGGTGGCTCCCGATGGCTCCCGGTGGCTGCCGGTGTCGCGGTGCTCGGCTGGGGGCGGGTGGCGGCGATATCGGTGTCACCAGGGCGGGCCGGGGACACGGAGGGAGTGGCGGCGGGCAGGGTCGCGCGGGGGCAGATGGCGGCTCCGGTGCCGTTCCGTGCTGTGCCGTTCCGTGCAGGGGGGCAGGAAGGAGGAGGGCACGGATGCCCTCAATCCCCCCCCCCCAATCCTGCTCCTCATGGCCCGGCTGCGCCCCCTCTGCCCAGCCGGTGACATTCTGGGACATGCGGGCACGGCACGGCACGGCCCGGCCGGGACAGGGGGTAGCCGGGGCTGTGTCCTCTCCAGCAGCCGGGCTGGCAGCCGGCGGGCACCGCGGACGGGCTGGCTCCGTGCCCGGCCGGAGGATTAGCCGTGCCATGGATACGGACTCCGCAGGGAACGCCGTGCTGCAGGCCTGGGGCTCCGCTGGCACGGCACGGCACGGCACGGTGGCATGACACGATACGGTGTGATATGGCACGGTGCAGCCTGGCATCACCCGTGTGGCACCGCCCGACGTGCCAGCCCCGGCGCTGCCCCCCGGCCGTGCCCATCCCGGGGGGCTCCGCAGCCTCCCCCCGCCCGGGAGGCAGAGAGTTAACGCGGGACCCGCCGCGCTATAAATTTTGCATCGTGCGGGGCTGGGGGGAGCTGGGCGGGAGCCAGGGGCGTCTCTAGGTAACAATAAACACCCGGGCAGGAGCAGCTGGTGCCCCGACCGCCTCTGCATCACAATGCCGGAATCACGCTAATCAACCGCCCGCACCGCGCCCGCACCGCGCCCGCACCGCCCGGGCACTGCCGGGGCACCACCGGGGCACCACCGACAGGCTCCGGCCGGGGAGGGGCCGGGCACGGGCAGGGGATGGCCGTGGTGAGGGCCTGGGTCCGGCCATGGGGAGGGTTTGGCTGGGGAGGATGTGGGCGTGGGGAGGGTTTGGCCATGGTGAGGGTCCAGGTATGGCAAGGGGCTGGGCAGAGCAAGGGGCTGGGCAGGATGAGGGGCTGGGCAGGGTGAGGATCTGGCCAGGGTGAGGGTTTGGTCATGGTGAGGGTCTGGGCAGGGTGAGGATCTGGCCAGGATGACGGGCTGGGCAGAGCAAGGATCTGGGCAGGGTGAGGGTCTGGCTGTGGTGATGGTCCAGCCATGCTGAGGGCTCTGGCATGGCAAAGATCTGGCCATGGTGAGGGTCTGGCCACAGTGAGGGTCTGGCCATGGCAAGGGCCACTCCAGGGCTCACATGCCACCAGCAGTCACCAGGCAGAAGGGCTGGTGGCACAGGCCCCTCCTGCTCCTGGCAGAGCATCCAGACAAGATGGGTCTGACCCTTCCAGCCATGGCCGCTGTCACCAGTGTCACAGGGCACAGGGCCGGGCTCTGGTGACACCACCAAGGCCACCATGTGCCACCATCACCCTGGCACCACGGTGGCACTGTGGCTGGTTGCCCCAGCACTGGGGAGCCAGCCCAGGGTCACAGCACAGCCAGCCCAGGACCCCCAGCATCTTCCTCTCCCCAGCATCTTCCTCTCCCCCTGATGTCCCTGGCGGCTCCAAGGGCCTGGAGTTTGGCCACCACCCTTTCCCCCTCCTCTGTGCCAAGAGCTGGGGTCTGTGGGGGCTATGTCCCCCCTGTGATGTGCCCCCCGTTTCTCTGGGCAGGCTGGGGGTGCACGAGGCTCTGGGGACCATGGTGGCAGCAGTGGTGGCCAAGGAGGGGTTGTGGTGGCCCTGGTGGCTCAGGGGTGTGGTGGCAGTGGTGGCCAAGGAGGGGTTGTGGTGGCAGTGGTGGCTCAGGGGTGTGGTGGCAGTGGTGGCCGCCCTCCCCGCTGGCTGCCGTCTGCATTCCAGCGCAGGAGGCAGCTGTGCCACCCCCCAGTGTCGCTAAATATTAATGCTGCCCTACATTGTGCCTCGGCACCTGCCACGGGCGAGCCCCGCCGCCCCTCCGGGGCTGGGGCAGCTGCCCCGGCACCACCGCCCGGCCGGGCCCCCCCCGGGCTGTGCCAGAAGGTGGGGGGGACACGCCAGACCCAGCTGTGTCCCCTCCCCAGAGCCAGGAGGGAGGGACAAAACAACGATGGTGGCACACCGAGAGCACTCGCGGCGGGGAGGGCACAGAGGGGTTGGGAGCCCCCCAGGTGCCTCCTGTGACCCAGGGATGGTCCCAAGAGCAGATCTGGGGGCAGGATTTGCTGGCAAAAGGGAAAAACTTCCTCGCCGAGAGCTGCTGAGGACGTGCCGCTCGTCACACGAGTGCCAGGCGGCAGCGGGGGTGGCCCTGGTGCCCGCCTTGAGCCCCAGCCAAAAGTCCAGAGCCGAAAAGTAGGGGGTGATTGATGGCAGCGTTTGGCTCGTAAGGGCACCCGGCGGCCCAATCCTCCCGCGGCCCCAATTCCTCCCCTGCCCCTATTCAGAGATCATGTTGTCTCATGTTGGTCCCAGAGGCGCCATTAATTAAAAATACATCCAATTAAATGGCAGGTGAAAGCGTGCAGGCGCGGCCCCCCCGCGCCTTGGCTCAGCTGCGCCGGTGGCAGCGGGGAGGGCGATGTGCCCGCCCGGAGCGCGGTGCCAGCTCCTGCCAGGGCCCTGTCCCCATCCCGGTGCCCGCTGGGGTGGAGTCACCCCGCCTGTCCCCCCTCCCACAGGCCGCGTGTGGCAGGTGGCATCTGGTGGCAGGAATGTCCCCAAAACCGAGGCGTGCTCAGCCCTGGCTGGGCAGAGTGGCACAGGAGCGTGGGCACTGCGGGCACCGGGACGCGGGGTGGGTGATGCCCTGGGAGGTGGCACCGGGGGGCACCCGGGGCTGGGGACCCCCCGGGCCGCGGTGGCTCCGCGTTCTCGCTAATTGGAGCCGCTAATGGCGGGCGCTTCCCGCTCCGGGTGCTGGCAGGAGGCACCAGCTGTGCCACCGCCCGCGCCGCCGCTTTAATCAAGCTGCCGGTGCGAGGGGACAGGGCCAGGTGGCCCCATGGCACAGGGACTGTGTCACCTCCCCCCCATGCCCAAGGAATCCACGCTCCATCCGTGCCCACCAAACCCCATCCGTGCCTGTGCTGCCATCCAAAATCCACCCGTGCCCTCAAAATGTGGCATCTTGATGGCAAGGGATGGGAAATGCAGGGCGCCATGGGATGAGGATGTCCCCATCCTTCCCCCCAAAACTGAACCCCAACACCTCGTCCATCCCCCACCCGCGGCCTCCAGCACCTCCAAGGGTTTTTTTTGGTTTTTCTTTTTTTTTTTTTTTTGGGTGGTTTTATCCTTCTCAGTCCTTTTCTTCTTTCCCCTTTCCAAATGCCAGCGAAAGGTGTGAACGGGTTTTTGGAAGGAAACGTCTAAATTGGATGAAAAACCTTTAATGCCGACAGCCGGAGCAGCTGGAAGGACAAATATAGCCGGAGAGGAGGAGGAGGAGGAGGACGGGGACGCGGTGGGAGGTGGTGGCCGTGCCGAGAGCGACACCTGGTGACAGTCACCCCCCGCCCCCGGACACGTGTGAACACGCGTGTGCCACCGCAGGTGTGCGCGCACCTTGGCACACGCGCGTACCCGCCCGGAAGGTGCGAGGCCTGTTCCAGGTGGAAATTCCGACAGGATCCCGTGGGATGAGGGTGGCCCGCGGGGATCTGCTCCATGGGATGGCCCCGTCTTCCTCCTCCTCCTCACATTCCATCTTCATCCCCGCTCCAAGGATCCTCCGGAATGCGATGGACGGTGCCACCATCACAACCGCAGAGCCGTGAGGGGCATTGCGAGGATGAGGAGGAAGGAGAGAGGTGCCAGATCCCACATTTCGAGCCGATGGAGCCGGGAAGGGTGGGATGGAGCAGCCAGGAATGTTGGGATGGAGCAGACATGGGAATAATCCAACCGGGAAGAGCCGAACGCCGGAGAGATTTACAGCGGGCAGCCCCCCGGCCATTTGGCACGGCAGCTGCTGCCGAGGAAGTTCAATGCCAAAATAAATTAAACGGGATAAAACGGCCTGGTCACCTTTGGATCGGGATGCCGCAGGAGCCGGGGCCACGTGGGGCTTTGTCTGCCGGCAGCGGGGAGGGAAAGTGGGATTGGGATGGGATGGGATTGGGATGGGAGGAAGCTCGGGATGGCATCGCGTCCCTTCTGAGCCCCCGGAGGCCGGAGGAGCCGCGGGCAGGGAGCAGGAGGGCTGGGTTAGGGATCCAGCCGAGTGCACGGGGCCCAGCTGCCCCCTCCATAAATCGGGGGAGCCTCTGGGTGGGCATTGGGGGCTCGCTCCTGCCGTGCCAGGCACCGGGAAGCGCCCGGCGCCGCCGCCACCCCCCCGCCATCTGCACAGGGATTTTATTTTAAGATGTGTCAGCGCAGGGATCGGAACCAGGCGAAAGGAGAGCGAGAAAGCCGGGGCTGGAACGGGAGAGGGCGGCCGGGCTCGGCGGGGATGGAGGCACGGACACGGAGCCACGGCCCCTCCAGCTCCCCTCAGCTCGGAGCGGCTGTCCCAGCCTCAAGTGAGCAGGAAGGAGGCGATTCCGGGAGCAGCTCCCATCCCAAATTCCTGCCCGATGCACAAAGGCTGGGACAAACCGTCCTGAGTCCTCCAGGAGCCACGGTGGGGGTGGGAGCAGCACAGGAAAAGGGCACGGAGGGGTTGATGTGGAGGAAGGGTGACACGGGCACAGCTCCCTGCTCCTGCCCTCATGGCACAATCCAGCCCCTGGGGTCCTTCCCAGCACCCAGAGGCTGCCAGGAGCTGGGAGAGGGTTTGGGGCCAAATCTCAGCCTCAATCCTTCCCTCTCCCAGCCTCCCATCAGCTCTGAGTTTCCTGTTCTCACCTTAACCAAACCATCCCCTGCTCCAGCTCGGGCATCTCCCACCAACCTTTGAGCAGGGGGAAACCTAGGGCTAATGATGGCTCAGAATTTAATTAGAGAGTGGAATTTGGGGGCTTGCAGAGGCTGGCAATGCCAAATCCCACCCCTCTCACCAGGAGGGAATAAAAGGCTTTCCAAGGAAAACACAAGTTACCGTGTGATTCCAAAGGCTACGGGGAAGCAACGGAGCAAAAGGCAACCAAGATACAGTAACAGGAAATATTTAATTTTCCAATCTCCGCTTCTCCATTTTTATAAACTGAAAAGAAAAAAAATTTTAATATATTACAAAATATCTGTACAGAGACAAAGGTACAACCGAAAAAAGGCGCGCTCGGTCTCCAAAGGAAACTCGGGAGAGGTACAGCAAGAGTCTGACCAGAGGCTTCTCTGCTGGGAACTGCTACAGTGGGAGAATTTGGGATTGAACCCAGAGCCAGGATTGGGGGGAAGGAGGGGGGAGCTGCCCTCGCTCCCTCGTCTGTAACTGCACCAGTTTAAATCCTCCCAAACGCACAAATCCCACCCAACGCCGTGAATCCTTTTGTCTTCCTTGTGCAGAGCATCGGGAAAAAGGTAAAATTAAACGAAAATAAAATAAAAGGGTGGGGGGAAATAAATGAAAAAGAGGTGATGGAAGCCAGGAGTGGCCCCACAGCCTGCCAGGACCTGGCCAGGCTGGTTCCCCCCAGACCCCCTGGCCCTGGCAGGGATGGAAAGGCCAGGACCAGTTAGGAAAAGCCACTGGGAGCGGAATAAGGAGGGGGCTCAGAGAAAGGAATGATGGAATCACCTTCCACAGGAGCCCCGAGGGGCCCTGGGGACAGCTGGCAGCTGCCACGGAGCAGGGAACAGATGCCTGGAATGTCCATCCCTGGCTGGGGCTGGGGCAGGGGACAGGAGCCCTCGCTGGCCCCCAGCCCTGCTCAGGAGATGGAGCTGGGAAAGGCCACCCTAAACTGGGACTGATGAGCCCCAAACTGGGACCAACCACCCCAAACTGGGGCCCCAAAGCCAGGATGAGACCGGCATGGGGAGCAGGAGGTTGAGGAGGGCTCAGCTCGTTCCCGGCAGCTTTCCTGGGAATGTGCCAGTTTGGAGAGACAATAAATAGGCATCAGCTTCCTAAGAGGATTCAGCACAGGAACGAGACTTTTCCTTCCAAAGAGGATGGGATTGGGAAGAAAAAAAAAAAAAAGCAGCAGCAGCTCCATGGCAGCCTGGAGCTGGTGCCAGGAAAAGGGGAAATAGAGAAATTAAACCCCCCCCTCAAAGCCTCTCGGTGGGTTCAGTGCACTCTGTGTCTCACAGAACTTCTCTTTTTTTCTCTCTGCACATCAGGCATGAACTAAGTTTAAAAAAAAAATAAAAATCATCAAGCCAAAAAAAAAAAAAACCAAAAAAACCAAACCAAAAAAACCCAAACCCTACAAATTTCCAGTGGGAATTCTGCAAACAGCATTGCTCCTCAGTGCTGGGAGCCACCGGTCCCTGCATATCACCAGCAAATAAAAATAAAAAATATATCTATATATTGAATTTCTCTCCCTTCCTTCCTCCCACGGCAAAGCTGGGTAAGGCAGGATCTCCCCAGGTGGAGAAGCATCACCTATTCAGGTGCATTTATTTAAATTTATCTCTCTGTATAAAAAAGAAATTAAATCCTGTTAGTAGCAAGAAGGTCTCTCGGCCCACCCCAAAATTCCCCTCCCCTTTAACACTCCAGAACTGTCGGCTCTAAAATTAAATGTTTTCCATAGGAAAGGTCTACTTGGGAAAAAAAATAAAAGCTGATAAATAGGTACCTTTGTTTTATTCATCTCTTTTTAAGTCTCATTGAAATGAACAGCGCAAGGGTCTGTGGGAGGAGAAAATCCATCGTAAATACTTCCTTGACAACAACAAAAATAGAAATATGCTCATGGAAATGACACAGGAACACCTGGAAAACCTCAAAGGGCTGAGATGTGACCGACCTCGGCAGGATGGGCAGCACTGGCCCAGGATTCCGGGGACAAATCACTCCCATCTGCTGGCAAATCCCACCAGATGTTGGGATTTTTGTTTTGTCTTTTTTAATTCTTGAAGGGTTCTGAAAGTTACAAATGGCAGAAATCCCTGGTTTTCAGGGAGGTGTTCGCCTCGGCTCTTAAAAAAAAATTAAAACAAAAGACAAAAAAAAAAAAAAAAAGAAAAAGACAATTCCCACTGCCAAGTTACAGCAGGAGGGATCCAACACCCAGAGATCCTTCCCAAAAATCAATGTACTAAGGCTGCTGTCACAGGGGACAGGACTGGCCCTGGAGCAGAGGGAAAACTGGATGCTTTATAAAAAGAAAGCGACTCAGATAAATCAAACACAACCAGTGTCACATCCCAGGTCCCCATGCTGGGATAACCCATCCAGGTGCCTCTGCATCGATAAATTCCCCTTTTCGTTTGTTCTTTCATTTTTTTTTTTTTCCTTAAGAAAATGGGGAAAACAAACAAACAAAACAACAACAACAAAAATAAAACCGCTTTGGGAAGCAGCCTCCCCCCAGCCCTCCCTGACCCACTGGCAAACTCCAGTGCCCAGCTTGGGGAAACAGCATTTTTAAAATTCCTTCTTCCTTCCATTCCTACTTTTCCATCAATCCCTCCTCTCTCCTAGCTCAGTTTGCTGCAGGGTTGGGATTATTTTTGTCACTAACCAAGCAGGGGAGGCCAGTGGGGAACCCTCTGGCATCTCCTGAGCGAGGGAGGGATGCCCAGGGAGCTCTGCAGCAGCTGAAATGCGGACGAGACCTTGATCTGGCCAAAAAAACAAAAAAAAAAAAATTAAAAAAAATTAAAAAAAAAAAAAAAATCAAGTCCTGTGGCTAAAGGAGAGGAGAGGCAAGGGGGGGATCCCAGGAATCTCAGTAGGGAACCCCCCGGCCCCGGCCCCCCCGTGGAGGCACTCGGCCAGGCCCTCGGAACGTCTTCCCGTAGGAAGACGGCGCCTGGGTTGGGGCGCCCCAGCTGGGACCTGTTCCTGCCCCGCTGGAGCCGCCCGTTCCCGGCCCCAGCTCGCTGTAACTCTGCATTTTGGCCTCTGGATGTAGCAGCGCGTTGTTGTTGCTCCCCTCGGCTTTGCCGAACGAGTGGATGCCGCTGCCGGGGACTCTGGCGAAGCGCAGGTCCTGGTCCCCGGGGAACTGCAGCGAGCCCGTGCCCTGGTAGCTGCTGCTCTCCCCGAGGTGGCTCACGGAGCCCAAGAAGGTCCTGCTTTTCCCCAAGGGTTGGGCAGAAGAAGGTTCTAGCAGAGTCTGGCCCGGGTTATTGAGCTCCTCGGCACCGAATCCCCCCTCGGAGCTGTCGGTGCTGTAAGTCCTGCCGGGCTGCGAGCGGCCGTAGTCCGGGGCCGGCGGCTCCTGCGAGGCGAGGCCGAGCGGCTCCGGGTCGGGCTGGGAAAGGAGCTGGAGCAGCGCAGCCGTCACGGCCGGGTTCAACTCCTGGGCTGCTCCGGAGAGATCCCCTTCGGCCACGGGAGGAGGCGGCGGCGGTCCGGGGGGCTCGGGGGGTCTCTTCTCTGGTGGGACAATGCCAGGAGGACACGCTGTGGAAGGGTGACTTCTTTTAAACACCGTTTCAAACAGACACAAAGACATTTCTAAGCAAATCAAAACCGAGCCCTGCCGAGGCCGCCCGCTCTGGGATGCTCTGGGAAGAGGCGAAGGGAAGGAAGAGTTTGAACTGGCTGGCTGGGAGATCAACGTTCATTAACAATGTTCATTAACGCTTTCGCCCCGGCCCCCGCGCACCCAGCTCGCCGGCAACAGCTGTCCTAACACCTGGGCAGCCGTGCAGGGAATTCCCGCTGCCGGATCAAAGGCTAATTCCGAGCAGGAGGCAGATGTGGAGCCACACGCCAGCCCCGCGCTCCCCCCGGGCAGCGGCACCGCCCGGCTCCGGCTCCGGGGCCAGCGTGGCCGGGATGTGCAGCCTTGCACAAACACAAACCCGAGCCCAGCACCGAGTGCCAGCTCCCGAGTGCCCCCTCAGCACCCCCAGGGCAGCGGGGCACCCGTTCCTGCCCCTCCCACCCACCCACCCCAGCCCTGCTGCCAACAGAGCCCAAAACAAGCTCGCCCCCCGAATATTTGCATGAGCAGACTGTCCTGAGCACGAGAAAAGCCTTCTGCTTCCTCCCCCCTGCCCCTTCAGCCCTGATTTGCTCCCAAATCAGGGTTTGTTTCCTTCCTGGAGGAAGAAAGCTCCGTCACCCCCAGCCCCCCCTGCTCTGTCCCAGCCTGCGAGGCTGAGGAAGCACAAAGGGGCCGGGCTGGGAGCTGGGAGAGGCAGCAGAGCCCTCCCCTGGGGCAGTGCCACCACCACGGCCGCAGGTGACACCAGCACGGCCGCAGGTGACACCACGGAGCTGCTCCACTCCCAAAACCAGCCCTGCCTCCTTCTGGAGCAACACACCTGAGCTGCCTCCTCTCCCTCGCCCACGGGGGAAGGAATTACTGGCGATGGCAGAGCCCACGGACACCTTGTTGGAATCAGATCCTCAAATCATTGGCAAAACTGGTTATTAAAAAGGTCAAACTTTATTGTGAAAACCAGTAGTCTTCCAGGACCACCCCTCCACCCGTATCCGTCAGTCCACTTTGAAAACTAGATTGTATTGAAATCCAGAAAAATAAAACAACAACGGGGAAAAAAAAAAACAAAACAAAACAAAAAACAAACCCCAAAAACAATCTTCAGGTATAATTTGTAAAGCCAAGCTGATCTGGGGGACAGCAAATCATTCCAAAGAATTATCAACAGAGAACAACGGCATCGAATTCCATCTGCTCTACAGTAACCTAGTTATCTTCCAGGACTAGGGCAACAACAACAACAAAAAAAAAAAAGAAAAAAAAAAGAGGATAAAAAAAAAAAGGCAAAAAAAAAAAAAAAAAAAAAAAAAGCACGATCACAACTGGCTCGTGGTGGGCGGGTGTTGAAGGCACGAGAACACAGCACGTTCAGCTACATTGCAGGAGGTGGGATCGGGCCAAAACAGGCTCCCCGGAGAGTCTGAGACAAACTCAGGAGGCGCTTCTACAATTTGGTGAGGTCGTCACAGGCTGTTGCTAATAAATTCAAAAAATCAACAGAAACAAAAAAAAAAAAAAAAAAAAGACATGGAGACATTTACACTCACCTTTGGAAAGGAAATCCGAGAGCTCACTCACTGACACAAGCAGGGGGTTTTAAACTCGTTTGGTTCAGTTTCAGGGCTCAAAAATCAGCTCCAGGTAGAACCAGGCACTTGTGGATGCTCAGGTTTTACCCACACAGCTGCCACTATCCCTCCCTTCAGCACTCACCATTATTTCAGCTCTTTAAAATCATCTCTGCAGGTTTTATTTATTTATTTATTTATTTATTTATTCAAGAGGGCAGGGAGGGGATGGTGAAAAAGAGCTGGGCAAAAATGCAGAGGTGCAGCAGCATCCTGTGCAAAAAACTTCCCTGGACGTGCAAACTTATTGCTGGGGGGTCTGAGGAACAACTGACCCGCCAAACTTCCCTTGCACTTTTGGGCAAACCCCAAAACCTCCAATTCATCTGCACTGGCCCACTCCCAGTGGAGCACTCGTGGATTTTGGGGTAATATTTGCCTGTTTGGGCTGTTTAGAGCTGTTCAACCTCCTGAGCAGTCCAGCACTTACCGCAGGGAGGGGAGGCAGGGTCTTTCCTCCTGATGTCCAACCACGTCCTACCCCCTTCCCTCCTCCCATCCACTCCCCTGCTGCCTCTCTCCCACCACTCCAAGCCCTCATTCCTGGCTGCAGCACTCTCTGGGATGTTCCCACACCAGGTGTGTTTCTCATTTACCTGTGCTCTCCTCAGGATGCCTCGTCGGGGTTTTCCTGGAGCCCCGCTGCTCGCTGCTCTTCTCCCCGTTGCTCTCCTCCAGGGTTATCCCAGGCTCCTGGCTCTTCATCAGCTGACTCAGCAGAACTGCCAGCACGTTCTGCATGTCTCCCTGAGCGCTGGCCGCCTCCGGAGTCTGCTGCTCCTCCTGCACCTCTGCCGGCGGCTCCTCCGCCGCTTCCTCTGCCGCCGCCGCCGGGGGCTCGTGGTGCTGCGCCGTGGCCTCGGTCAGGGCCGTGATGGACTGGTTGAGAGCCTCCAGCTGCTGCTGCATCTCGGGGTTGGAGTGCACGTTGAGCAGCTGGGCCATCTGGGGCACGCTCAGGTCGGTCTGGCTCTGCAGCAGGTTCAGGAGCACGGCCAGCTCGCTCTGGTTCAGCTGCTGGGTGATGTCGCCCAGGCCTGCGGGACACACGGGGAGCGGTGGTGGGGAGGTGAGGGGTGGGATTCTGGTGTTGCACGGGGTGATGAACAGCCCTTCCTCACATCCCATAGCCAGAACAGCCCTTCCCCATGTCCCATAGCCAGAACAGCCCTTCCTCACATCCCATAGCCAGAACAGCCCTTCCCCACATCCCATAGCCAGGAACAGCCCTTCCTCACATCCCATAGCCAGGAACAGCCCTTCCCCACATCCCACAGCCAGAACAGCCCTTCCTCACATCCCATAGCCAGAACAGCCCTTCCCCATGTCCCATAGCCAGAAGAGCCCTTCCTCACATCCCATAGCCAGAACAGCCCTTCCTTACATCCCATAGCCAGAACAGCCCTTCCTTACATCCCATAGCCAGAACAGCCCTTCCTCACATCCCATAGCCAGAACAGCCCTTCCCCATATCCCAGAGCCAGAACAGCCCTTCCCCATATCCCACAGCAATGAACAGCCCTTCCTCACATCCCACAGCCAGGAACAGCCCTTACCCATGTCCCACAGCCAGGAACAGCCCTTCTCCACATCCCAGAGCCATGATCCCCATCCCACAGCCAGGAACACCTGCTCCCCACATCCCAGAGCCATGATCCACATCCCCCAACAATGAACACCCCTTCTGCATGTCCCACAGCAAGGAACATCCTTTTTCTATGTCCCACAGCACTGACCACCCCTTTTCCATGTCTCAGAGCAAGGGACATCCCCTCTCCCCATCCCAAAGCACTCAACATCCCACAGCACCGAATGCCTCTTTTCTACATCCCATAGCCAAGAACTCTCCTACTCCACATCCCACAGGCAAAACCACATCTCACAGCACTGCAGACCCCTTCCCCACATCCCACAGCCCTAGAGCAGCCCCTGTCTGTGTTCCCAGGCTGGGGAAGGCAGGGATGCTCCACGAGGAGGATTTTGGGATGCGATGCCAGCCTCTGATCCGGTGGCACGGCAGCAGCACCCCGTGGTACTGCACACACACTGCACCCACAGAGCTGCTGCTGCACTGCCCCCAGCCCTCCCCAAAACCTCAGCACACCTGGCTGCTGCTCACCATCAGCTCAGCCAAGCCCAACTGCCCCACTCCTGGCTTTGGGCAGCCCAAGGGTACCAGGCTATGGCAGGGGGGTGAGGATGGCAGTGGAAGCCCTGACCCCTTAGCAGGGCAATCACGGCCTGGCCCCTCCTGAGAGCCCCACAGACCCAAATCACTCCCTCCTGCACTGGGAAGGTTTCCCAGGATGGAGCTGAGCTGCTCTTTGGGATGCAGGAAGGGCGTGTTCCCTGACACAGCACAAGGAATTAGGTCAAGCAGAAGGCAATTCCTTGCTGGGAGCTGGCCTGGGATCACAGGACTCTGTCCTGACCTGCAAGGATCCAGGTCATCCTAAAATACATCCTGGGAGTGGCATCACCTCCCTTCACAGCCCAATGACAAGTGACAAGGGTGTCCCTTCACACTGACAGTGACGCTGGAACTTTTTGGGAATAAGGGTGGCAGGACTTTGGTTTCAGCAGCTTAAAATGGAGCTTCTCTTGCTGGTAGGCAATGGAGAAGGGGACATTCTTTTCCCAGCTGTTTGTTAATCCAAGCACCACCTTTTGTCCATCTGCCATGTTTCACTGAACACATGGATTGTGCATTCCCTGGAGCAAGAACTGTCTTCCTCGTTACTTGTCAGCACAGCATTGGGCACAAAGGAAGCCTTAGCCCATATCTGGGTTTTTCTAAGGCTTCTACAGAACAATCAGGGCAGCTTTGTGTAAATCCACATTCCTCCCCTCTGGCCACAGGGGGTTTGGTCACTGCTTGGAACAGTGCACAAGTCCAGGTCCTGCCAGCCTGGATGACCTTTTCTGCAGCAAAGTGCAAAAATGTTCATTTTTGCCCACCAGCCTGACACTTCCCAGCCCTAATCTTCATAGAATTTATCAACAAGATCAAACTTCAGCTCATTTGCACACCCTGGACGTGGCTCCACCTTCCAGCCTATGATTTGTTTCTCCACTGGCTGAAGTGACTCAAGGACTCCTTTCATCATTCAGCCTCTTTTAGAACTAATAACACAGCTCAGAACAAATTCACAGTCAGCTCATCAGTGACTTCTGAAGACCAGACAGAACCTTCTGCCTCTTCACAGCAGAAAGAGGAGGGGAAAAAAAAACCAACAAAAGAAATGAGGACAGGAAGAGCCTGGAATGCCCTTTCTGCAGAATTAGAGGTGAAAGAACCAGACTGGCTAAAAAACAACCCCAAACCTCCCACACCCAAGGAAGGAACACACCAGGAGCCTTTTCCACACCCAGCTGGGCACTGACCTACTGCATCTGCAGCACCAGGCTCTGCTTTGAGCTGGGCAGGCTGGGGGGGCACAGGACTGCTGTTGTTTTTCACAGTGTCTGTGCTTGGAACAGAGGTAGTTTCTTTCCGAGAAACTTTTGATACCGGAGGCTCCTCCACGGCCACCCCGCTCTGCCGCTGCCGCCGCCGCTTCTTGCTCCACAGCTCGTGGCAATCCTGCCAGTGGGGGAGGCTGCAAGAGAGGGAGAAACATGGCAGGGAAAGCAAGGCAATCCTCAAAACCCACAGGAAGCCCTCAGCACAGATGGTGCTGCCCCTGGATTGAAGGCTGGAAGTGGCCAAGGGCAGCTCGGATGGGGTTTGGAGCCACCCTGGGATGGTGGGAGGTGTCCCTGCCCAAGGTTCCTTCCCACCCAAACCATTGCAGGATGTAATTCTGTAGATCCATGTAATGTTGTTCCACTTTTATAGATGGAGAAATGGATTCATGAAGGGATTTTGGGAAGAAATTTCTCCCTGTGGGGGTGCTGAAGGCTGGAATGGATTTCCCAGAGAAGCTGGGAAGTGTCCAGAAGCCAGCAGGGAATCCAAGGGAATCCTCAAAACCCACAGGAAGCCCTCAGCACAGATAGTGCTGCCCCTGTGGCTGCCCCTGGATCCCTGGAAGTGGCCAAGGGCAGCTTGGATGGGGTTTGGAGCCACCCTGGGATGGTGGGAGGTGTCCCTGCCTGTGGCAGGGGTGGCACTGGGTGGGATTTAAGGTCCCTTTCCACCCAAACCATTGCAGGATGCAATTCTGTAGATCCATGTAATGTTGTTCCACTTTTATAGATGGAGAAATGGATTCATGAAGGGATTTTGGGAAGAAATTTCTCCCTGTGAGGGTGCTGAAGGCTGGAATGGATTTCCCAGAGAAGCTGGGAAATGTCCAAGGCCAGGTTGGACCAATCTGGGATAATGAAAGATGTCCCTGCTCATGGCAGGAGAGGGACTGGAAGAGTTTTAAGTTCCCTTCCAACCAAACCATCCTGGGATTCCGTGATCCCTGACTGCAGCCAGACCTCCACAGCAAGGGGCAGGTCCCAGGGCCAGGAAAGGCAGTGTAAAAATCATTTACTTTGTATGGGGATCTGATCCCTGAATGTGCTGGGATCTCACAAAACCAGTGGGTTTATCAAGCTCTGGGAGTGTTAGGAAAGGCCCTTCCTTGAGAAACATTGAAGGAAACAGGGATCTCCAGAGCTGTGGCTGCATTTCCACACAAACCAGTCATAGTTTTATCATCTGCTTGACTGGAGTGGGAGAAAATCGAGTGATACTGCTCAACCCTGGCAGTCAATTAACACACAGCCTTAATTAGGCCTGAGGAGTTCTCCATGGCAGAGACAGGGCTGTGCTACATCTACTCCTGCACATCTTCCAGCAGAGCTTTAGAGCATCTTACAAACCTTAAACTGGGCTTTATAAACCCAGCCTGTCATCAGGCAGAAAACCAACAGCACAGGAAAAGCCATTTGCTCAACCACACGACCAAATACAAGGGCAGAGTCAAGAGAAGAACCCAGAAATCATAATTTGGACTGAAAAGAACATCATGTCTCCATCCCAAAGCTCATGGTGGGAGGACAGCAGCTGGAACTTACTCTGGAGGTGCCATTTTGCTGAGGTCAACGTCCTTCAGGAAGTCACTGTGCAGGGCCTGCTCTGCTGTGCAGCGTTTGCCAGGGTCCAGCGTCAGCATGTGGTCCAGCAGGTCCAGGGCAGAGGAGGGAATGCTGTGGGGAGAGTGGGAAACATGGATGAGATGATGGAAAATGTGTGGAAAAGCTCAGTGGCAGGAGGATAGCTCAGGTCTAAGGGGAATCCACAGAGGCAGAGTTCACTGCAGCTCAAAGGCAGCAGCAGGGCAGGCATCAGGTGTGGGCAGTGGCTGGAGCTGTGCCTGGGAGGTTCAGGCTTGGTTTTGGGAAAGGTTTTTCCCCCCAGAGGGTGCTCAGGGAATGGGCATGACCTCGAGGCTGCCAGAGCTCCAGGAGTGTTTGGACAACAGGGTGGGATTTTTGGGGTGTCTGTGCAAGGCCAGGAGCTGCACTGGATGAACCCTGTGGGTCCCATCATCAATGGTAAAATACAGAGTGGAAATCTCATGGAATGTATGATATTTCACATAATATTTCATATGATATAAAATATCATATCTTCCATGATATTTCCACTCTGTATTTTACCATTTATGAGAAGCACCTCGACCACAACTCCCACAAGATTGTCCCACAGCCAGACCTTAGAGAACATCCCCCTGAAGATGCCACCCTCCCAGGAGAGCAGTGCCCAGCCCCAGGGAAGCTCTCTGGAGGTGGATGAGGTGCTGGGAGAGGGCACAGGGAGCCCAGCCCGACTCACAAGGAGAACTCCTCGCGCAGGCGCCGCCGGTATTGCTTCTTGGGCTTCATAGTGTTGAAGTAGGGCAGCTTGATCACATCTGGCCACACAGCTGGGCAGGGGCTCCCACAGAGCCGGCTGGGGAGCAGGGAAGCACAGTCAGCCACGTGGGACACACAGAGTAACAGAATTCACAGAGTCACAGGGCTGGAAGAGACCTCCAAGATCATCGAGCCCAACCCAGCCCCAACACCTCAACCCTGGCACCCAGAGCCAACCCAGCCTTGTTTAAACACCTCAGGGCAGTGCCCACCTCCCTGGCAGCACATTCCAGTGCCCACTCTCTCTTTCTGTGGAGGATTTTTTCCTCATGCCCAGCCTAAACTCCCCCTGGCACAGCTGGAGGCTGTGTCCTCTTGTCCTGGTGTCACTGCTGAGCCCTCCAGAGGAAATGACCTCGTGGGAATGGTGTGAGCACAAAGAACAGAACAGAATGACCAGGCTGGAAGAGACCTCCAAGATCATCGAGTCCAACCCAGCCCCAACACCTCAATAAACCCTGGCACCCAGAGCCACATCCAGGCTTTGTTAAACACCCCCAGGGATGGTGACCCCACCACCTCCCCGGGCAGAACATTCCAGAACTTTATCACCTTTCTGGAAAAAACCTTTTCCCTGATATCCAACCTAAATTTCCCTTGGTGCAGCTCCAGGCTGTGTGCTCTGGTTGTGTCAGTTCCTGGAGACAGAGCCCAGCCCCAGCTGAGCCCAGGCACCTTTCAGGAGCTGTGAGAGTGAGGGGGGCAGCCCTGAGTCTCCTTTTCTCCAGGCTGAGCACCCCCAGCTCCCTCAGGGGTTGCTCACAGGGTTTGTGCTCCAGACCCCTCACCAGCCTCGTTGCCTCCTCTGGACATGCTCCAGCCCCTCCTAAATTGGGGGGTCAGAACTGGACACAGCACTTGAGGTTCAGAGCCACCAACCCCAGGGAAAACACCTTTCTGAGCAACCTGCTGCAGGAAGAGGCCAGAGCTGGGGACAGCTCAGATGAGGTGTTGAAAAAGGAGGTATCAGGAAGAGGAAAATGTTGAGCTTGAGTTTATAAACCATTCAAAACAATGACATTTTATTTTTCTTACTAAAAATTTTTAAATCTTAATGTTTCTTACTTTAAACATTCCAAACTCACTAAATTGTAATATTTTTACAATGGTGAGGCTGTGGAAGAAGTTATCTAGAGAAGCTGTGGACTTGATACCCCTGGAGTTGTCCAAGGCCAGGTTGGACAGGGCTTGGGACAGGGGAAGGTGTCCCTGCCATGGCAGGGGTGGCACTGGATGGGATTTAAGGTCCCTTCCAGGATTAAAACTTCCAGTGTGAGAATTAATTCAGGTTGGTGATTTTTGGACTCAGCAAACAGCAAGGTTTACATGAGGCTACATAAATCAGCAACCACACACCTGATGTAGGTGTTGGACACCTGATTTATTCCCATTTTCATTCCTGGCCCTGTTTTCCAGGCAGGTTAGAGAACAAGGGCTCCTCTAACTCAGTGCCTGTGTGCACGAGCAGCTCCTGCAGCACCCTCCCCTCACAGACATGAGTGTGCAAAGCTTTACCTGATTAATTCAAGCTGAGCCAGTTCCAGATTGGCTTGAAAAATAGGCTTCTTTGTAAACAGTTCCCCGAGGATACAGCTGGAAGGAGGAAAAGCAAGAGGTCACGACAGCAAACCCTGGGGACGAGCGTCTGAACATGGCAGCGTTTGTGCTTTGCCTGAGGAGAGGGATTTGCATCAGGGCTTGTAGTGACAAAGTGACCTGTGTGTACAGAGTCCCCAGCCCTGGGAATCACCTCCTGCAAGTGGCTGCTGTGCAGGAAGCCCCTGACACGTTAACTCCTTGCAGGGAAAGGAGGAGGTGTCAATGTGACAAGAGCCCAGAGCTCTCATTTCCTCCAGCTTCAGCTTTTGTTTGGGTTTTCAACTTCCCTCTGCTGGCCCAAACTATCAGGGCAAGCAGAGGAGATGGATTTGTGCACACAGAGGACAGAGGGAGCACCTGTGGCTCCTGCAGCCCTCAGCATCTCTGCTTCACCCACCAGGAATCAGGGCCACAGGAAGCTGGGGGGATGCAGGCACCTGGAACGGGAACTGAGCAGCAACTGGGCCTCACAGTCAGTAATTATAATTAATTATCAGTTTTCTTTTGTAGTGACAAAGTGACCTGTGTGTACAGAGTCCCCAGCCCTGGGAATCACCTCCTGCAAGCGGCTGCTGTGCAGAAAGCCCCTGACACGTTAACTCTTTGCAGGGAAAGGAGGAGGTGTCAATGTGACAAGGGCCCAGAGCTCTCATTTCCTCCAGCTTCAGCTTTTGTTTGGGTTTTCAACTTCCCTCTGCTGGCCCAAGCTATCAGGGCAAGCAGAGGAGATGGATTTGTGCACACAGAGGACAGAGGGAGCACCTGTGGCTCCTGCAGCCCTCAGCATCTCTGCTTCACCCACCAGGAATCAGGGCCACAAGAAGCTGGGGGGATGCAGGCACCCGGAACGGGACCTGAGCAGCAACCGGGCCTCACAGTCAGTAATTATAATTAATTATCAGTTTTCTTTTGTAGTGACAAAGTGACCTGTGTGTACAGAGTCCCCAGCCCTGGGAATCACCTCCTGCAAGCGGCTGCTGTGCAGGAAGCCCCTGACACGTTAACTCTTTGCAGGGAAAGGAGGAGGTGTCAATGTGACAAGAGCCCAGAGCTCTCATTTCCTCCAGCTTCAGCTTTTGTTTGGGTTTTCAACTTCCCTCAGCTGGCCCAAGCTAGCAGGGCAAGCAGAGGAGATGGATTTGTGCACACAAAGCTCTTGTATAGCTGGAAGGGAATAGAGAGGACACTTCTGGCTCTTGCAGCCCTCAGCATCTCTGCTTCACCCACCAGGAATCAGGGCCAGAAGAAGCTGGGGGGATGCTGAAATGGGACCTGAGCAGCAACTGGGCCTCACAGTCACTAATTATAATTAATTATTATTTTTCCCAAGCTGTCCTTGTGTTTAAAACCCTGCTGAAGTTTAGATGGGAACATCCCAGTGGGAAATGCACACTGTGGGGAATCCAGCCTTGGCTCTGCTGGTGAATCCTTCAATCTTTGCTTCTGAATCAGGTGGAAAAATGTTCCACCTTTGTGGCTGAACTGCCCAGACTCCTGTTCCCCAAGCTTCCTGTACTACTGGAACTTCCTGAAACCTGAAATATCTACTTAAAAATGTTTTAGCTGAAAAAAAAATAGTGACAAACAGCAACTTAAAGAGTTCATGAGAAAAATTCTCAAAAAATAAAAACCACAAGGAAGGAGTGAGCAGCACAAATGTGCCACCCCTCTTGATCTCAAGGGTGTCTCAGTATCATTTTAAATTGGGTAAAGAATTTTCACTTTCTCCTTTCAAACCCAAGGAAAACCTCATTCTAGGAGTTTTCACTAAGTGGTTTTAATGAGGGGACACAACCCTGTCCCTCACAGCCCTGTGAAATATTTTTGTCTCCTCCTAAAACCCTGCATGGATGGGGCAGATCCAGCTGTGGGAACTGGCACCAATCAAGGAGCAGCTGCCATGGATTTCAAATAGTGAAAAATCTGTTCTTTACCCTTTCTCATTTCAAACCCAAGGAAAACCTCATTCTAGGAGTTTTTCCTGAATGATTTTAATGAGGGGACACAACCCTGTCCCTCAGAGCACAGCTCTGTGAAATATTCCTGTCTCATCCGTGTCCCTGCATGGATGGGGCAGATCCAGCTGTGGGAATGGCACAAACCAAGGAGCAGCTACTATGGATTTCAAGCAGTGAAAATTCAGTTTTTTACCCCGGCTAATTTCAAACCCAATGAGGAAAACCTCATTCTAGGAGTTTTTCCTAAGTGGTTTTAATGAGGGGACACAACCCTGTCCCTCAGAGCACAGCTCTGTGAAATATTCCTGTCTCCTCCTGAAACCCTGCATGGATGGGGCAGATCCAGCTGTGGGAATGGCACAAACCAAGGAGCAGCTGCCATGGATTTCAAATAGTGAAAATTCAGCTTTTTACCCCGGCTAATTTCAAACCCAATGAGGAAAACCTCATTCTAGGAGTTTTCACTAAGTGGTTTTAATGAGGGGACACAACCCTGTCCCTCACAGCTCTGTGAAATATTCCTGTCTCCTCCTGAAACCCTGCATGGATGGGGCAGATCCAGCTGTGGGAACTGGCACAAATCAAGGAGCAGCTGCCATGGATTTTAAATAGTGAAAATTCAGTTTTTTACCCCTGCTAATTTCAAACCCAACGAGGGTTTTAATGAAGGGACACAACCCTGTCCCTCAGAGCACAGAACTGTGAAATATTCCTGCCTCATCCTAACACCCTGCATGGATGGGGCAGATCCAGCAGTGGGAACTGGCACCAATCAAGGAGCAGCTGCCCTGGGAGTGCTCAGGAGCTGGCAGCAGAGGCAGGGGAGGCAGCAGGACTCACCCACAGCTCCAGACATCGATGGCAGGGGTGTAACGCTCCTCCCCAAGCAGCAGTTCTGGGGGTCGGTACCACAATGTGATGACTTTGTTGGTGTAGGGACGGCTGCAAAGCAAAAAAACACTGATTAAAACTCATCCCAAGAGCCACAAAAGCCTGAAAACTGCTTGATTTTACTTCCCAGCTGCACTTACACCTGTTGGTGGCAGTAGGGGGGTTTCAAGTGTCTGCACTTCTGAGTTAAAAACAGCTGAGGGCTACCAGCAATGGATTTTACAGGAATCAGGACTTATGTAGGTACCCAAGACTGAAAATCCCTGAGCCTCAGCAGGCTGCCATCACTGAATGGTGACTGAGCTTGGAGCAAAACTCACTCCAGGGTAGGTCAAAGCAAGCAGAGCAGAAGTTTTGGCTCCTTCTGAGCTGCTCTTCTAATGAAAAGTTATTAACACCAGCCAGGAGTGTATCTGTCCAACAGCTGGAGCTGGATGACAAATTCCTGACAAGTCACTGAAAATGATTTGTCAGGACTTCCAAGTGAGGGATTGTGTGGATAACTAAGAAGGAAGAAGCTCATCCCACCCAGATAAACCCTTTCCCCCTCCTCACCTCTCCTCCGAGCTGTAGAGTCGGGCGAGCCCAAAATCTGCAAGTTTGATCTGCCCACTGAAAGACAACAAAACAGCCCCTGGTTTAAATCACAGCTAAAACACAGAATTATGGAATGCACTGAGCTGTCAGGGACCCATCAGAACCCAACCCCTACTTAAACCTCAGTTAAAGGGTGAGGAAACCCCTCCAAGCAGCAGAAAAGCCTCACAAAGCCACATTAGCAGGAATTACTGCTGGATATGCCAGGCTTAATTCTCCATTTCTGACCGAATGCTTCAAAGAAATACAAAGTTAAAAAAACCCCAAAAACCAATAACTCGGTGTCATCTGTATCACAAACCCTTCCCATAAACAGGCCAACGTTCCAGAGAATTTTTTTAGGTGGATGTTGAGACATTTGGTCGTAATTATGGACAAGATTCTTGTCAAAGTGGTCACCTGTTGTTCAGTAAGATGTTGGAGCACTTGATGTCTCGATGAAGGAAATTCTTTTTGTGACAGTAATCCAGACCCTCCATTAACTGTTTCATGAAAGACTTGATATGGTCCTCTGAGAAATGTACCAAGCCAGATTCTAGCAGCCCCATTAGGTCATGGTCCATGTACTCAAACACAAGGTAAAAGGCACCTGGGAAAACAAACACAGAAATGGTTGTACACAAAAGGAGACACACAAAAAAGAGGAGGAATGAAAGGAGATTAAATTGTTGAATGAGTCTTTATTGTGTACAATTCTGATTAAGTTTGTTTTTTTAACAGTCCTGTGCTGTTTTGGACTTGTTGGGTGTCCTTTTCCCTCAAGGGGTGAAAAAGCCCCAACACAACAAAGTAGCTTCACCAAGCTGAGATCTGAAATTCAGTAACACTCAAAACAAATTCCTCTGAAGTTCTGGCCACATTTATCTTCATGCTTTGGTTATTTTCTTACAAGACTTTGTTGAAGGATTACCATGCATGGTTTGAGCTTGAGTTTGGGTTGCTCCCTTCTCTCTCCTGGAAGAGAAGGTCCCAAACAAGAGCCAGTGGGATGCTAAAACTCTTTTTCCACAGTGACTGAGGACAAAGAACTTTTCACACTATTATTAAGTTTGTTGCCACTAATCAGTGTTGAAAGGCTTTTTTTTTTGAAGCCTGTGACTCTGCAGGAATGCAATCAACTCACTCCAACTGGAACCTGTCCTTTGAGGCAATGTCAGAGCCAGACCCAGATCCAACCTCGCTGGAGGAACACAAAGAAACAAACCCACCCCAGAGCTGAGTTAACACTAACCCAAGGAGCTGCATCACATCTGTGGTGAACAGAAACCACCTCTGCAGCCAGCTGTACCTTTGTCCTTCTTGAAATCCAGTGCATCTTGTTTGTCTGTGACGATCTCCTTCATGTTGACCACGCTGCGGTGGATGAGCTGCCGCAGGATTTTGATCTCGCGGATGGCCGTGATGGGGAATCCTTCCTTCTCATTGTCCAGGCGCACCTTCTTCAGAGCCACCAGCTCACCTGCAGGCCAAGAGGGTCACAGCCTGCTCACCTGCACCCCCAGGGGAGTTGGGAGCAGCTCCAAGCAGGGAAAATGCCCACTAAGGGACCTCCCTGCTCATTTTAGTTCAATCGTTCTGCTCGGAGCTCTCACCTGACACTTGTGCTTTTCCTAGAGAAATGTATTTGTAGAGCCTTAGAAATAACCCTAGATACTTTGGAGAAGTAGAACTGTGAAAGATGCATTGTAGCAGGAGCCACAAAGAGAAATTTTAGATGATTGGCTTTAAGATATTTGCAGTATGGTGTGGTAAAAGCTGATAAGGCAAGAAATGCTTCTACTACTAGACTGCAATGCACTCCTACTACTACACTGCAATGCACTCCTACTATTGGGCTGCAATGCACTCCTACTACTGGGCTGCAATGCACTCCTACTACTGGGCTGCAATGCACTCCTACTCCTGGGCTGCAATGCACTCCTACTACTGGGCTGCAATGCACTCCTACTCCTGGGCTGCAATGCACTCCTACTCCTGGGCTGCAATGCACTCCTACTCCTGGGCTGCAATGCACTCCTACTACTACACTGCAATGCACTCCTACTACTACACTGCAATGCACTCCTACTACTACACTGCAATGCACTCCTACTACTACACTGCAATGCACTCCTACTACTACACTGCAATGCACTCCTACTCCTGGGCTGCAATGCACTCCTACTCCTGGGCTGCAATGCACTCCTACTACTGGGCTGCAATGCACTTCTACTATTGGGCTGCAATGCACTCCTACTACTGGGCTGCAATGCACTCCTACTACCGGGCTGCAATGCACTCCTACTACCAGACTGCAATGCACTCCTACTACCAGACTGCAATGCACTCCTACTACCAGACTGCAATGCACTCCTACTACCAGACTGCAATGCACTCCTACTACTGGGCTGCAATGCACTCCTACTGCTGGGCTGCAATTAAGAAATATTTGGCTTCTGATTGTGGTGGTGTGAATCATAACATCTGTGACTGAAAATAGAATAAAAGTTTTGAAAACACCTCACAGTTGTCCCATCTCTGGGTCAGAAAAGAGTTTAATCGAACACTGTTCCATCACAAAGGGGGAACAGAGGTTTACCCTGGTATTTCCCAAGCTGTGCTGCAATAAAATCTGACAATTTAAAAAGCAGGGGTTCAGCTGGCACCTGTGGCCACCACAATCATCTGACCAGCCATCCAACCACACCCCAGGGCACAGGATCTCACCAGAGAGCAGAGCAGGAACCTGAGCACTAAACTCAAGATTCCAGAGTGGAATCTGGACCTCCTGGCCCTGCAGGAATTTATCACTGTGGAGCAGCAGTGCAGGGAGCTGAGCACAAATCCAGAGTGCATTTCCCTGGAGCCACGCTCACCTGTGTCCTTGTCCTTGGCTTTGTAGACCTGCCCGTAGGTGCCCTCTCCGATGATGCCGATGATGTCGAACTTGTCCACGCAGCGCTTGCCCCAGTCGCTCTCCGTCTGCCTCCTCTCCCCATAGCGAGGACAACAGATTCTGCAGGGGGAGAAGAGCTCTGTGAGACACCTGAGGGCTCCAGCTCAGCACCATCCCACCAAAAAACACCTGCTTGATTGGGTTCATCCAAAAATACAACAGCAAAGCTCAGGCATGCTGGCGTTGCACTCCCAGAATTGGAATTTTTATTTTAATGGATTTTTGGTGTATAACCCCAACTACACTCAATACAGAAATATTGTCCTGGAGGGCTCCAGAGCTCAGCGCCATCCCACCAAAAAACACCTGCTCAACTGGGTTAATCCCTAAAATACAACAGCAAAGCTCAGGCACGTTGGTGTTGCACTCCCAGAATTGGAATTTTTATTTTAATGGATTTTTGGTGTGTAACCCCAACTACAGAAATATTAACGTGGAGGGCTCCAGCTCGGCACCATCCCACCAAAAAACACCTGCTCAACTGGGTTAATCCCTAAAATACAACAGCAAAGCTCAGGCACGTTGGTGTTGCACTCCCAGAATTGGAATTTTTATTTTAATGGATTTTTGGTGTATAACCCCAACTACACCCAATACAGAAATATTATTCTGGATGGCATTATCACACTACAGCAGGGCAAAAATGAATGTCTGGGATATTTTGCAGGATGCTGGATGTTTGGTTTTTATTTAAAACACTCTGTACAAAACATTTTTGCTCCCTCAATGCCTGCTTATGTTTGTGATCAGGGGAAGTTCTCTATGCCTCCAATGTGGAATTGTGGAATCTCAGAATGGTTTGGGTTGGAAGGGACATGAAGGATGATCCAGTCATGGGCAGGGACACCTTTCACCATCCCAGGGTGCTCCAAGCCCTGGCCTTGGACACTTGCAGGGATCCAGGAGCAGCCACAGCTGCTCTGGACACCAGTGAAGAACCCAAATTTCCCAAATTTGGAACAAGCAACTTTTGAAAGCAGCAAGAGTTTTAATACAGAAATGCTCATCCAGAGGTTTTTTCTGGCTAAATCAAAGAGAAAAGAGCTTTTGGGGTAGATGTGGCTGAAGACTGGACATGACACACTCCAGCAATTCCCACCATTAATTCTCAAATAAATGGGCAAGCTGCATTTATCTGAGGGCTCAAATGCGAAACAACCCACAGGAAACAGCCATTATACTGAATAACACAGAAATAGGAACTTGTTTTCTCCCCTATCTCACTTCCCTCAATTAAAAAATCTCTCAAATCAGTCAGGAGACTTGAGACTCAAAGATTAAAAAAAAATAAATAAATTAAAATGATAAAAGCAAGAAGCCAAGGCTTACTTTGGTCTCTTTTTGAAGGGTTGCTGAGGTGGTGTGGCTGCCTTTGGTTCTGGGGAGTCAGGAGGAGATGGGTCCCCCCCAGGGAGCTCTGGGGGGAGCGGGAGGTCCGTGAGTAAATGTCGTGGTCTCTGCTCTCTGTCCTTCTTCACAGGTTTTGGAGGAAGAATCTCTTTTGGACTAAACTCCGAAAAGTTAATACAACACAAAAGTCAGACTCGACAAACAAACAAACAAAAATAAACCTACTGCAGGACAACAGCTCTGGTTGACAATGTGAGGTTGAAGCGTCAAAACGTAAAAGAAACCGGTTTAAATTTAAAATGTTCATACACCAGGAGAGAAAAGTGTCAGGGTGGAACACATCATGAACTGAACACACAGGTCTGCACTAGAACCTGCTCCATTTGCACAGATCAGTAGCAGTAATTCAGAATTTCCTGTGAGGCAGCTCAGGGGATCAGCCAGCACCCACTCTCTGACCTTTACTTCCTCTATTTACTCCACTTATCACCGTGAAATGAAGTGCTTGACTTGGTGAGGACCCCTATAAATACAGAGCCAGAGCTAAACCTTCCTCCACGAGAAACTTTCAACCTTTCAGCAAGGACTGAAATGTGGCTTTAACTCCCAAATGCTGCTGAGGAACCAAAAGTTGATTTTTAAAATCCAATTACCCATTACCAGGAGTTTGGTTTAGGCTGGCAGGAGCAGAAGCTACTTTCTCTTTCAGGTATTCAGTGAGGAGAATTTCTAGCTTTGAGTAGTCATGAATTCTCCATGCAAATCTCTGCTTCACCAGGAAAAGGAAAAAAATCCAGAGATCCCAGGTCTGTTTTTAGGGCAGGGAGCAGATTTGGTGTTTGAGGCATCAGAATAAATGGAAGAATTTAGAATAACTTTAGAATAAATGAACTGATGGAAGTAGGTCATTTCCCCAATTATTTTATTGGACACTGCCTCATAATCTGCACAACGATCTCTTGTGAAATCTACTTAAGGAAGGAGGAAGACCAAAAAACCACCAGAAATGGGAGAGGTAGATGGGCTGAAATTCTTCCCCCCATTGACAGCAAAATCCTTAAAAGCAGAATAATCATGTTCAAATATCCACAGAGAATCACAGGGAATTGTTAAGGCTGGAAAAGATCAAGTCCAACCATGAACAGTCACATTCACCACTAAACCACAAAAAGATTCAGCTTTTGTCCAGAATTAAAACCAATTTCTTCCTAAGACCGTGGTGGGAAGGGTGAAGGTGTGACTGGAGAGTGAACCTGCAGTGCCAAGGCTCCAAATTACCAATTACCAGTTCTCAATTACCAAAAAATTCCCATTTCCTTGTCTTTTAGCTGTTCAGTTCTCTATTTGCATACCAGCACTTGGTTCCTCTAAGCTCAGTTCCCCCAGGACACCTGGGTTGGTCACCAGGGGGAGGAAGCCAAGCAGAGCCTTCAGAGCTGCCCAGGCAGAGAAAAACCAGAATAAACACCAAGAACACAACAAAAGCAAATTGGAGCTCCTTTCCTCTGAACCAGCAGGGGTAGCACCCAAAAAGCAGCAGGAGTGGCACCCCAAAACCAGCAGGGATGGCACCCAAAAACCAGCAGGGATGGCACCCCAAAACCAGCAGGGATGGCACCCCAAAACCAGCAGGAGAGGCACCCCAAAAAGCAGCAGGGGTGGCACCCAAAAAGCAGCAGGGGTGGCATCCCAAAACCAGCAGGAGTGGCACCCCAAAAAGCAGCAGGGATGGCACCCCAAAACCAGCAGGGGTCGCACCCCAAAAGCAGCAGGGGTGGCACCCCAAAAAGCAGCAGGGGTGGCACCCCAAAACCAGCAGGGATGGCACCCAAAAACCAGCAGGGATGGCACCCCAAAACCAGCAGGGATGGCACCCCAAGACCAGCAGGGATGGCACCCCAAAACCAGCAGGGATGGCACCCCAAAAACCAGCAGGGATGGCACCCAAAAACCAGCAGGGATGGCACCCCAAAACCAGCAGGGATGGCACCCCAAAACCAGCAGGGATGGCACCCAAAAACCAGCAGGGGTGGCACCCAAAAAGCAGCAGGGATGGCACCCCAAAACCAGCAGGGATGGCACCCCAAAACCAGCAGGGATGGCACCCCAAAACCAGCAGGGATGGCACCCAAAAAGCAGCAGGATTTCAGAGCCAGGTGAGTGCTGTGTCCCCAGAACGCTGCAGATTTGAGCTCTGCATCAAATCAGGACTAAATTTGTACCAATTCCTCCTCTCCTGGTGAACCAACTAAACCTAGAGGTACTTCTGGAGAGGTTAAAGAGTCTCCACCTGATCAAATTCTGTCCTTGGGCACTTCAAAATCCAATTTTCAACCCTGGATTTGCCACTAGGATTGGGGCTGGAACATTCCCCGGGCTCAGCAAGGACAAAAGTCCAGCTCAAAGAGTTTTGCTCATAAAAATGAAGGGCACTGGTGAAGGGTGAGATTCTGCACAGTCAGGGACACATGGAATTGCCACCAGACTCAGCAAAACAAGTGGGATTTCCCATCCTTTTATTGGGGAAAAAAGTCACCCAGAGGCATTTACTGAGCCCCAGCATCACCCCAGCCCTGAGGTCAGGGATAAAAACACTTTTACAGAGCTAAATCACACCTGGGTGGTAAAAAAAACCCCCAAAAAACAGAGCTCTGGGTGTGAGTGGTTGAAAAAATAAAATAGAAATTTGCAGGATAACTTGTGGGATTGGAAATGAGGGAAAATCAGCAGGCAGCTCAAAGCTCCTGCTCAGCACAGACATTTCAAACCAATAATATTTACTGAGCAACATCACACAGGGAGGGCAACAAACACTCACCAGCCTCACTTTTAGGCTGGAGGCAGTGGGAATATTTCCCTGCTTGCCATCAATACCAGAATCATCCATGAGAATAAATCCAATTATTCAGAATATGTAACACTTCACCACAGGGTGATTGTATTGAGTCAGGACTGTGGGATACCACACTGGTCACTGAAAATGTGCTTTACTCCCCAATCCCAGCATATCTTTAGTGATGGCTGGGAGGATAGAGGAGGTTTTAGGGACTACAGGCTAAGCAGATCAAATAAAAAATATATTTCACTGATGATAAGTTAATGGCTAGAAAAGGAGAGTAAAAACAACTATTTGGGATTTTTTTTTTCTTTTCCACTCCATTCTGGATATTCTGCTCCTTTCTTCCCACCAAAAGAAACCCCCTGAGTGGGATTTTCAGATAAATTCATCACAGAAGTCACAAGCACCCCCAGCCCAGCCAGAGCTGCAATCACAGGACAGAGCCAAGGCTGCATGTTTTGATCAGAAATGATCAGGAAATAAAGTTAAAGCAGGTGCAGTTTCACTCATTTTTAAGCTTTTCAAACAAACAATACCTACTTGTCAAGCAATAAATTGCTTGCATCAATTACTCAAGAATTAAAACAACACTCAAGTTAAACCAATGCTGGTTTTACATATGGGCATGGCCTGTGAATCTGGAACAGAAAAAGCTCTGGTTTGTGTACTTGTTAAGAATTTTTTAGCTTTTTCCTGTTCCTTGGGTACAAGTTTCTACAGAATTAAGCAAACAAGCAAAAAAAAAAAAAAGTTAAAGTAAGTGTGCAAACAGCTCCAACACAAAGAGAGGCAAAACCCCAGCTCCACATTCCATCCCTGTAATAACCATGAGCAAGGAGTGAGGTGAAACCTTTACCAAGCAGCAGCCAAACCCCTTGTTTCCCACAGAGATAAGAGTCAAAAACCTGCAGGAGACCATAAACCCTGCACACACAAACCTGGAACAGCCCTGGCACAACTCCTTGAAACCAGCAGTTAAACTCTTAAACAGTTAAACCAACAGTTAAACTCTGCAGGATAAGCTTAAAACTGTAAAACCAACCCAAAAAAAAAAACCCCAAAACCCCCTTTTTATTCAAGGCTTTGCTGTTAAATGCTAAAGAGGATGCTCTGGTGTGACCTTACCTATCCAAGTCATCTTCCCCAACTAAAATAGGGGGGAGCGGAAGCGGAGGCAAGGTGGAAGTTTTCAGGTGTGGGATAGCAGCCGTCACAGACACTTGGGTTTTTGGAGCCACCTGCACAGAGGACTGGGAGTTCACCTGAGAGGATAAAGTAGACGTCCTTGGGTGGGAGGAAGATGGCAAAGACGTCGGGGCTGGAGGAGGAGGAGGGGCCTGAACAGGAGTCACTGGGGCCGGAGGCAGAGGAGGGACCGCGGGTGATGGAGGCAGCGGCGGCAGCGGCGGCGTGGGAGGCGGAGGGGTGGTGGTGGGCAGAGGTGGAGGAGGGGATTTGATGGCAGGGAGGGGAGGTGGAATCTCCTTCTCTGCTGTGTCTGTCTCCTTTGGAGATACCAGGTCCTCTACCACTGCTACAGGCTTCGAGTCTTTTGTTCCCGTGGGTTTGGAATCCCTCAGTGGAACAGGGTGTTTCCTCTCCGAGTTCTCCTCCGCCTTGGATTTTGTTGTCTCCACAGGGGCTTTAGGCTCTGCGTTGGTGTACAGTAAATGAACTGAGTCCGTGTCAGGAGCTTTCTCAGATTTAACAGTTTTGGTGACCTTTTTCGACTCTGTCCCAGCCTCCTTCAGCTCAGCCAAGCTGTTCTCCTTCCTAGCCAGGAAAACAGGGGAGCCTTTGGCCTCCTTGCCGTCCACCTTGGCTGCAGCTGCTGCAGCGGCCGCTCTCTCCTTCTTCTTCCTGCTGAGCTCTGCTCCCAGGCTGGAGTTGAGTGGGAGCCTGCTTGGGGAGATGCTGGAATGGCGACTGCGGGAGCCAGACCTCTGCTTCTTGCTGTGAGATGAGTGCCTGGAGTAGCCAGGGCTGCGGCTCCGGGATTTCACGGATTTCCTGCGGAGAGAAAGGAAAACGGAGCTTCTCTCACCCTCTGAGCTGCTCACCAACAGCTGAATGTGTTGTTGGTCAGCTCAGAGAGGCCTCAACACCTGGCAGGAGAAGCTGGAGCTACTGGAAGGAGTTTCTGAGTCAATCAGGAGCAGTTTTGTGCCATCAGCACCCACCCGTCCTGTGCCAGACCTGCTGTAAGGGAAGGACAGAGGCTGGAACAAGCCCAAGGGAGAGATCCCAGCTCACACACCCAGCTGGAGACTCTTGGAACACTCCAGGAATATTTAGGAATATTTCACAGGAATTATGTGCAACTTTAAAGGAAGCCATGGATAAAACAGGACTGCCCTCATGGGAATGCTGCCTCAGGAAATCGGGCATTTCAAGCTCCTCTCACCCTCTGAGCTGAATGTGCTGTTGGTCAGCTCAGAGAGGCCTCAACACCTGGCAGGAGAAGCTGGAGCTACTGGAAGGAGTTTTTGAGTCAATCAGGAGCAGTTTTTGAGTCAATCAGAGCATCCACCCTTCCTGTGCCAGACCCACCATCAGGGAAGGATCAAAGTTGGACAAGCCCAAGGGAGAGATCCCAGCTCACACACCCAACTGGAGACTCTTGGAGCATTCCAAGAATATTTAGGAATAGTTCACAGGGATTATGTGCAACTTTAAAGGAAACCATGGATAAAACAGGACTGCCCTCATGGGAATGCTGCCTCAGGAAATCGGGCATTTCAAGCTCCTTTCACCCCTCTGGTTCTTTTGCTGCTAGCAGAACCCAAATTTGCAGAGTGTGATTTGGAAGAAGGAAAAATAAACCCCAGGAATTTTAACTCTATTGGTCAAGGTCTTCCTGTACAAAGAACGGGCTCTAAATCAGGTGTGTGTGTGCAAAAATAATCCGAGAAAATCTGTGCTGGGAGAGAAGCAAGGCAGGAAACACCTCACACCATCAGGGCTCTGCCCACATGGACCTGCTCAGGAGAGAGGGGAAACTGATGGGGAAACCAGATAAACACTGAAATGGAAGGGGAAACTGGTACTTCCAGTGCTTATATCCAATTCCTGATAAGCCAGAACTGTTTCCTCCACTCCAGGAGGAACAAGGATGGGGCAGGGGGAGGCAGGAGGCTTTAATGGTGTGCTGGGCTCTGATGCCAACAGGACAAGCAAAAATTCTGAGTTCAAATACTGTAACAGACATGACATTCCACTCAGGACACATCTAATTTGGAAAACACAAAATTCCCTCAGAACAGTCCCACAGCAGCTATAAAACACATTTAACAGCAGCAGTTCAAATACAGGTGCCACTGGCTCCCTTGTAACCATACCCAGAACACAATGAACAACACAAGCAGGATTATCCCAAGACAATAAACATTTGGAAAATCAACTGCAGAAGTGGGACAACAGGAAATTCCTGTCCCAACACCAGCAGCACCTTGCAGGAGGTGAAGGGGATCAGAATTGCTCTCTCCCACCTGGAAGCACAAGCCCAAGAACAGCAGGGCTGTAGGGGAGTCCTTACCTTTAGCCTTGCAATAAATATAAATATACAACCAGAAGGAGAAAAAAAGCAGGGTCTGCAGTCCCACAGCTGTTTCCCTCCTCTTTTCCCAAAGTTTCTGCTCAGGGACTGACAGTCTGGGCTGCACTTTGTCTGGCACCATGAGCAGTTCCCTTTCCAGCAGCTCCAAAACATTTGCAAGTTATGGAAAACATTCCTAAGGAATCCTCTAGGATGTCACTTACTGCAACCACAAACTTTTGGGGTTAACATTCCCTACTGCCAATTCCTGCAGGATGGATTGTTCAAGATGCTGCAGTTCCCCTTCTCCTGCTCCCTGTTTTCCATCCTGCCCCATGAGAACCCCCAAGAGTTTCAATTCATGGAATTATGGAAGGGTTTGGGTTGGAAGAGACCTCAAAGCCCATCCAATGCCACCCCTGCCATGGCAGGGACATCTTCCACTGTCCCAGGGTGCTCCAAGCCTGGCATTGGGCACTGCCAGGGATCCAGGAGCAGCCCCAGCTTCTGAGCTTCCCCCACGTGAGCCCTGAGCTCCCTCCCCAGGTGAGCCCTGAGCCCCTCCCCAGGTGAGCCCTGAGCCCCCTCCCCAGGTGAGCCCTGAGCTCCTTCCCAGGTGAGCCCTGAGCTCTCCCCAGGTGAGCCCTGAGCTCCTCCCCAGGTGAGCCCTGAGCCCCTCCAGGTGAGCCCTGAGCCCCTCCCCAGGTGAGCCCTGAGCCCCCTCCAGGTGAGCCCTGAACCCCCTCCAGGTGAGCCCTGAACCCCCTCCAGGTGAGCCCTGAGCCCCTCCAGGTGAGCCCTGAGGTTGGAATTATGGAAGGGTTTGGGTTGGAAGAGACCTCAAAGCCCATCCAGTGCCACCCCTGCCATGGCAGGGACATCTTCCACTGTCCCAGGGTGCTCCAAGCCTGGCATTGGGCACTGCCAGGGATCCAGGGGCAGCCACAGCTTCTCTGGGCACCTGTGCCAGGGCCTGCTCACCCTCATCATCCTCAGCAGAATTAACCCAGCTGGATGCAGAGCAATCAAACCAGATCCAAAGTAAACACCTCCAAAAGTCCAATTTTACCTTATTTAATGGTGCCAGTTTAGAAAGAGCCACCAGGAACACCTGCCTGGGCCAGGACAGGTGAGGGTGGGCAAGTCTGGAATGCTCAGAGCCTCTCACACAGGGCTGGAATGACTCCCTGACCTTCCAGCAGCACATATCCACCCTCCCCTGCTCCAGGAATAAACCCACCCATTCCCTCCCAGTGCTCTTCACCCCACAGGCACCCCTCACCCTTTTTCTCTTCACTAACAATAATTCCCTGCAGTTACCACACAAATAACTGCAGTTTCCAAGCCTCTTTTCCAGGCTGGTGTTGACAGCTGCTTTGTGAGACCTGAAAAAGGCTCCACATGCAGCTTCTCCCAGCTCCACCCAGAGCAAAGCTCACCTCCCATCCTCAGAGCATCAGCAGCCCCCAAAATTCCAGCCCAGCACCTGCTGAGGGGCCTTTTATCACTGCATATCTCATAAAAAAACAAACCAAAACCAGGTAATAAAGTGCAGAAGATGCACAGGCAGGTTTTGCTTCTGGAAGAAAATAATTTCCATCCTCTGGAATTATTTTTTTTGTAACCACTAACAGCACTTTTACCCCTTTTTCCTTTAATTTGTTAAGCCTTGGTGTCACATTCCACACTTTGCTTGCTTTAGCAAGGTTATCCAGCATGGATGAGGGACAATTCAGCCTCACATTCCTTCCTCCTTCTGGATAAAAATGCTCTGGGATTAAAACCCACCCTGCTGTCCCTCCAGAACTGGAAAACAGAAATAAAAGACACCAACCATAACAGCTGTGAATTAAAGCAAGGATGGCTTCATCTAAAAATCCAAATTAAAAAGCACTATGAGATTTATTTAAGTCACACAATCAGAAGATTGGGATGAGGGGAATGCCAGAACCTTCCATGCTGAGATAACCAAGGTTAACAGGTTAATATCCACATAATTCCATATCATCCACCCAAAATCACCTACCAATATTTCAATATTTTACCTGCTCTAAACAACACTGAGTTAAGAATAAAGCAGAAAACACTATCAGGGAAGCCTGACTGCTCCAATTTCTCAGGAAAAAAAGCTTTAATTCTTATTTTTGACCAGAGTAAGGAGTCAGCATGTGCACACTCCCACCTCCAGCAAGCTGAGGGGCTCTGCAATTCCATCTCCTCGTTTGAGCTGCAGTGACAGCAGTCACCACACAGAATGGCAAAGCACATCTGGTATTTTCCCCACTGACCAAACCATCCTCATTGGGAAGTGAGTTGTTTTCCACAGCCACTGGAAATGCAAACAACTCTGGATTTTCTCCAATCAGCACAGCACACGGCTGCAGTTCCCTGATGATGTGTTTTGGACATGGAGATGAAAGAAAACACACAAAAAAAAAAACCAACCCACCCAATATTGTCAGTCAGTGGAAATAATGGAGTGTCCCAGAAAAGCCTGAGGAACACAAGCTGTGGTCAGGTGTTCCCTGCCTGAGTGTGCCAGTTAAAGAGGTTTTCTCTCCCAAAATAATGTTCCTGCCCCTCCACAGGAAGCACAGAAGGGATCAAAGTCAGCTGCCTCCTTTCAAACTCATCTGCAGCACGTCAAGGTGAGGAAGGCTCTGCCCATCCTCTCCCTCAGGTGAGCCCTGAGCTCCCTCCAGGTGAGCCCTGAACCCCTCCAGGTGAGCCCTGAGGTTGGAATTATGGAAGGGTTTTTGGTTGGAAGAGACCTCAAAGCCCATCCAATGCCACCCCTGCCATGGCAGGGACATCTTCCACTGTCCCAGGGTGCTCCAAGCCTGGCCTTGGGCACTGCCAGGGATCCAGGGGCAGCCACAGCTTCTGAGCTTCCCCCAAGTGAGCCCCGAACTCCCCCAAAGTGAGCTCTGAACCCCCTCCAGGTGAGCCCTGAGCCCCTCCCCAGGTGAGCCCTGAGCCCCCCTGGACACACCTGACCCAGAGTCCCCCCTCCCTTTCAGTCTCACCTCACAGCCTGGCAGCTCCCCAAAGCAAAACTAACACATGAATTACAACTTCAACTTCACCTGACACACGGGAAACAGGTGAAATTCCCCCTGTCCCTTTGCTACAGGCACTGCAGGCAGGTGTTTGCCAAAGGGAATGAACACCTCACACAGTCAGTGAGTTTTCTGCCCAGGAAAGAGAGGGGAGTAACTTATCAAGGCAGAGGTCCAGAGAGAATGTAAACAGTGAGTAACCTTTGGAACTCATCGGGCTTGGGGTCCAGCATTTAGTCCAAGATGTCCTTAGAAAGCAGCTCTGAAAGTTTAGGGAAGCAGCACAAAGTGCTCTGAAGTTGCTCCCATAAATCAGGGAAATGGAACTGCTGGGTTTTTCAGCTCAGAAGAGCAGCCAGCCACACACACAAAGAGATTCTGTGAAAAAACTCTAAAAACTCTCAGGATACCTCTGAAGTTGCTTCTCCCTGCTCAGGGCTGGCCACTGACCCAGTGCCACAACTCAGAGCTGTACCACTCACCCTTCAAAGGGTCAGTAAATGATGTGTCAGAGTAGCACCACCAAGCAAAAAGGATTGAAGGGAAGGAGGAGAAAACCATCCAGGTCTAGCCCTGAGAACCTCCCAGGTGTACACAGAGAAAACAGGCCAGAGGAGGAGCAGCCTGGAGGAGGTTTTCACTGTAAAATCACAGTGGAATTCAGAATTTTTATGTCAGGGCTTGCAGGGGGTCGAAAGCAACACAGAAATGCCAGCAAGGACAAAGGGGAGTTCTCCATGGAAGACAGAACTCCTGAAGTTCAGGGTTGTGGTAACAAAGACCAAATTCCAACAGGCCCGTGTGCTTTGGGAACTGCTGAGCTGGAGGATGCAGCACAGCATTCCTATGGGCCATTACATTCCAGGTCACATCTGAATTGCCATGGAGCTCCAAGCAAAGCTCCACAGCATCCATGGAGACAGCTGGAAACTCACTGAGTGTAAGCCAGGGCTAGGGGAAGAAAAGATCAACGTTAGACTGTGTCACAGGGTGATTAATGAACACCTGAAATAAAACACACACAGCTACCTGGAAAGAATTGTTTCCTTCTGGAGCAAAGTTACTGAGTGAAAAGGAAAAGGAGGGAAAATAAGAGGTAAGCTAAAATCCAGCTGGTTGCTCCTCATCCTTCCAGACTGCCCAGATTTCAGAAGGGAAGGGAAGAAATTCTAGCGCTGAGAAAAGAAAGTTTAGGCTGAGAGATGGAGTTTGCACGTGGTTGTCGCTAATCCAAGGGGAAAGAAAAGACAAAACAGTTCAGAAAGGGCAAAATGCACCCCAAAGGAGCCCTCCTGAAAAGCAAGATCATGTTCCCACATGCAGTAAACAGATAAAGGCTTCCAAAACCAGGTGAAACCATTCCCCATGGCTGAACTTCCCGCCAGGTAAGAGCCTTAGCTCCTGCTCAGGGAGCCTCCCCAGGCAGGGGCCACTCCAGGGGTGGGTGGAACTTAATGCCAGAGTGCCCCAGGCTCCCTCCCAACATGGACGCTGCCGCTGCCACACACTGAGGCGTTTCCCAAAGCGTCAACTCCATTTCCAAGGGAATTGTCAAAGCCCCGGCCACAAAAACTCCACGCACGCCACACCAGGGCCAAACTGGGCACCAGTGGGGAGGAAAGGGATCACAGAATGGTTTGGGTTGGAAAAGTCCCTCAAGACCATCCCATGGGTGAGAACACCTTCCACTATCCCAGCTTGCTCCAAGCCCTGTCCAGCCTTGGACAACTCCAGGGATGGAGCATCCACAACTGTGCCAGGCCCTCACAGGGAAGATTTCTTTCCTAATTTAGTCAGAACCAGGTGAAAATATTCCCCATGGCTGAACGTCCCGCCAGGTAAGAGCCTTAGCTCCTGCTCAGGGAGCCTCCCCAGGCAGGGGCCACTCCAGAGGTGGGTGGAACTTAATGCCAGAGCTGCCCCAGCCTCCCTCCCTGCCCGGAGCCAACATGGATATATCCCACCTAAACCTTCAACCTAAACCCACCCCCCCTTTATCCTATCACTCCAAACCCTCCTAAACATCCTTCTCCCACCTCCCTCCATCCTCCCAGCTCCATCCCAGCTCCCAGCACACGCACCTGGCGATGGGGCTCCGGCTCACGGAGCGCTTGGAGGCGAAGGGGCTGCTGGAGCGGCGGCGGCTGTAGGGGCTCGGGGACCTCCCGCTGTAGGAGCCGCTGCCCCGCTCGTAGCTGGACGAGCGCCTCCGGCCGTAGGGGCTCACGGATCGCTGCCGCCGGCTGTAGGGGCTGGGCGAGCGGGCGTTGGACTGGTAGCCCACGGGTTCCTTGTAGGGTGGGCTGAGGGACTGGCGGCGTGAGGAGCCGCCGGGGCTCTTCCTGTAGGGATCGTAGGTGCTGGAGGTGTGCGAGCGGGGCGGGCTGAGGTCGTACTCCTGCACGTAGGAGGCTCCCGAGGGGCTGTCGTCCAGTTTGGGGCTGTCCGACCATTTCCTGTGAGGGCTCCTGGATTTCCTCTTGGGGCTGTCGATGGTTTTGTAACTTTTGGGAGCATCCCTTTTGCGATGGCTTTTGCTGCGCTCTTTGTGGCTGGATTTGAGCTCCCGCTCCTTCCTGGATTTCTCCTTGTGCGCCTTGGCCGAGCGCGATTCCTTGTTGCTGCTCTTGGAGGAGGAGAGAGCCTTGGGGTGCTCCTCGCTCTCCAGGAGCCTCTTGGAGGATCCCGATATCCTCTCCTTGGCGGATCTGCTGGAAGCATCCAGGCTCTTTTCCAACTTCCTGTCCTTCTCCGCCTGTTTGCTCTTCATCAGCTCCCGGAGCCGCTTGTGCTGGTGGTGCCGGTGCTTCTGGGCCCTCTCGCTCCTCTCCGCCCTCCTCTCCTCGTTGTCCCTCCTGTCCAGCTTGAGGGCCACATCGTCCGAGAAGGTGTCCGAGTCCGAGCTGATGTCATCGTACTCCACCAGCGGCTTGATCACCGCTCCCAGGGGCGCCGCCGCTTCCTGGGCCGCCAGCGGGGACTCCTTGGAGTGCCTGGACTTGTGCCTCTTGTGCCTGGAGCCCGCCCGGTGCCTCTCCTTGCTGTTGGAGCTCCCGCTGCCCGGCTGCGAGGCCCCCCCGCCGCCGTCCTTCTTGCCCCCATGTCTCTCCGGATTTGGCATTCCTCCCCCGCTGCGCTCGGGAACGGCGAGGGGGGGACTCCGCGAAAGCCCCGAACTTCAAACTCCCTCCGCGCCCGCCCCTCGCACCATCCACGCCGGCCTCAGTCCCCCCTCCTACATGGGGAGCGGGGCCCGAGGCCCCGGAGGAGGCGGGAGGGACGGGGAGGGGAGGGGGGAAGGACCCGGGAGGGGAGGGGGAAGCGCCGCGGCCTCACCGCCTCATCCGAGGGGCCCAGGCCCGGCGGGCAGCGCGGCCGCGGGGGCGCCCCGGGAAGGCGGGGCCCGGGCCCGGAGCGCTGCCCGCGGCCTCAGCGGCGGTGGCGGGGCCTGGGCGCGGAGGATCCCCGGCCAAAGGGGCCCCGGAGCCGCCGCCGCCCCCGGCCCGGCCCCCGCGCTCTGCCCGAACCGGAGCGGCGCCGTCCGGGGGCACCGCCAACTCTCGCGAGACCCGCCCCCAACTCTCGCGATAACAACGCCGCCGCCGCCACCCCTCCCTCGGCTCCGGCGCGAGTCCTCGTCCGCGAGACCTCTCGGAGATGGGCGGGGCCGCGCGCTCGTCCTCTCGCGAGAGCCGCGAAATCGCGCGGCCGGCGGCGCCTTCCCGGCCAACTTTATTGGGGCGCGGGGCGGGGACAGCGCCCCCTAGCGCCCGGCCCGCAACAAAGCTCCATGGCGGCGCCGCCGCCGCCCCGGCCTCCCGCCGCTCTCCCGCTCCGCCGCGCTGCGCTCTAAAGCCGCCGGCGGGTCGCTGTGGAGCCCGCCCCGGCGCACCGCCGGCTAACGGGCGGTTAATGCTCCGTTAGGGCTGCACAGCGGCCGCCGCCGCGCTTCCAGCAAGCTGAGGGGGCGGGGCGTGCTGGCTCCCGAGTCACGCCCTCCCCTACGGGCGCTGCGAAGTCTCGCGAGAGCGCGGGAGCGCGGCCGACGGGCGTAGCAATGGCGGCGGCCGCCGCCGTGTGAGGGCGAGGGCGGCCCGGCCCGGCCGCCGCCCCCGCTCCCCGCCCGCTCCCGATCCCTCTCCGCTCCCTCTCCCTCTCTCGATCCCGGCCCCGGACCTGCAATATGAAGGCAGCGCCGGGCAGTGCCGAGGGTGAGTGCGGCGCGAGGGACGCGGGGGTTCCCGCCGGCCCCTTGAGGGAGCGAGGGGTGCCCTGTGGGGGCTCCAGGGCTGGAGCTGAGGTGGCTGAGACCCTCGCCCAGAAAGGTGAAACGGGCGAGGTTCTCAAAGGTGATTTGAGGTCTGGAGCATCTCTGTGATGAGGATGGAGCGTGGAGCCGGGCCTGGTTACTGTGGAGAAGAGAAGGTTGGGAGGGGATCCCATAAATCCGTACAGAAATCCCCAGGGGGTGTCTGAGCTTGATGCCAGGCGCTGTTCAGTCAGCGATAGGACGAGGAGCAATGGCCGGAAAGTGAAACACAGCAAATTCCACCTCGATATGAAGAAGAGCTTCTTTCCAGGAGGGTGTCGGAGCCCTGGAGCAGCTGCCCAGGGAGAATGTGGGGTCTCCCTCTCTGGAGAAATTCCACACCCACCTGGCACATTCCAGGTGCCCCTGCCTGGCCAGGGAGCTGGGCTGGGTGATCTGCAGAGGTCTCTTCCAACTCTCTCCTGGGATTCTGGATCATTCACTGTTGGTTTGGGAGGGGGCTTGGACCAGGTGAGCTCCAGGGGTCCCTTCCCACCTCCTCATCCTGTGTTGATGCAGCTGAGAGGTATAAAGTGCCTGAAAACAAAACCCCAGAATAGCTGGGGTTGGAAGGGATCTCTGGAGATCATCCAGTCCTACCCCTCTGCCAGGGAGCAGGGGATACAGGTGGGTTTGGAATGTCTCCAGAGCAGGAGACTCCAAAACACCCCGCACACATTCATTGATTCCTTACACTGGATTTGGAGGACTCAGTGTGAGGCCTGTGGGCTAGGAGAGCATCAATAAGGAGCCCACAGCAAAATGTTCTGTTTGCCTTGGACCCTCTGGGGCTGGGGACAGGGTTTATCCTGGAATGATGCCCACTGGGGATTTTTTGACATGAAAGTGTAGAAAGCTCTGTCTCTTGGCAATAAAATACAGGATTTGAGTGTTCCTGAGAGCCATGTCCTCTCTGTCACCTTCCAGTCACTATTCCACTGCTTTGTCCCCTCCTGGCTCTGGAGCAGCACTGAGGGGACACCACCCTGAGCTTTGAGCTGATTGTGGACTCATGGAATGTGCTGAGCTGGAAGGGACCCACAGGACCCTCAAAGTCCAGCTCCCAGCCCTGCACAGACACCCCAAAAATCCCACCCTGTCCCCGAGAGCCTTGTCCAACCCCTCCTGGAGCTGTGTCAGCCTCGGGGCTGTGCCCATGCCCTGGGGAGCCTCTTCAGTGCCTGAGCACCCTCTGGGATAAGAACTTTTCCCAAAATCCAACCTAAACCCCCCTGGCACAGCTCCAGCCACTTCCCCATGTCCTGCTGTGTGTCTGAGCACGGAATTTGTGACAACTGGCAGCTGGAATGACTTGGCTGAGGTTTTTGATGGAGGACCTTTCAAGAAGTGGAGATAAAGAGAGCAGAGGGGGAATCCAGGACACAAAACTCACCTCACTGCTTTAACCCTGTATTTCCCAAACCCTCAGGTTTAACCCTGGGGATCCTGAACCTGTTGGGGCCCCATCACTCAGGGATGGTGCAGAACAGGAGCTGGGCATTTTCCAGACAGGAATTCGATGGGATTTTCATGATCCTTCAGTTTTAACAACCTGGGATATTCTGTAACATTTACCTCACCTCGAGGTCTGCGGTTAAACTGGCAGGAAGAAAATTCTTTGAAATCATCTTCAGCTCAAAGGTGGAATGTTTTCTGAATTGTAAAGCTTCCAAAACTGGCTCATTTTGTTTCCTGAACATTCCTGTGTCCCAGAGGCAGAGAAGCTGAACAAGATGAGCTCCCTGCTGGAGAGGCTCCACGCCAAGTACAGCCAGAACCGGCCCTGGACAGAAACCATGAAGTTGGTCCGGCAGGTCATGGTGAGCATTGCTGGGCCCTGAGCAGGACCTGCCTGCAGCTTCTCTGCTCATGCCTTTGTGTTGGCTTTTAGAGCTCTTCCAGCTGCTTTTGGTTTGCTTTGCTTTGGTTTCAGTCTCTCCTGAGGGGTGCAGGGGAGGGAGGGATGTCCAAACCCTCCCTGCCTGATGTGTTTTTCCCTCCCCTAATTACAGATTAGTGCTCAGTGCCAGGGAAAGGCTCAAACTTGTATTTTCTGCTACTTCCCCTTCCAGGATATTGTTTTTTGGAGCAATGACTTGTTGTTTTGAGGATATTGTTTTTGTTCAGTCACACTCAACACTCAGCCCTGGCTTAGTCAAAAATGGGTTTGAAATATTGGTGTGGGTGGGGGAAGGAGGAGCAGGAGGCAGGGGAGATCTCACAAAGCCTCCTGCCCATACTCAGGTGTTAAAAGCTTGCCCAGCTCTTTACTTTTGTGTCACCTCTTCTAAAACTCTCAGCTCAGACCTATTTAGACAAGTTGCTAAAAAGAAAATAATTCCAGGCCTGCCTTTGTAATCTGCTTGCAAACAGATACTGTTCACCTAGAGGAATCAAGATGTTGTAATTTGGGGATGAAACCTAATCTGCTTTTAATTATCTAAATAAACCTCACTTGCCTGCTCAGAAGTTGCCATAATTCCCTCCTACTGAGAACCAGGAAAAATGATATTTTTTTTCTTCTGTCTGCCCAAGGAAAAGCGTGTGGTGCTGAACTCAGGGGGACACCAGCACCTGGTGAGCTGCTTGGAGACCCTGCAGAAGGCCCTGAAAGGTTGGTGTGTCCTCTGTGTGCTCTCCACAGGATGGAAAATCCCATGGAAACGCTCCACAAAAACCACACAGGATGTTGCTGCTGTGTTCACACTGTTCCTGGTGCTCAGGGGTTCAGCACACACTGAGCTCAGTGCCAGGCAAGACAGTCAGGCTGTGCTGCTTTTATTGGCAAAATAAAATTCTCTCTTTGTCCAGAGAAGCTGTGGCTGCCCCATCCCTGGAAATATCCAAAATTGGAGAACCTGGGATAGGGAGAAATGTCCTGCTCATAGCAGGGGTGGGACTGCATGGGCTTTAAGGTCCCTCCCAACCCAAACCATTCCACGACTCTCTGAGTGCCCATACCTGGATTCCCCTTGCAGAAATTCCATTTTCTCCTTGCAGTTTGGGAATATTTGTGTTTCTCTGTGCACACCCTCGTGTCTGTATTTGTGGACAGGTTCCTGTGTAGTTTCACATAGAACAATGTGAGCAGACATGGGAGGGAGTAACCAGCTGAGATTTGGTTTCTTGCTGATGGGAATTCCTTAAGGAATGTTGGATCTTTTCCCTAAAGTTTGGTTTTTGTTCTCTCCATCAGTGTCATCTCTGCCTGCCATGACCGATCGTCTGGAGTCCATCGCCAGGCAGAGCGGGTGGGTCTGCTCCTCACTCATGGCACAGCCTCCTCCTGCTGCTGCCCACCCCAGAACCTTGGGTGCTTGGATTTTGGGGGTTTTGGGTGCTTGGAGTTGTGGGTTTTGGGTGCTTGGAGTTGTGGGTTTTGGGTGCTTGGAGTTGGGGGTTTGTGTGCTTGGAGTTGGGGGTTTGTGTGCTTGGATTTTGGGGGTTTGTGTTGTGGGGTTTGTGTTGGATTGGGGGGTTTTGGGTGCTTGGATTTTGGGGGTTTTGTGTGCTTGGAGTTGGGGGTGTTGTGTGCTTGGAGTTGGGGTTTTGTGTGCTTGGATTGGGGGGTTTTGTGTGCTTGGATTGGGGAGTTTGTGTTGTGGGGTTAGTGTTGGATTGGGGGGTTTTGTGTGCTTGGAGTTGGGGTTTTGTGTGCTTGGATTGGGGGTTTTGGGTGCTTGGAGTTGTGGGTTTTGGGTGCTTGGAGTTGTGGGTTTTGTGTGCTTGGAGTTGGGGGGTTTTGTGTGCTTGGAGTTGGGGGTTTTGGGTGCTTGGATTGGGGGGTTTTGTGTGCTTGGAGTTGGGGGTTTTGTGTGCTTGGATTGGGGAGTTTGTGTTGTGGGGTTAGTGTTGGATTGTGGGATTTTGTGTGCTTGGATTTTGGGGGTTTTGTGTGCTTGGAATTGGGGGTTTTGTGTGCTTGGAGTTGGGGGTTTGTGTTGTGGGGTTTGTGTTGGATTGGGGGGTTTTGGGTGCTTGGATTTTGGGGGTTTTGGGTGCTTGGAGTTGGGGGTTTTGGGTGCTTGGAGTTGGGGGTTTTGTGTGCTTGGAGTTGGGGAGTTTGGGTGCTTGGAGTTGGGGGTTTTGGGTGCTTGGATTGGGGGGTTTTGGGTGCTTGGAGTTGTGGGTTTTGGGTGTTTGGATTGGGGGGGTTTGGGTGCTTGGATTGGGGGTTTTTGGTGGGTTTTGTGTGCTTGGATTGGGGGTTTTTGATGGGTTTTGTGTGCTTGGATTGGGGGTTTTGAGTGCTTGGAGTTGTGGGTTTTGGGTGCTTGGAGTTGTGGGTTTTGGGTGCTTGGATTTTGGGGGTTTTGTGTGCTTGGATTGGGGAATTTTGGGTGAGTTTTGGGTGCTTGGATTTTGGGGGTTTTGGGTGCTTGGATTGGGGAGTTTTGTGTGCTTGGATTGGGGGGTTTTGTGTGCTTGGATTGGGGGGTTTTGGGTGCTTGGATTGGGGGGTTTTGTGTGCTTGGATTGGGGGGGTTTGTGTGCTTGTGGGGGTTTGTGTGCTTGGATTGGGGTTTTTGTTTGGACTGTGGGGTTTGTGTGATGGATTGCGGGATTTTGCGTGCTTGGATTGTGGAGTTTGGTGTGCTTGGATTGGGGGATTTTGGGTGAGTTTTGGGTGGCTTTTGTGTGCCTGGATTGTGGGGTTTTGGGTGGGGTTTTTGGGGGCTGTGTGGGGTTTCTCTGTGCATCTCCCAGCAATTCCTGTTCTGTTTCCTCGGCAGCCTCGGCTCCCACCTGAGTGCGAACGGCACCGAGTGTTACATCACCTCTGACATGTTCTATGTGGAGGTGCAGCTGGACCCTACAGGGCTGCTCTGTGATGTCAAGGTGGCTCACCATGGAGAAAACCCCGTGGTGTGTATTCCTGGCCAAGAGGAACTCTTGTGCTTTTGGGATTCCCTTTATTTTGAGCAGAGAAAATGGGTTTTATTTAACATTCCCTTAGAGCCAGAGTTACACCCTTGCTGTTTGTTCTAGTGGGAAATAAAATCCTCCATGGAGTAGTTGGCTCCTGTGGGAATTTCTAATCACACTATGGATTCACACCTTGCAAAATTATTTGGAGAAGTTACCTCAATGTTTCTGAGAATTTTATGGAAGTTTTTGCTGTGTTTCCAAGGGAAGTTGTTCTTACAAAGCTCAGATCTGGGAATGGAAAGTTAAAAATTGCAGAATGCTGGGAGCAAATGCCCTTGTGCATGTGGAGGAGAGTTTGAGCTTGGTGTTTGATTGGCCTCTCCTCAAAACAGCCCATCTTTAATATCCCTATGTAAGCTCATAGATTTTCAACCTAAATCTTCACAGCTTGAGAAGTTTATTTCAAATTAATAATTAAAGAGGAAATATTATTACCTGGACTTGTCCCAGCAGGGCTTGAGGAGCAGAAGTAGAACCACAGCAAGTGGTTGTGAGCATTGTGTGGCTTCCCAGGAGAAGCTGATGTTTGGGAATTGCCCTGCTCTGATATTTCCCAGCTGCACAAAGCCAGGAGTGGCTGCATCCCACTCTGACATCCTTGTGTGTTTTTTCCTTTTCAGAGCTGTCCAGAGCTGGTGCAACATCTGAGGTGAGTCACAGGAGTGGGTTGTTGTGTTTTCTCTTTGCTGTAATATTCTGATGCTATTTGATGGCTGGAAACACAAAATTCTTCACAACTGCTCCTTCCCCACAAAGTGTCTTCACTTCTCCAGGGGATTTTCTGGCTTTGGCTCAGATCTTGTGATTCTGGCTGCTGTGCAAGGTATCTTCAAAGCCCACAGCAGATTAAAGCTGGATCATTTAAAGAACACATTTTCATGTAGCAAAAGCATTTTTTTTAATGGCTCAGCATCTTTATTAATATCACTTTCTAAAATGAAACCTGTTACTCATTTGAATACTTGGTAACTTCCCCCTTTTTCCTTTCAGAGAGAAAAATTTTGATGAGTTTTCAAAGCATCTGAGGGGACTTGTGAACCTGTATAAGCTGCCAGGGGACAAGTAAGTCCAGGATATATTTATATCCACATATATAAAAATCAAATAACAAGTCTAGAATACATTTATTTATACCCACACATATAAAATAAAAAAACCCTCCAAGCTTGTAGGTTTGCACTGCACAGTCCTTTCAAGTTTTCTTATATTTTTTATTGTCTTTTTTTTTTTCTCTAAGCAAACTTAAAACTAAAATGTACTTGGCCCTGCAGTCCTTGGAGTTGGATCTCCAAAAGATGGCTGGGATGTATTGGTAAGTTTTGTGGTGTCTCTGTGGTTTTCTAAATACCTATAAATGCTTAGAGCTCTGAGAAATTCCTTTCTAACTGCAGGATTTGATTGGAATGGAGTCTGAAAGGCAAAATAAAAGTTTGTAGCCAGGTGTTTTCAGTGATGATGTGGTTTCAATTGAGAAAGCTTTGGCCTTGTTTCACTGCTGTAGGTTCAGTGATAAACCAGCCGTGCTGTAGAGGGTAAAGCAGCTTTTGTTTTGCCTGTACAGTTTGGATCAACCCCTCTTTGGGTCCCAGAAATGTGAATTCTCAGTTGAAATCAGTCTCAGCACATGAGCTTTGGCTTCACCTGTGGCTGTGCCTTGTTTCAGGCTGTGATTGCCTCTCTTGCAGGCAAGCCACCAATGCAAACCCCCTGGACAAGATCCTCCATGGCAGTGTTGGCTATCTCACCCCCAGGAGTGGAGGTACCTGTCATTCACTCTTAAAAAAAAAAAAAAAAGGAATTAATTTTAATTAATTGAAATCAATTTTAAACATTTATTTGTTCCTGGCCTCAAGTAAGGGTCACAGTTCCACATTAACTGATGACAAATAATAAAGGAAAAGAGGGGACAAAGTCTTTGGGTGTTTGTTTGTATGGCTTTGTGGGCTGGGGATGATCAGGATGACTTCTCAGGATGCCTCCTGAGGAATTTCTGTCCCCCAGGTCTCCTGATGAACCTCAAATATTACGTCTCCCCCTATGATTTATTTGAGGATGGCACTGGAGCCCCCGTGGTTTTGCATGAGAACAATGGTAGGTGAGCTGGGGAGCTGCTGGGGGCTGCTGCTGCTGGAAGGAGGGGAGGGAGGAGAATCCCAGCCCAGCCCTGCCTGGTCCAGCTGTCTGTCTGTCTGTCTGTCTGTCTCTGCCCCGACACGGGTAGGGTGGTTCTTGGGTGGCACACGTTTCAAAGGACGAGTCTGGACTCTTCAGCTTTTCGGTCTTCAGATTGTTTATTGTTTCTTATCTACAGAATTTTCTGTCTGCCCAACAGAGGTCTGACCTGCAAGGCAGCCAAGGGCACTCTGCCCACCCATGGGGCGGTCATGTCTTTTTATACTAAAATCTACATACATGATATTTACTTTTATTTCCCAATGCTTTTCACCCATGTTGGCAAGTGCACCTTCACCATAAACCAATCCCCAAGTGCCAACATCACCACAGGAGATGGAGGACAAGAAGAAGAAAGAAGAAGGACGAGACACGCCCTGATCCCTCCATCTTGTCTCCATAACCCCCTGTACCAAAAACCTTAAAGTCTATATTTCACCCTATAAATGTGTCCCTTTTGCACCCTTCACTCTAAAGTGATTCTCATGTCCTCAAACTGCTGTCACTTCTGTGGATGGATCAAAATCAAGCCACCAAACACTCCTGGCAACATTCCAGGGTTTCCGAGCCCCCCAAGGGTTCTCCTGGCATCTCTGGACGTTGGGAGCGATGTGCTGAGATCCCACACAGCCCCTGCTGTCACCCTGTCCAGCAGGACACAGTCACAGCTTTAATGAGCCCAGCTGTGACCACTGGGCCTTGTCACTGGCTCCTGTGGGCTCATGGCTTGACAGTTTGCAGGCTGAGCCTTTTTCCTCGCAGTGAATCTCATTTTAACATAGCATTTGTTTTGTTACCTGAATAAAAACACAGAATCCCAGAGTGGTTTGGGTTTAAACCAAGCTCATCCACTTCCAATCCCCTGCCATGGGCAGGGACACCTTCCACTGTCCCCCATCCAGCCCTGTGCCTCTCCCATCTTACTGGAAGTTTGTTTTTATGCATGGACATCTGGCTCTTGTCACAATGCCAAAACCAAGTTCCAGTTGTCAGAGAAAAAAAAGAGAGGGAAGTTATCCAAAATCATCATTTGTTTTGCTTTGCAAGGAGCAAAGTATGAACTGGCAAATGCATTTGGAAAATATTTTGAGGATGATGCAATTGGTCCACCTGGCAGGAGGGAAGTGGGGATTTGGGTAGAACAGTCAGTTTGGCTGTTTGTCCATTTGGTCCTGAAGGTGAACAGTGACCTCTGTGCCTGGTGGGCAAAGCCAAGGTAATATTTTATGGAATCACAGAATATTTTGTGTTGGAAGAGACCCCAAGGCTCATCCAGTTCCATGGGCAGGGACACCTTCCACTATCCCAGCTTGCTCCAAGCCCCATCCAACTTGGCCTTGAGCACTCCCAGGAATGGGGAATATATTTAATTCATATTTAATCCACAAAACTTGCCACTGGTGGGGTTTTATTTTGCCATCTTCTCCTGCTTCCCCCTGCAGTTCCTCGCTCGCTGGGTATGAACGTGTCGGTGACAGTGGAGGGAACCATGGCCATGCACAAACTTCCAATTGCTCCTCTGATCATGGGCTCCCATCCTGTGGACAGCAAAGGGTAAGGACAGGACACCAGGCCAGCCCTCAGCTGGGGGGTTTGTCACAGCACCACAGGAATTCCACATGTGCTGCCTTTAGGCCAAGAAATTCCTGCTTCACTGTGGTATTTTCTGAGACCCCCAGTGTTGGAAGGAATGATGAATCTGACTCCATGTTCTTAGAAGAATAATTTATTATTGTATCATATTATATAAATTATAGTTATTATTTATATCATATACATTCTGCTATATTATGCTATCTTATGCTATCTTATGCTATCTTATGCTATCTTATGCTATTTTATGCTATATTATGCTATATTCTATTAGCTACACTAAAACTATACTAAAAAATAGAGAAAGGATACTTACAGAAGGCTTAACAAAATCCTAATAAAAAACCAGTGACTGTTCCAGAGTCCTGACACAGCTGGCTGTGATTGGTGATTAAGTTTAAACAATTCACATGCTGCATCAACAATCTCCAACCATGTTCCAAAGCAGCAAAACACAGGAGAAGCAAATGAGATAATATTGTTTTCCTTTTTTCTCTGAGGTTTCTCAACTTCCCAGGAGAAAAATCCTGGTATTTCTGTATTTATGTAATGTATGGTATATAAGAATTTCTGTATATATGGTAAGGGGATTTTTCAGAAAATATGACAGTGACGTTTCAGGGCTGGCCCGTGCTTCTGAGGAATGCCTTCCTTTTTAAGGTGTATTTGAGCCAACATAAATGTTGTGTGAGGTGAGAGCAGCAGCCCTGCAGCTCACAGGACCTTTTGTGTCCTCATTTTTCCAGAACTCCATCTTTCTCCTCCATCACCAGTGCCAACAGCGTGGATTTGCCTGCTTGCTTCTTCCTGAAATTCCCACGTCCCATTCCAGTGTCTCGAGCTTTCATCCAGAAACTGCAGAGCTGCACAGGTGGGTTGCAGACCTGTCACACACATCTCTGGGCTTTTATTCATCTTCCCTCGTGTCTATCAGTAAATGCTGCTGATTTTTAACATGTGCCAGGGGAGTTGCTTGGGGTTTTTGTGCTGTTCTCAGTAACACCTGGACAGGTTTTTATTGTATTTGCTGGCAAAGGAAGGAATGATGAATCTGACTCTATGTTCTCAGAAGGATAATTTATAATTTTATGATACTATATTTTATTAAAGAATACAGAAAGGATACTTACAGAAGGTTAAAAAGATCATAATGGAAACTTGTGACTCTTTCCAGAGCCCTGACACAGCTTGGCCCTGCTTGGCCAATGAGTCCAAACAAGAAACCCAATGAAACAACCACCTGTGGGTAAACAATCTCCAAACACCTTCCAAAGCAGCAAAACACAGGAGAAGCAAATCAGATAATTCTTGTTTTCCTTTTTCTCTGAAGCTTCTCAGCTTCCCAGGAGCAAAATCTTAGGCGAAGGGATTTTTCCAGAAAACATGACCCCCATCTCTCCCTGCATTCAGGTGCCATCATTCCCTGCTGTCTTTCCTTTCAGGTATCCCCCTGTTTGACACAGCACCCACGTTTGTGCCCCTGTATGAGCTGATCACCCAGTTTGAGTTGTCCAAGGAGGCCGATCCCCTGCCCCTGAACCACAACATGCGATTCTACGCCGTAAGTGAGCGCTGCCAGCCAGCCTGGGCCACCCCTGCACCATCTCAGGGGCTTCAGCTGCCTCCCAAGTGGGATAAACAAAATCAGTTCCTTGTGCTCCCAGTCACACACATCTCCTGTTTATCCAGCAGTTCTGGAGCTGGTCTGTGGTTGTTGGGAGGAAAGAACTCAGAGCTGTGCTGAAAATTCAGTGTCAGATATTGAACTGTAGCTGCTTATTTTTGAGTTTGTTGTTTACACAGGGCTTTTATCACCTCAGTCACGTTCAGAACAGAGCAGGACATTTATTCACAGACAAAACTTGTTCTTCAAGCATTAGGATTCATGTGCAGGGCCCTGGCACAGGTTCCCAGAGAAGCTGTGGCTGCCCCGTCCCTGGCAGTGTCCAGGGACAGGGCTTGGGGTCATCTGGGACAGTGGGAAGTGTCCTCGTCTGTGGCACTGGATGGGATTTAAGGTCCTCCCAACCCAAACCATTCCATGATTCTGTGATGAGCATTTTAGGAAAATGAGGTATTGAAGGATGCTTTGCTGTTGGAGTGCAGCTGCAGGGAGGAGAGCAGAGGGGCTGAGCCTGTCCCTTCCTTTTGCCCAGTGATGTGTGGCTGAATGAATTGCAGCATTTCAGGAGAAATCCTTAAACTTATGGATGAGTGTTAACTCCAGAGGATTCTCTGCCCATTCAGTGTGAAACTTTTAGTGGGAACAGTGAATGCTGTTGGGCAGTTCTACTTCTGAGGAGTTCAGATGTTCAGAGTGGAAGGAGAACATCCTCAGTGTTTGTCCAAAGGTGCCATGGTGTCAGTGGCACTGCTGGGTGTCCATTATGCCCTTCTGAAGCAGGGATTGTCGCTCAGGCTCTTCCAGGACAGCAGCACTGTTACTTCCTGAACAAGGACGCTCCTCTCCCGGACGGACGGAGCCTGCAGGGAACTCTGCTCAGCAAGATCGCGTTCCAGCACCCCGGCAGGGTGCCCCTCATCCTCAGCCTGATCAGGCACCAGGTGGCCTACAACACCCTCATTGGCAGCTGTGTCAAGAGGACAGTCCTGAAGGAAGGTGGGTGCCACCTCCAGAGAAATAGCAAGTGGGAATGATGAGCTCTAGGGGGGATTTCCTCATCGGAAATGAAGTTTCCCTTGGTTTTTTCCCCATCTGTGTGGGGGATTTGAGGCTCTGGTTTATATTTGTGGCAGGAAGGAATGATGACTCTGACTCCATGTTTTCAGAAGGCTAATTTATTATTTTATGATACTATATTATATTAAAGAATACAGAAAGGATACTTACAGAGGGTTAGATCTGGCACCAGGTGGCCTACAACACCCTCACTGGCAGCTGTGTCAAGAGGACAGTCCTGAAGGAAGGTGGCTGCCACCTCCAGAGAAATATGAAATGAGAATGATGAACTCTGGGGAGTTTTCCTTATCAGAAATGAAGCCTCTGCTGCTTTCCTTGGTTTTTTCCCCATCTGTGTGGGGGTTTTGAGGCTCTGGTTTATTGTGTTTGTGGCAGGAAGGAATGATGAATCTGATTTCATGTTTTCAGAAGGCTAATTTATTATTTTATGATACTATATTATATTAAAGAATACTATACTAAATACAGAAAGGATACTTAAAGAAGATTTAAAAGGTAATAATGAAAACTTGTGCCTGACACAGCTTAGCTCCAATTGGGCAATGAGTGAAAACAACTCACAGCAGAAACCAATGAAACAATTACCTGTGGGTAAACAATCTCCAAACACATTCCAAAGGAGCAAAACACAGGAGAAGCAAATCAGATAATTCTTGTTTTCCTTTTTCTCTGAGGCTTCTCAGCTTCCCAGGAGACAAATCCTGGGCGAAAGGATTTTTCTAGAAAATGTGAATGCCACAGTGCTTCATCTCCACTGTTCCCTCAGTTCAAAGTTCTTGTGTCTTTCAGATTCTCCTGGCATCCTGCAGTTTGAAGTGTGTCCTCTGTCTGACTCCTGTTTCAGTGTGTCCTTCCAGCACCCTGTGAACGACTCCCTGGTGTGTGGTGAGTGGCCCCAGGGGCAGCAGGAGCAGCATTCCTGGGAGGGCTGGCAGGGTTTCCTCACCCTGTGTGCAGGATTCTGATCTCTCCCTGCTCTCTTGCAGTGGTGATGGATGTGCAGGACTCCAGCCACGTGAACTGTAAGCTCTACAAAGGATTGTCTGATGCCCTCATCTGTACAGATGATTTCATTGCCAAGGTTGTTCAAAGGTAAGCTGGGATTTTGTCCCACCTTATGCTCCCAATCACACAGATGAGCTCTGCTCCATCTTGTGTTTATCCAGCAGTTCTGGAGCTGGTCTGTGGTTGTTTGCAGGAGAGAAGAACTCAGAGCCATGCTGAAAATTCAGTGCCAGATACTGAACTGTAGCTACTTATTTTTGAGTTTGTTGTTTACACAGAGCTTTTATCACCTCAGTCACGTTCAGAACAGAGCAGGACATTCCCAGGGCACAGCACTCCTGTCACCTTTTGGGTGGGAACCACTGGTTTTGCTTCCAGCACGTTACAGATTTATTATCCCTGAGGAGAATGTGGTGTTATCACTGATTTTTGAGCTCAAAAAGCTGCCCCTGCCCATGGCAGAGGGGTAGAACTGCATGGGCTTTAAGGTCCTGGCATTTTTATAAGGTTGTAGGAAATCAGGGTTACCAAGGTGTTTCCTGCCAGAATTGGAGAAACAACCCAGATTCCTTCATGAGAACAGGACAAGGGGAATGGCTTTAAACTGAAGCAGTAGTTCTAGGTGGGATATTGGGAAGAAATCCCTCCCTGTGAGGGTGGGCAGGCCCTGGCACAGGGTGCCCAGAGCAGCTCTGGAAGTGCCCAAGGCCAGGTCAGGCTGGATGGGGCTGGGAGCAGCCTGGGACAGTGGGAGGTGTCCCTGCCATGGCAGAGAAAGGGACTGGATGGGCTTTAAGGCCCCTTCCAAACCAAAGCATGCCATGATTCTGTGCTCTTTAACGACCAGATCATGATCTGTCAGCTCTCAGTTATTAGAGATAATTGATTAATCCTCTCTCAAGTGTCTCTCTGAATTCAAGCAGAGCAGCAGGACATAAACCTGGACCTGCTGCTCTCCTGTGCAAGCCCTTGAATGCTCATTTTATACCTGCTGGAGTTGTAAAACATCCCCAGTGACCTTTGGTGAGGGCAGCCAGCCCCACCCTGACCCTGTGCTGTGTCTTGCAGGTGCATGTCCATCCCTGTCACCATGAGAGCCATCCGTAGGAAAGCAGAAACCATCCAAGCTGACACGCCAGCCCTGTCCCTCATTGCAGAGACAGTTGAAGACATGGTGAAGAAAAACCTGCCCCCAGCCAGCAGCCCAGGGTATGGCATGACCACAGGCAGCAACCCAATGAGTGGCACCACCACCCCAACCAACACTTTTCCTGGGGGGCCCATCACTACTTTGTTTAACATGAGCATCAGCATGAAAGAGAGGCATGACTCAGTGGGCCATGGGGAGGACTTCAGCAAAGTGTCTCAGAACCCTATTCTCACTAGTTTGTTGCAGATCACAGGGAATGTGGGGTCTACCATTGGCTCAAGTCCAACCCCTCCCCACCACACACCACCACCAGTATCCTCACCAGCCAGCAACACCAAGAACCACCCCATGCTCATGAACCTTCTTAAGGAGAATCCTCCTCAGGATTTCTCCACTCTTTATGGGAGCAGCCCTCTGGAAAGGCAGAACTCTTCCTCTGGCTCCCCCAGAATGGAAATGGGCCCTGGGGGGAATAAACAAAAGAAAAAAAAATCCCGTGTGCCAGCCGACAAGCCCAAGCACCAGACTGAGGACGATTTCCAGAGGGAGCTCTTTTCCATGGATGTTGACTCCCAGAACCCCATTTTTGATGTCAACATGACTGCAGACACCCTGGACACCCCTCATATTACTCCAGCACCCAGCCAGTGCAGCACTCCTCCCACCACATACCCCCAGGCTCTGCCCCACGCCCAGCCCAGCATCCAGAGGATGGTTCGCCTGTCCAGCTCGGACAGCATCGGGGCCGATGTCACCGACATCCTCTCGGACATAGCTGAGGAGGCTTCCAAGCTGCCCACCAGTACTGAGGACTGCCCACCCATTGGGACTCCAGTCAGAGATTCTTCTAGTTCAGGACATTCACAAAGTGCCCTCTTTGACCCCGATGTTTTTCAGACCAACAGTAGTGAGAACCCCTACACAGACCCCGCGGACCTGATCGCGGACGCCGCTGTCAGCCCCAACAGCGACTCCTCCAACCATTTTTTTCCAGACGGGGTAGATTTCAACCCTGACTTGCTGAACAGTCAGAGCCAGAGTGGTTTTGGGGAGGAATACTTTGATGAGAGCAGTCAGAGTGGAGACACTGATGATTTCAAGGGCTATGCCCCCCAGGCTCTCACTAATTTGGGGGTGCAAGTCTTGGGGGGTGATGGGGGGGAAAATAAATTTAAGGGGAGCGCTCCGTCCGATACGGTGGATTTTAGTATTATTGCAGCTGCCAGCAAAGCACTGGGGTCCTCTGACATCATGGAGCACCACAGTGGAGGTCAGAGCCCTTTGCTGAACACGGGGGATTTAGGAAAAGAGAAGTCTCAGAAACGGGTAAAGGAAGGCAATGGGTCTGGAAGTGCCATGGCAGGTGCTGGCATGGATGGGAAGCCGGGGAAGCGCAGCCGGACACCATCCAGTGATGGCAAAAGCAAAGAGAAACTCCCAAAGAGGAAGAAGCAGGAGACAGATGGGAAATCTCCGTCCCACAGTTCATCCAACAGGCCCTTCACGCCACCAGCAAGCACAGGTGGGTCCAAATCTCCGGGGAGTTCGGGCAGATCCCAGACTCCCCCCGGGGTGGCTACTCCTCCTATTCCAAAAATAACCATTCAGATCCCAAAAGGAACAGTGACTGTTGGCAAACCATCTTCGCACGGCCAGTACACGAGTAGCGGTTCTGTCACCTCCTCCAGCAGCAAAAGCCATCATAGCCATTCTTCCTCCTCCTCCTCTTCTTCCTCCTCTTCAACCTCAGGCAAAATTAAAAGCAAATCAGAAGGGTCTTCTGGCTCAAAGATGAGCAGCAGCCTCTACTCCAGCCAAGGCAGCTCCGGCTCGGGGCAGTCCAAGGGCTCGGCGCAGTCGGTGGGAAAGCCGGGATCCTCCCCCATCACCAAGCACGGCCTCAGCACCGGCTCTGGCAGCACCAAGATGAAACCTCAAGGAAAGCCATCGTCCCTCATGAACCCTTCCATGAGCAAACCAAACATCTCCCCGTCCCACTCGAGGCCCTCCGGGGGTTCTGACAAACTCGCCTCTCCCATGAAACCTGTCCCGGGTACTCCCCCATCGTCTAAAGCAAAGTCACCCATCAGTTCCGGTTCTGGTGGGTCCCACATGTCTGGGACTGGGTCAGGCTCGAGCATGAAATCCTCTTCAGGCATGGGATCCTCCGGGTCTATGTCACAGAAGCCGCCTCCCTCGTCCAATTCCTCCACGGCATCTTCATCTTCCTTTTCATCCAGTGGGTCTTCCATGTCTTCATCCCAGAACCAGCATGGAAGCTCCAAAGGGAAGTCCCCCAGCAGAAACAAGAAGCCATCTCTGACTGCAGTCATTGACAAGCTGAAGCACGGGGTGGTCACGAGTGGGCCCGGTGGAGAGGACCCCATGGATGGGCAGATGGGGCCGAGTTCCAATTCCTCAAGCCATACAATGTCCTCCAAACACAACATGTCTGGAGGGGAGTTCCAGGGAAAGCGGGAGAAGAGCGACAAGGAGAAATCCAAAGTCTCCGTTTCTGGAGGATCCGTCGACTCTTCCAAGAAGAACTCGGATTCCAAAACCGTCGGAAGCACCGGAGTGGCCAAAATCATCATCAGCAAACACGATGGCGGCTCCCCCAGCATTAAAGCCAAAGTGACTCTGCAGAAACCCGGGGAAGGAGGCGGCGACGGGCTGAGACCTCAGATGGCTTCTTCCAAAAGCTACGGATCGCCCCTGATCAGCGGCTCCACCCCCAAACACGAGCGCTGCTCCCCCAGCCACAGCAAATCCCCGGCCTACACCCCCCAGAACATCGACAGCGAGAGCGAGTCGGGCTCCTCCATCGCCGAGAAATCTTACCAGAACAGCCCCAGCTCCGACGACGGCATCCGGCCCCTGCCCGAGTACAGCGCCGAGAAACACAAGAAGCACAAAAAGGAGAAGAAAAAAGTGAAGGACAAAGACAGGGATAGAGAGAGGGAGCGAGATAAGGACAGGGATAAGAAGAAATCCCACGGGATGAAGCCTGAGAGCTGGTCCAAGTCTCCTATCTCGGCAGATCAGTCCCTGGCCATGGCCAGCAATGCCATCCTCTCGGCCGAGCGGCCGTCCCGGGCCAGCCCCGAGTTCCTCATCGGGGAGGAAGATGATGATCTCATGGATGTTGCTCTAATTGGCAATTAATTCTCTCAGATGAGCTGCCTGCAAGTCCTGGAGGGAAGGAAGGAAGGATTCATCTCAAACCTGCCACACGGATCTGTTTGGAGAGGGGGAAAAAATAAGTATTTCCAAAGGATTTCCAAGATTTTCAGACCACCAAGGTCTGTGCAGAAGGATGGGAGTGCCAGCAGCCAGGTCCCTGCCTGTGGCCTTCATCCTGTGGGCACTTCCATTCTTGCTGGATTTATGAGTATTATCATCCATCCCTGTGGGAGTTCACGGGGATGGGGCCGAGTGTGGGAATGTGGGAGCAAACAGACATAGGCTGGTCTGGGAGATCCCAGTCCCTCTGCCCTCTTCCCACTCAGGATGAGCTCCTTTTGGATGTAGGAAGTTTTCAAGTAATTATTTTAGGAAATGTTTTAGGGCTGGGTTTTAATTCTTTGGAAGAAGGAAAACCACGAGGTTTTTAATTGATTTTATTCCCACGGCATTCCTTCATTCAATGAACTGTTTCCTCATGGAAATCAGGATTTTATCCCAGGTCACGGCTCTGAGGGGTTGCTGCTGCCTTGGGTTTGCCTTCCCATTTATTTTAGCTATTTCTTCACCTCCATGTGGGAGAACCTTGTGCTCCTTGTTTTCCCCCAGTGGGAATTTGGGCAGAGCCCGTGGCTTTGGGTGGCTCTGCAGCTTTGGTGACATTCCAGCACAGTGAAATTCCAGCAAATCTCAGTGGAAAAAGGGACTCCTGCCTACACCAAGCTTCCCTGGAATCTCCTCGTGCTGCTGAGGCTGGGAATTGTGGTCCCAATCCTGGGAAGGATTCTCCAGCTAAGGGAGCCATGTCCTGCTTGGAAAACAATCCCAGAGTGGCTCAGCTGGGATCAGAGCTGCAGCAGAAGTGTTGATTCCCTTCAAAGATGGATTTTCCCCTTTTGGCTGGAATTAGGAGCATGACTCAGGCATCCTCTCCAGGCTGATCTTGTGGTCCCTGAAAGGAAAAGAGACTCAGGAGAGTGTTTTATTTTTAAAAGCAGTTTCATCTGATTCACTGAAGTGGAATGTGGGAAATCAGGAGTTCTGCAAACACATCTCCTGTGGAATTATGTACTGAGCAGGATCCTGCTCCCACTGGATTTTGCTGCTGGTGCTGGAGGCCAGGATTTCCCCGTGGGAATGAGGTTGTGCTTCACCTTTGGGGGATGCAGCGTGAAAAGTTGGCAATGATTTGAGTTTTTCTTTGAAACCACTGAAATTTCCCATCCTGGGCTGACCCCAGGGCTACCCCAGCAAAGCTGTTTGGTTTCCAGCTTTTTTGGAAAGTGTTTTTAGTAGGTTCATTGTAGGGATTTTTCACCCCTTCCTTCCTCCTGCCTCCAGTTTAATTCCAGGGCTCCTGCACAGTGCAGGAGCCTGAATGTCTCCCAAACTTCCCCCAACTCTGGAGAACTTTTCCCTCCTTACATTTTCCAGTATTTATCCTTTGCTCCTGGTGTCCTGCACACCACAACCAGAGCTTGAAATGATAGGAAAATGGGAATTCAATCCAAACCTGGAGCAAATGCTGATACCTGGCACAGTGTTGGAATTGTGGAGCTGTGGGGGGCTGCAAAGAGGATGGCAGGAGCACAATCCCAGAGGAATTCAGCTGGACACCCCTGCTCCAGTGGCTCTCTTGGGAATGCTGCCAGCTCAGCCTCTGGAGCCCCATCTCCTGCTTTTATTTAATCCTTTTTTTTTGGACAAAATCCCTTTGATCCAAGTTGTGTGAGGGGGCACAAGCAGCCTTCCAAAAAAAAAGCACTTTCAAGTGGAATCCAGGCTGGGAATCCTCCAGGATGGCTCCCTGGACTCATCCTCAGCCAGAGCTGTGTTTTCCTGCTGTGCTGCACACTAAAAGTTGGAAGGGAAAGCAGCAAAATTGACACAAAAATTCTGTTTGAAAAAGAGCAAGCTGCACTCGTTTCCTCTCCCCTCACCCAGACCAAAGCTCAGTATCCAAAATTCCCCCTGTGGAAGGTGGGAACAGAGGGAACAACGTCTCCTCCAGCCCAAATTTAAAGCTTTTCACCCCATTTTGGTGCCCTGTCCCCTTCCAATGACGTCAGTCCTGGGGGAACTGAGGTGTGTGACCACGCAGAGGCTTTGGGGTGTCAGTGCTCGGGCTCTGAGAAATGGTTTATTTTTGGAATATTTTTGCTTATATTCTCAATAATTTTACATCTTTCAGTATTCAGAAAGATACAAATAAAGTGAAAATTAAATATAAGCCAAACCTTTTAATCTCAGGTGGTGAAGTGAACACGGAGATTAAAAGAAACTGGTTCTTTTCCTCGATTATCGTGATGTACATAAATCCCTGGCTGGCAAAATCGCTGGAATTGTAAATATCCCGGCTCCCGCGGCGGTTTTTTTTTTGGGCGGAAAGTGGAATTTCAACTTTTTTGGAGATATCGCAGAGAACATCTTTATTTACGTGCAAATAAACCCCTTTGGTACAAATCGGTGTCGCCTCCGTGCTGGGGGTTGGGGGGGGAGGGAGCATCGCGAACCCATCCCCGCCATGCTTGATTTTCCCGCGAGAATGACGTCACCGTGACGTCACCACCGCGCCGCGCGCTGATTGGTTGAACTTGCTGCTCCCGGAAGGGACCGGAGGGGCGGGGGACGCCCCCCACCCCCCCCCCCTCTCCCGGGACCCCCGATCCCCGCAGCCCCCCGGACACGGGGGGGAGCATCCTGCGGGCCGGGGGGGGTCCCGCAGCGCCGGCACCGGGGGCAGGGGGCGGGAGGAGCCCGCGGCGGCGCGATGGGGGCGGCGGCCTGCGGGGTAGGTGGGGGGGAGCCTCGGTCGTGTGTGTGTGTCCCCGGTTGCGTATGTGTCCCCCCGGTTGTGTGTGTGTCCCCGGTCGTCTGTGTATCTCCGGTTGTGTGTGTGTGTCCCCCCCAGTCGTGTGTGTGTCCCCGGTCGTGTGTGTGTGTCCCCGGTTGTGTGTCTCCGGTCGTGTGTGTGTCCCCCCCGTCGTGTGTGTGTCCCTCTCCCCGGGACAACCCCGGACCCGCATCCTCAGGGCAGCCCCCGGCTCCGGGACCCCCTCCCCTCCCTCTCTTTTCCGCACCCCCCTTTTCTCCCCGGGGTTTCCCCGTCCTCTCCCCTCGCTCCATTCAAAGCCCCCATTCCCCACCCTGGTGTGAGCCCCTCTCCCTCTCTCCTCCCTCCCCTCTCCCTCTCCCCGGTCCTTTCCCCCCGGCTCCGGGACCCCCTCCCCTCTCCAGCCCCGCTTCCGTCCCCCTCTTTTCCGCACCCCCTTTTCTCCCGCTTCCCCTGTCCTCTCCCAAAGCCCCCATTCCTCGCTGTGCTCCCCTCTCCCTCCCTTCCCTCTCCCTCTCGTCCCCCTCTTTCCGCACCCTCCTTTTCTCCCCGGGGGCACTCCCGGTTCCCCCATCCTTTCCCAAAGCCCTCATTCTCCACCTCGCTATGCGACCCTCTCCCTCTCTTTTCCTCCCCTCCCCTTCTTTTCCGCACCCTCCTTTTCTCCCGCTTCCCCTCTCCTCTCCCAAAGCCCTCATTCCCCGCTGTGCGCCCCTCTCTCCTCTCTCCCTTCCCTCTCCCCTCTCCCCGTCCTCCCCTCCCTCTCCCCGTCCTCCCCCTCCCCGCGGCGCTGTCCAATCAGCGCTCCCGTTGCTGGCAGGTGCGCAGTGTTTTTGTTTTGGGTCGAAGTTGAGGCCGGAGCGGACGCGGCGGCGGCGCCGGGCGGAGGCCGCGGCTCCGGCACCCCCGAACCCCCCGGGCCCCGCGCCGCCCCCGCGCCGGCCCCGCCATGCGCAGGGAGATGAACGGGGTCACTAAGAGCCGCTTTGAGGTGAGGCCCCGGCCGGTCCCGCGGGGGGAGGCCCGGCCTGGCCCGGCGGAGGAGGAGCGGGGGGGACCGGGCCGCGCTGTGGGCGACCCCCCCCGAGGGCCCTGGGGACCCTCCCCGGCCCCGGCCCGGACAGCGCGGGCACGGGGGGGGCTGTGTGAATGGGGCTGGGATGGGGGGTGGTCGAGAGCTGTGCCCCCCGGGTTTGGGGTGCCTTTGGTGTGACATTTGTCCCCTCCACCCTTCATTTTCGGGGGGATGTTCTGTTGAGGGATATAAACTCCCTGTGAATGGCGCTGGGATGGGGGGCTCAGGATGAGGGGCTCAGAGCTGTGCCCCCCCCGGGTTTGGGTTGCCTTTGGTGTAATATTTCTCCCACTCCCCCATTTTTGGGGGGATGTTCTGTTGACGGATATAATCTCCCTGTGAATGGCGCTGGGATGGGGGGCTCAGGATGAGGGGCTCAGAGCTGTGCCCCCCAGGTTTGGGGGGCCGTTGCTGTGACATTCCTCCCCTGCACCCCCCATTTTTGGGGGGGATGTTCTGTTGATGGATGTGAACCCCTCCTGGGGTGCTGTGAATGGGGCTGGGATGAGGGGGTTCGAGATGAGGGGCTCAGAGCTGTGCCCCCCGGGTTTGGGGTTCCTTGGTGTGATATTTCTCCCTTCCACCCCCCATTTTTGGGGGGGATGTTCTGTTGAGGGATATAAACTCCCTGTGAATGGGGCAGGGATGAGGGGCTCAGAGCTGTGTCCCCCGGCTTTGGGGGTCGTTGCTGTGACATTTCCCCCCTGCACCCCCCCATTTTTGGGGGTTATTCTGTTGGTGGATGTGAACTCCCGCAGGGGGGGTCTGTAAATGGGGCTGGGGGTGACTTTGGGGACAAGGAGATGCTCAGGGCTGTGCCCCCCGGGTTTTGGGGGCTGATTTTAAACTCCTCCCTGCCCCGTTTTTGGGGGGTCCCGTGGGGGGCTCAGTGTGAATGAGGCTGGGGAGGGTCTGTGGGTATTGGGTGAGGGGGGGGCTCATGCCTTGACTCCCGGATTTGGGGTGCTCAGTGTGAAGCCTCTCCCCCCTCCATCCCTTTTGGGGAGGGGGTTCCCCCATCTCATTCCCTCCTCTCAATGGGGCTGGGGAGAATCGAGGGGGTGCGAGTTTGGGGGGGGGGGGCGGGGGTGTTGGGGGTGTTGCCGATGTGAAACTTCTCCCCCACCCCATTTTGGGGGTCCCGGGGGGGGGGGGAGGTTTTGGGGGGGTCACAGCTGCTCCCAACGTGTTGCTGCGGGTGCGAGCGCTGCCAGCCAAGTTGATGCCGGAGCAGGAGATGTGGGGAAAACGCGCCTGGAAAACACCACGAGAGCCTTTGGGGAGCGGGGCTGGGGGGGATAAAAGGAGCCCCCAGCGCCGCTTTTTTAAGTTTTAGCTGGGAAGGGGGGGAAAAAAAATTTGCTTACGGGGAGGTGGGGGATGGAGAGGACGGAAGGAGAGGAGGGTAAACAATGAGATCTATTCAAAGGCCGTGGCACAAAGCGGAGCGTGGAGCCAGGGCGATTCCAGCCGCATTGTTGTCCCAGCTGTCTTCCCGTGGGAGGAGGAGGAGGAGGAGGAGGGGGTAGGGAGGAAGGGCAGCGGCGGGATTTACTTCCCATCGCTGCCAGAGGCTGTGGAGGATGGAAATCCCTGCTCGCTGCTTCTCCGGACTGCCCGGCCCTTCTAGGGGACAAAAAAGAGCCTGGAATGGTAAAAACGGGGCTGTAGCAGAGGGGTGGGATGGCGGTGCGGGGCAAATGCTGGGGAGCGGTGACCTGGAGAGGCCCTGGGGGCAATTCCTCAGCCCTGGGGGTGAGGAAGGGGCAGGACACGCTGGTGGTCCCACACTGCACCTGGGATTGTTTTCTTCCTCCATCGGATCCGTGTGAGAGCTGGGAGTTGGGGTGGGCTCAGGTGGTTTAAGTGTTGTAATATTGAAATTGTTTCTGTGGCACTGAAAGCGCTGGGATCACCCTGGGAGCTCCAGAGAGGAGCCTGCACGTGAGCCCTGCATTATCCAGGCTTATTGTATTTACTGTTCTGGGCTCTTCTTGCCTGCACAGATTTTTTGATTGATTTTTTTTTTTTAACCCTCTGAGAGCTATTATTATTATTATTATTATTATTATTATTATTATTATTATTATTATTATTATTATTATTATTATTTTGCACTGCTGCAGAGTGGCTGGATGCAGAGTAAAAGCAGGTTGGTGGCAGATTTTGAGGAGAAATGTTTTGTAGATAGAACATCAACATCCTTTGCTTCCTCAGCCTTGCAGTGCTGGAGTTGATTCCAGTTTTGGGAGGGTTTTCATCAGGGTTGCACCAGGACACGATGAACCCAATTCATTGGGGAAAAAGAGTAGGGAAAGGCTTTGTTTGGCCTGTTTTGGGTGGGGATTTTTTTTTCTTCTGGAATGTTATTTTCTTCTCATAGTAAAAAAAAAACAAAACCAACAGACAAGTTGGAAAAGGAGCAAAATGCTCGAGGAGCCTTTGAGGCCTAAAATTAATTTTTTAAACCTATATTTATACAGGAAGAGTTGGTGTGTTATAGAAAGGATTATTTTGGCCTGCAAGAAGTGCCTTTAAACATCATCCTGTTTCTTGGCTGTTGTGGTTGCTGTGTTCTGTGGCTGCCCCATCCCTGGAAGTGTCCAAGGCCAGGTTGGAGAGGGAGAATCTGGGACAGTGGGAGGTGTCCCTGCCATGGCAGGGGTGGCACTGGATGGGTTTGAAGGTCCCTTCCATCCCAAACCACTCCATGATTATAAATCTGAAGGAATCCTTTATTTCCCCAGCATGGATTACCTCTGTCCCACTCACCTGGATAACCTGGAAAGCTTTAGGGCTGTTTTCCTTTAAATTTGTCATTTTCCACTGAGCTTATGTTGGTCAGAAGAATTTCCAAAATGTGTGTTCACACTTAGATTTCTTTTCCAGAGGGGCAGAATGGGTGGAAATTCCTCTGTGCTTCCTAGAAACCGGTTTGTGGTGGTTGTGGAGAGTTCACATTTCATGGGACAGGGGGAAAATCGGGCAGGAATGTCTGGACACTGGGAGCTGCTCCTCAGAGCTGAGGAATATTGTCAGGTCATGAAGGCAGTGGGTGTTTAATTCTCCTCTTCCTCCTCCTCTTCCTCCTCCTCACCTGTGGGTACTGCAGGGGCAGCCTGGCTGAGCAAGGGGAAGTAGGGCCTTTGAGTCTGCAATGTTATTTTGGGGTAAAAAGAACCAGATCTGGGGCTGTGACTAATACATTGTGTCTGTCCCAGGCTTGAAATAACGGGTGAGTTGCAGAGGGGGAGGCTGGGGTGGGTTTGCACTCATTTATTGTCTTTTGTAAACAGATTCCTGAGCCATTGTTGTTGGGTAATTCACAAACCCACTCGTGAGGGGGGGATAATAATAATAATAATAATAATAATAATAATAATAATAATAATAACAATAATTCCTTGCTGGAGGAAGAAAATATGGGCAGAGCTCCTTACATTGGATTTGCATGTGGGTTTCTGCTTCCAGGAAGAGTGGAATTCTCTTTTTCCTGGGAATGCCATGGAGCATATTGGGATTAGTCCCTTTACAGGAGGTGTGGCCACCACAGAGAAAATCAGCACTTACTGCAGCAAAGCAAACAAAAAGGGAAAACATTACCCAGATTGACTCCTAATTCTCTCTGGTGTTGGTTTCGTGTGGAACATGCCCCAGCAGATCCCAATCCATATTTTTTGGGGATTTCTCAGCTTCCTGCCTGATGAAGAGCAGCCAAATAACAGCAGAGAGGAGAGGAGGCATCTCCTGGTGCTTGGGAGGATTCATCCACCAAGGCCCAAGTTCTCTTCTCCATCTTCCCATGCCCTGGGATGTCACCTGGAGCTGTCCTGGGTTTCCTTGTAGGGATTAAATAATTCCAGATTTATTTTTTTTTCCTTCCTCTGACTGGGAACCACCTGTGTAGTCTCCTCTACATCCTCAGAAGCAGCAGCACACAAAAAGCTCCATCCTCTCCAGCTTCCTCTGGGAGTCTCCAGAGCCTGCAGTGGGCAGGAGCTGCTCCTGGGGCGTCCATGGGGGCAGTCTGTCCTGGTACAAATGAAATTTTGGCAACTCCAGGGATGTCTCTGAGGAGTGAGAGTCTGTGCTGAGCCTTGGGGAGCACCTTCAGCCTGAGAAATGGCATTTCTGTGCTGGATTCAATCCTCAGTGTGAGGGAATCCTGACCTTTCTGAGCTCCTGGAGTTCCCAGGTCTTGTTTGACTGTAAAAATGTGAAATGAGCTAAGCTGGCTGCAAATTGGGAAACTTCAAATGCTCCAAAATCGAGCTGCCTTCTAATAATTAATCCTGTCTGTGTTCAGAAATTGAATAATCTCACTGACCCTAATCCCATTTTGGAATCTGCTGCATTTCTGCCTCTGGAATGCTGTTGCTGTAATTTCAGGGGGTTTTGGCTCTTTAGGGCTGATCCTTTTGGGGTTTTCCCTGCTCCCTTTCCTGGGCTGCTCCTTGTGCTCCTGGCTGGGCCTTTGCTGTTCCAAGGAATGGAGGTTGTGCAAACAGAGGGACACAAACAGGGCAGGGAGCAGGGAAAACTTTGCCCTGACTCTCCTTGCAAAAACTGATGTAACACCATGGAATCTGATTTTATATGGGAAGAGAAACTGGTGGTGACATAACCCAGGGAACACCTGAGGTTGCACAGCTGGAACAGGTTTATTTTTTGATGCTATCTAACAATGTGGCTCATAGATAATGAGAAAAACTGTAAAAAAATAAAGATTTGGGAGGGGGGGGGGAGTGTCCAAGCTGATGGATTTTCCATATTCCTGTTCACTCCTCCACCCTCTTTTATTTTGAATTTTGCTGTCGTGCCACATCACACGTAACACTCTTTAAACCAGGGCAGGTGAATAATAAATACCAAACTGTTCATTTATTTGGTTCAAAGTGGTGGTTGAAAGGATGAGATGGGAAGAGATGTCAACCACAAGTTGTGTTTCACACCCTCACGTGCTGCTGCTGTGCCTCGAGTAGAGGGAAGAAGGATTTGGGGAGATTTGGAGCAAAAATGGCTTCTGCAAAAGGGGTTTGGCCCAGGGAGACTGGGGGGGTCCAGCAGGAAAATGGTTTTGAACCTCAGCCTGTGTGAGCCCAGAGACAGCACTGCTCTCCCAAATTTGTATTCCTATTTTTGCCCCAAATAGGATTCAATTCTTCCCTCTCCCTCTGCCAGGAGTTGTGTGAATGAGTTGGGTGACCCAGACCTGGTGTCTCCTAAATATTGTTTTTATTTTTATTGCTGTTTTTGTCCCAAATAGGATTCACTTCCTTCTCCCCCTGGCAGGGGCTGGGTGACAATGGGAGTGTTGGCCCTGGCAAATTTTACAGAATCCCAGCACATTTTGGGTTGGAAGGGCCTTAAAGCCCATCCAGTTCCACCCCCACCAGGGACACAGGAGTTTTTCCATGGTAAGGAAAAAGGAGAGGGTTTTAAATGGAAAAAGGAGAGGGTTTTAAATGGAAAAAGGAGAGGGTTTTAAATGAAAAAAAGGAAAGGATTTTAAATGGAAAAAGGAGAGGGTTTTAAATGGAAAAAGGAGAGGGTTTTAAATGGAAAAAGGAGAGGGTTTTAAATGGAAAAAGGAAAGGGTTTTAGATGGAAAAAGGAGAGGGTTTTAAATGGAAAAAGGAGAGGGTTTTAAATGGAAAAAGGAGAGGGTTTTAAATGGAAAAAGGAGAGGGTTTTAAATGGAAAAAGGAGAGGGTTTTAAATGGAAAAAGGAGAGGGTTTTAAATGGAAAAAAGGAGAGATTTGGATACTGGGAAGAAATTCCTCCCTGTGGGGGTGGTGAGACCCTGGCACAGATTCCCAGAGCAGCTGTGGCTGCCCCTGCACCCCTGGCAGTGCCCGGGGCTGGACAGGGCCCTGGGACAGTGGGAGGTGTCCCTGCCATGGCAGGGGTGGCACTGGGGGACCTTTAAGGTTCCCCCAACCCAAACCATCCCCATGATTTCGTGTCTGACCCCAGTGAGGGATTTCCTGGCTGCTGCTGGGGGTGAACAGCCCAGGGTGACTCCACTGGGAGCTGCTGCTTGGAGCAGCTCCCACAAGGGACATTTGGGGCATCCCAGGTGGCCCTGGGGACAGGGGCTGTGCAGGAAAGGGACTCAGGGCTGGCACATCCCATTTCTTTGGGACACCATCATTAACTGGGGCCTGGGACACTGCAGTAATTACTGTTTTCGCTGGCTGGGAGCTTCCTTTGAGTCACACATTGGGAAAGTCAGCCCTGGGAGGGTTTTATCCTCCCTGATCCGGGCTGAAACCGGGATCTGCACGGCCCTGAGGAGGAGCCAGCACCCCCTCATTGGGGTTTGGGCAGCCCTGCCTGATCCCACAGTTCTCCTTTGGGACAATCTCCCCCCCCCATGCCCTTCACACCTCAGCTCTGGTGGATTTTTTTATTTAAGACACCATCATTTGGCTTTATTTCCCAATATTTATGCCAATGATCCCAGCATCTTCTTACATAATAGCTGGATACAAAGCCAGCAGTGAAAAAAAACCACCTTATTACCAATAATAATCATAGTAATAATGACAATATTACCAGTAATAATAACAAAATTGCAGGTGTTGGGGAGGGGCAGAACTATAATTTATCAAAGCAGCTTATTTGAATTGTGATGAGCCTCAGAGAGCTGGGTGAGTCTTTGGTTTAGGCTGAAAATAGTGAATCATGTCTCAGGTTTTGGCTTTGATTTTTTTTTTTTATTTTTAATCCATCCTAAGTGTATTTGTAGTAAATTGTTGCCCTGCTAAAATGAGCTTCTAAAAAGATAAAAATAAATGCAGGTAGTGGGTGTTCAATGGCCAGGGACTGCAACACGCTGTCTTGAGAAAGTCAGGAAGTCTTTGTCTTATTTATGCTCTTCCTTTTTGGGTCTGGATGTTGTTCTTATGGGCAGGGCTGTGTATTTCAAACCTTGGCAGGTGTTTGTGACAGAGCAGCACCATTTGCCATCAGAAATCTGTTCTGGGCCACCTTAGGTGTCACCTGTGGGGAGCTGAGCTTGGAGTAACCCTGACAGCCGGGATGGGCTTGGTGCTGCCCCATCCCTGCCTGTGCCTGATGCCAGGGAGGGGTTTTCTCATTCAGCTGCTGAGGAATTAAAGCTGAATTCAAGCTGATTAATTGAGAGCTGCTGCTGCTGCTCCCTGAGCTGTGCCCAGGCTGCTCCAGGTCCTGCCAGGGCCGCTCGGATGCCGCCGGTGACCCTCGGGTAACTCGGGGCTGGGATTGGGGTTGAGGTTTCAGCTGAGCACAGCGAGGGGTCAGGGCTGGTTTGGGGAGAACTGGCTGGCAGGCGGGACTGGGGCAGGAGGACAAAACAGGTGAACAAAAAGAGGCTGAATGTACCTGGAGCAGATTCTGGAGGGGAACCCTTTCAGTGGGAGCTGAAATGGGAGTTGTGGTTCACACCCGCACTGTGCTGCTGCTGTGGCCTGAGGAGAGGGAAGAGGGATCTGAGGAGATTTGGAAGTAAAAATCAGTTGGGGCTTGGCCCAGGCCACCAGGAAAATGCCTTTTGGCCTCAGCCTGTGTGATCCCAGCACCGCTCTCCCCAGTTTTTATTGCTGGTTTTGCCCCAAATAGGATTCACTTCTTCCTGCTCCCTCTGCCAGGAGTTGTGTGAATGGGTTGTGTGACAGTGTTGGCCCTGGCCAGGTGCTTTTACAGAATCCCAGCATATTTTGGGTTGGGGTTTTGGTATCTCACCTGTGCCTGTGGAGTTTCCCTTTCTGGAGGCAGCAGCACGACCTGGTCCATGCAGCACTGAGGGATTTCCCTGAGGGGTGTGCAGCAGGAAGAGCTTCATCCTGGCCTCCATTCCTGTAGGGTTTGATTGAGGTCTGGATCATTGCTGGTTCAAAAAACCTCAAAAAATGCTCTTTATTTAATGTATCCCAAATGCAGGCTGGGCTCAGGTAGCTCCTCCATCCCAGCAGGAATTGAAACTTTCCCAACCAAGCAGCGATGTGACAGTGCCCACCCAGCCCCCTGCCTATCCAGCTATTTTTAGGAATATTAAGCCTGTAATAAGCCTTTTGGGCTGGGCTCTATTTCTGTTTGTCCTGCTTAGTCAGGATTTTGCCTGGGCACAGCTCTGGTTGGGAGCCAGAGGGGCGAGCGTGGCTGGGGCAGGAGGGCAGCACCCACATTCCCATCCTGATCCTGACAGAGCATCCCTGCAGCCATTCTGGCAGCCTGGCCTCATCCAGCAGCCAGCCATGTCCTTGGAGACTTCATGCAGATGAAACTGGATGGGTTTTTCAATAAAATTCCCTGTGTAAGTACAGGCTGGAGGCAAAATTCCCTGGGTCGTGCATGTAAACAACTTCATTCTTTGGATGGCGTCCTCTGAGGAGCCCTTGGATTTCTCTGTCACTTCACTGTGACTTATCTCTGCAGTGGAATATTTTCTCTGCCTTCAGGAAGGCAGCTCAGCCCTGCTCCAGCTGCTGCTTCTCAAAATCTTGTCCTGGGAAGGGAACTGATGTCTCTCCTGTCTCTGTTGAGTTTTGTCACAGCAGTGGAGTTTTTTGCCCCAGATGAGCAGAACTGGAGGCAAGGTGTCAGTACATATTGAGCATGTTTGGAAGAAGTTGTTTCAAAGCTTCACTGAGCTTTTCTAAAGTGAATTCCACATTTTTGCTGTTGTTTTGTGGTTCGTGCTCAGCTGTTTTTACTGGATTGGAGTTGTGGGTGAGGTTTGCTGTGACTCTTGTCTTGTGTCAGTGACTGTACTGGGATTGTTCATCTCCATGTGGACCATGACAGATAAAATTGGTACAAATTCTACCAGAAATCCTGGAATTTGGGCTGGGAGCCAGCAGCCTTACAACTGGAGAAACCTCCCAGTGCATCTCAGAGTCCGAGTTTAAAACTGCAAAAATTCACACAGAGCTTTCAGAACACAAAAGACTTTTGGAGCTTGGAAACTTCATCTCCAAAGTGTCTTGATACAGACTGGGTGGGCTGTAAACTCCAAAATATTCAAGCTATGGATGTAATCCTTAATTTCTGCCATCAGTGGTCGATCCCCCACCTTTCCCAACCTAAAACCTATTTCCAGAGCACATGATTTGCTCTCTAATAATTAATAATTGCAGCCTGTTTTCTGCCTTGGTTTGAATTGCTTAATTTCCTGTGGTTATGTGCAGTTGTGGAGGGTCTGGCCAGCATTTCCTGGTGGATCAGGGCTCCCAGAACCCTGGAATATCCTGAGTTAGAGGGGGCCCATGAGGGCAGGGAGCTCCAGGCCTCACAGCAGCTGCAGTTTCATGCACACCATTACCCACAAGTTTGTCATCTCACACAGTTCCTGTCCCAAAAATAAACAAGTTTTGGAGCAGTTTAAAATCAAACTATTTACTAATATTTAATAGATGATGGTTTTAAATTCTGCATTGTTTCTTTGGCATGAGCTGTGCTTAGCACAGAGACGTGCAGCACTTTATTGCTTGTGTTTCTGGGAATGCTTTTTGCTTTTCTTTCCTGCCCACTTCTGTGGGTGTCTCTTGGTGGGTTTTGTACAGAAATGGGTGTCACCTTGGTGTCCTTCCCCCTGGGTGTCACCTTGGTGTCCTTCCCCTCTCTGTAGTGCCCTTGGTGCTGTGTTGGTGCTTCCCAGGCAGCCCCAGGCTCTCCAGAGGTGCCAGATCTGCTTCTTTTCCCTGGAGTGAACATCAAGGTGGATAATTCTGTCTCTTGCTGTCACAACTGACCCAGGTGCCTCCTGTAACCCTGCATCCACTAATTCCCTAAAGCTCTGAATTATCTTCATCCCTTTTTCTCCATTGAGCTTTGAATTTTGTGCTTTCAGGCGTTTGGGTTCAGAGTGGGCACCAGGAGGAGTTTTTAAATGAAATGAACATTGCACCTTGTGCTGAGTGTGGGGCTGTGGGAGCTTTGCCTTTTGGTCACTTTTGCCCATCCATTTTCATAAACTTCCTCAATTCCACAGAGTTTCATGTCCTTGCTTGCTGTACCATTGTAACTTTTTCTGCTTTCAGGCTCAGCTGCTGCTGCTACCTCTGATTTTTCTGTTCTTTCTCAGTCCTCCTTTTGCAGCTTTCTGGAATTCCTCTTACCTTTACCATTTCCCACAACTTTTGCCCATCTGTTTTCATAAACTCCCTCAGTTCCATAGAATTTCAGCCTGGTTTGGGTTGGACCTTAAATCCCACCCCAGCCATGGCAGGGACACCTCCCGCTGTCCCAGGCTGCTCCAAGCCCCATCCAGCCTGGCCTTGGGCACTGCCAGGGATCCAGGGGCAGCCCCAGCTGCTCTGGGAACTCCATTCCAGCCTCTCCCCACCCTCACAGGGAGGAATTTCTTCCCAAAATCCCCCGTGGCTTCACACAGCAGCGCAGTTGCGCTCCTTCTGTGTTTGCTACAGAATTGAAAATTTACATACAATAAAAATGTGGTTTTTTCTGTGTCCTGTCCAGGATAATTTCTTCTTTTGGACAACACCAAAGAGATGTTAGGAGAAGCAAACTTGGGGCTTTTAGTTTGCATCTCTTGAAGCATTTTGAAAGCCTGGAAGTCTAGAATAGCCACTGACATTTTTTCAGAGCTTTATTTTTGTATGGACTTGCCAGAAGGTCCCCATGTCCGTGGTATATTTAGCTGTACGTGCTGCCATGACTTAGCAAAATCCCAATTCCTGCCTCTGTTTTCTGCTGTTTTTCACCCAGCCTCTGCCATCTGAGCCTCAGGCTTTGAAGGAAGGCTGGAGAAAATAGGTCTGGAGATGCATCCAGGGTTCCAGGGAGGAGCAATTCCAGAGCTGAGGTTCTGCCCTGGAGCCCATCTCGCCCGGGCCCCGTCAGGGTTTAAGTCCAAGGACTATTTTTAGTAAGACAAAAAACAAACATTCCTTTAGATTAGTGCTGGTCAAAGGGAAACTCCTGCAGAAAGCAGCCTGGGGATGGCATTTGTGCTGGGACTGAGGTGAGATTTTCCTGCTGAGGGGTTTGATAGGCAGAGGAGGTTCCTGGCTGCTTCTGGAATCTTTGATTTAACCCTCCCTGCCCTTGTTCTGTTCTGATTCTTTTTTGGAAGTCTGTTCCTGCTCTCTGATTGCTCCTTTAATTTCTCTGATCCTTTTTTTTTAGGGAGGAGAGTCCTGATTCAAGGTCTGGGCAGTGCTGAGAAAGGCTTTGGATCTGTAACTGGGGGGGAAAGGAGCCACATCTCTTTTTCCCATAAATAATTCCTCTGCATTCCTCCTCCATCCTCCTAATCAATCAACTCATCCATTTAATTAGCTGCTCCTGTCCCAGATGTGCAGGTGCTGCTCTCCCAGCCTTGGCAATGTCTGTCCCCACCCACTGTGGCTCCAGAGTCACCTGGAGATGGGAGGGGAGAGTCCTGGGAGCTGGGAATGGCAAAAGCTCCATTTAATTAGCAGCAAATTGGGCTGAGAGCTGCCAGGCTGGTTTCTGCTCAGCACTTGTGATATTCCTGGTGGGAAGTGATCAAAGGGTCTGGGAGAGGAGCAGCACTTGTGGTGGATGGCATTTTGGGATGGAGGTTGGAGAGTTCCCACTTCAGCACCGTGCTCTGGGGTCTTGGCATAATTCAGAAGAAAACTGGGATTTGGGAGCACAGCCTGTGACTCTGAAATCCTGGGGTTTGGTGTTCCTCAATGCCCAGCTTTCCACCACCAAATGGAGCATTTAAAGGGCCATTTAGTGGCAGTAGATTGGATTTTTACACTGGATTTCATGTTAAGTTGTGGTGGGATTGGATCCATGCTCAGGGACAGAATATTTGGGGTGTGATGGATCCATGCTCAGGTACAGGATATTTGGGATATGATGGGATTGGATCCGTGCTCAGGGACAGGATATTTGGGAAGTGATGGATCCATGGTCAGGTACAGGATATTTGGGGTGTGATGGGATTGGATCCATGGTCAGGGACAGAATATTTGGGAAGTGATGGATCCATGCTCAGGGACAGGATATTTGGGAAGTGATGGATCCATGCTCAGGTACAGGATATTTGGGGTGTGATGGGATTGGATCCATGGTCAGGGACAGGATATTTGGGGTGTGATGGATCCATGCTCAGGGACAGGATATTTGGGATATGATGGGATAGGATCCATGCTCAGGGACAGGATATTTGGGGTGTGATAGGTTTGGATTCGTGCTCAGGAACAGAATATTTGGGGTGTGATGGGGTTGGATCCATGCTCATCCTTGGATCCAGGATATTTGGGAGGTGCTGGATTTTCCCCATGGCAAGACAATACTAAGAATTATTTTTATTTAGATTCTTCTTGTGAGGCTTTGCTCTCTCTTTTCCTTGGGACTCCTTGGTGCACCAGGTGCTGTCCCTGGATTTGGAGGGATCCCAGAACCAGCTCTGGCCTCATTGCCTGGCAGAGCACAGAGCTTTCCCAGCATTTTCCCTCCTCAACTCCCTTTAATCCATTCTTGGTGGTTTAAAAATCAGTCCTGTTTGTCCCAGAGCTCCTGAGGGCTGGCAGAATGTTCTGGGGCACCTTTTCCATCACAGAAACCAAGCCTGCTGCACCTTCCAGCTCTGTTTGGTGAATATTTGGGTTTCTGGAGCCTTCTTTCTCTCCCCTCCAGCCCCTTGGCCAGATGTTTGGTCTGTGAAACCTCCCAGTTTTGATGTGTGCATCCCCCAAAGTGGTGAGGAGCCTCTCCAGTCAGTGCCAGCTCACAAGCACATCCTGATTATCATTTACTTCCCTGGAACAGCTGCAAATCTCAGTTTCTGTTTCATCTCTCAATTTACAGAGCATCCTTGCACCATGTTCTAAAACATCTTGATGTAATCCATCCAGCTGTGGTGCAGAGACTGGAAAGCTGCAGCACAAAGTTTTATCTGTTAGGAATTTCCTGATCCAGATACCTGGAAACAACCTCATTAACCAACCTGAGGTAAATCAGGGTTTGTTGCCTTGATTTGGGGCTAAATTGTGCCTTTTTTTTTTTTTTTTTTGTTGTGCTTGCAGATGTTCTCAAACAACGATGAAGCTGCAATCAACAAAAAACTGCCCAAAGAGCTGCTGCTTCGGTGAGTGCTCCCTGCACACCTCTGGGTTGTTCTTTACATCCAGGATTTTGCTGCTCTGCTCCCAAATCATGAGCTTGGATCAGGTCACTCACAGAGCCAGAACCAAACAGAGGCAGGTCAAAGGTCTGTGCCAGCAGTTTGTGCTAAATCTGGGAATGCTGTGTCCTTCTCTTGTCCTGCTGGGAGGGAAGATTCCCAAATGAAACCCCTGGGGAATGGGGAAGGGGAGGAGGAGGGTGAAAAGATCCAGGGAAGGTGGGAAAGGATGGATGGAAAAATCTGGAGGATGGAGGGAAAGTGGGAAAGGATTTTGGGAAAAGGTGGGAAAGGATCCAGGGAAGGTGAGAAAGGATGGGGGGTAAATCCTGGAGGATGGAGGGAAAGCAGGAGGAAATCTAAGGAAGGTGGGAGAGGATGTGGGAAAGGATTTAGGGAAAGTGGGAAAGGATTTAGGGAAAGTGGGAAAAGATCCAGGGAATGTGGGACAGGATTTAGGGAAAATGGGAGAGGATGGGAAAAGGTGGGAATGATGGAGGGAAAGGTTTAGGAGAGGCTGGAAAAATGGGGGAAAGAATTTAGGGAAAGTGGGAAAAGATCCAGGAAATTCCAAGTGTTTTCCCCCATTGCTGAGAAAATTCAGTTTTGGGGTTTTAAATGCTGGGTTGATTTGCTTGGTTGTCTGTTTGGTGAGTGGAGGAGTGAGGATGCTCTCATTAATGCTCCTGCTGGGGATGGGCTGATGTGGAGAACGGGATTCTGCTTCTCTGAGGGGCTGAGCTGAAAGCAGAAGTGAATCCCTCTGCTCCAGTTCCACTCAAGTGCACTTTGCCCTGGCCCTTGTCAACAGGAGCCAGATGTTCAGCTCCTGGCAGGATGGTCCTGTTGGCAAACACCAAACAGATCAGACTTGGTGGGTTTTTAGGGTTTGAAAGTCCTTTAAGGTCTCTGGATAATTCTGTCCTGTTGGCAAACACCAAACAGATCAGACTTGGTGGATTTTTAGGGTTTGAAAATCTTTAAGATCTCTGTGGGTGATTCTGCCCTGTGGCAAACACCAAACAGATCAGACTTGGTGGGTTTTTGGGGTTTGAAAATCCTTTAAGGTCTCTGTGGATGATTCTGCCCTGTGGGAAGCAGGAGGGGAGTGTGGGGTGATTGTCCCTCACTTTGGGCTCTGGGAGTAGAGCTGAGTTTCAGTGCTTTGAGCTCAGTTGTTGGGCTGGAAATGAGGAAAGCAGAGGCAGGAGAAGCTTGAATTATTAACAGCAACAACATTTCTTACACTGCAAGAAACTGGTTCTGTCAAGACTCAGTGACAGTGAAGTCTGGGGAGGGGAGCGTGACCCAGGGAAGTGCTGCTGCCTCACTTCTGGGATGAAGGAGCAGGAACAAGGGATGGCTGTGTTTAATTTTCAGGGCATGGCTGCCCTGGAAGGGCATTTCCCACCCGATTCCACTGGCATTTCCCACCCGATCCCACTGGCATTTCCCACCTGATCCCATGGGCATTTCCCACCTGATCCCACTGGCATTTCCCACCTGATCCCATTGGAATTTCCCACCTGATCCATGGGCATTTCCCACCCGACCCCATGGGCATTTCCCACCTGATCCCATTGGAATTTCCCACCTGATCCATGGGCATTTCCCACCCGACCCCATGGGCATTTCCCACCTGATCCATGGGCATTTCCCACCCGACCCCATGGGCATTTCCCACCCGACCCCATGGGCATTTCCCACCCGACCCCATGGGCATTTCCCACCTGACCCCATGGGCATTTCTCACCCGACCCCATGGGCATTTCCCACCCGACCCCATGGGCATTTCCCACCCAATCCCATGGGCATTTCCCACCCGATCCCATGGGCATTTCCCACCCGATCCCATGGGCATTTCTCACCCGACCCCATTGGAATTTCCCACCCGACCCCATGGGCATTTCCCACCCGACCCCATGGGCATTTCCCACCCGACCCCATGGGCATTTCCCACCCAATCCCATGGGCATTTCTCACTGATCCCATGGGCATTTCTCACTGACCCCATGGGCATTTCCCACCCGACCCCATTGGAATTTCCCACTTGATCCCATGGGCATTTCCCACCCGATCCCATTGGAATTTCCCACCCGACCCCATGGGCATTTCCCACCCGATCCCATGGGCATTTCTCACCTGACCCCATTTCTTTTATTCCATTTTTCCTCACCCCAGAGCTCAGTGTGTGGCTGCTGGAGCCCTCCCTGCTGCCAGGGTGGATATTTGGGATTGGGGCCTGGCAAATGATTGTCCATGGGTGTGGAGATCCCTGTGTGAAAGCAGAACCTGGGAATGAGGGGCACCTGATGGAGTCCCAGCCTCCACAGGAGGAGTTTGCACAGGGATTTGCAGGTGGCAGCTGCTGTGCTTGTCCTGAACCATGGCTGGGATGTGGAGCAGCAAAAGAGTGGCAAAAAATTGTGTTTCTGCATTTTCTGAGATTATTTTCTTTTTCTGATGGGAGCAGATACAGCAAACCTGGGGTTTTTCCCTGTGCTGAGGTGACAAGACAGGGGTAGGTTGGGGACAGGTTGTGAAGAGCCCTGATGGGTGAGGCAGGGAGTCTGTGTGGCACTGGGAGGTGGGGAATAGGATAAGGAGAAAAAGGTTGGGTGGTGGAATGTAAATGGGATTTTGCATGGATTTTAGGGGAAGGAGAAGTGTGAGGCCATGGAGCTCCCAGGAGCAGAACTTCTCTTGGAGCTGGGGTGGAGTTTCTGACAGATGGGAGTGGAATGATCCTGAGTGGAGCCAGGAGCTGAGGTTTGGCTCGTGGCTCTGTGTGTGAAGGTGCAGCCACTTCCAGGGGTGTCACCTCTGAGCAGGAGCAGCAGTGCCAGGCCATGGATTGGTCACCACCTGCTGGGGCTGGGGCTGCCCTCTTAGGAAAACTGAACAGGGGTGAATAGGAACAAACCATTAGAACATTTTAAACAATTTCTTAAACAAATAAACTTCAAAACCCCACTGCCACACTGCCCCATCCCTGGAAGAGTCCAAGGCCAGGCTGGACAGGGTTTGCAGCAAGCTGGGACAATGAGAAGTGTCCCTGCCATGGATGAGCTTTAAGGTCCCTCCCAAACCATTCCCTGATTCCATGAATGCTGCTGGACAATTGGAGAAGGATTTGTGGCCGGAAGGAGGGAAGGTCCTGCATGGAACAGGGAATTGCATCAGGACAAGCCCCAGTGTGGCTGAGTTCCCCCAGTCCTGCCTTGTGGAAATGTCTGTGCCTGTTGTGTCCTGCTGTCCCTGCTCATCCCAACCTGCTGGAAAGCAGGGAATTGTTCAAGATCTGCTGGAACTGAGGGGAAACCAGGAGTTGATAAATGTTTAAAGCTCATAAGTAATGGTTTGGAGAGCTGGAATTCACTGTTAGCATACTGTGAAAATTAATTACTGTGCATTGACAGTGCAGCCTTTGAAAGAGGAGCTTGGATGGGTTTTCTGCAGGAATCTCCTGTAAATGGGTGTCACTGTGTGCAGGACAAAGGCTGGTGTGTTTGGGCACTGCTCTGTGAAGTCCTGTCCCTGCTCTGGCCACTCTCAGACAGCCTCGGGGTCCCCTGTGTGTGGAGTGAAAGCTGCACTTAAGCAAAATAAAGAGGAGGAGGATGTGAAAGAGGAGAACAGCAGCTTTTGTTATCCCTAAAAATGCAGGGATGGGCCAGGAGGGTGGTGCTGCTGATGGCCCTGTCCTGTGTCTGGGGGCAGCAGTGACATCGTGTTGTGTCCCACCTGCAGTGGGGACATTGTCCTGCCTGCCCAGAGAGCAAGACAAGGTGGGCAGCTCACAGAATCCCGGGATGGTTTGGGTCGGAAGGGACCTTAGGGATTGTCTGGTTCCACCTTCCATGGGCAGGGACACCTCCCACTGTCCCAGGCCATAGTAGAGGAAATGTATTTGAATATCTGTATAGAGGCTTTGCCCCA